>NC_133658.1:838966862-839285970 GCF_037893015.1 Macrotis lagotis | reverse complement strand
ACTGCCCTTTCTTCATTTTCCTAGGATCTTGTTTTTGGGGAGGGGTTGGCTCATAGAGCTTTGGTTTTGAAAAGAGTATTTGCTCACTGGGTTTAGTAACTCCAAATGGATTGGCTAGTAAGGGGTGCTCATTACTTTCTCAATGTACCTAGATTTGAGGTTCTCTCCCTAAGTCTGGAAGGGGTGAGGGGCACAGCAGGGTCCGAATTATCCTTGAATAATGTGGGCTCCACCCGGGGGTGAGAATGTTAATCTCCCTATTCAGGCAAGGGAGCTCTACTTCCCACACCTGTGCCTGGGGTGGGGAGGGGTCTATTACTGTGTTTGTTCTGGGAAGAGGGCTCCACTGAAAGTATGGAGCTCTTGATCCGAGCTGAGCTGATTGATGTCCGGCAGTACTCTACAATTTTCTTTGCTGGAACTCTTCCTCCAGCCCCACTGGGACTCCCCAGACAGCCGATCCCACAGTCAAAAACTCTACAGCTAAGGCTGGTCTTCTGACTTCACACACCCCCCCACCGCCCCTGGGCTGGCTCTCTGCTCTCTGCTCCTGCTTCACCCTTGGTCCCCTGAGACAAACCCTGTTGAGAAATGTTCTTCTCGTGGCTTCTCTTTCTAGATTTTGTTGATTGAATTTTTGTTAAGAGGTTTCTTTCATATTATATTTGAGGGGAAACCAGGAGACCTTAATATAGTGCCTGACCTCTCTCTGCCATCTTTGCCAGAAGTCCCTATTTGTGTGTTACCAAGGAGTTTTTACCACAATCTTGCAAAAGAGGTAATGAATATACAGAAATAATTAGAAGGAAAAGAAAATTGGACTAAGTTTTATATTATGTTAAGCAGAATCAAAGAAAATTCAAATATTAAGGAAAATCAAGGAAATAATAACTGATTTTAAGCTGGGAAATTCCCAAGACATGCAATAATTCATGATATATTGGACTTCAGAACACAGGAGAAAGTAGAAATTCGGGATCTGAGCTCTAAAACATAATTTCAGTTCTTCATTTTAAGGAAGACTTTTTCTTATCTTTTGTCTTGATATTCTTCCTTAGATTTCAAATATTAATTTATTTTTTAAATCCTTAGCATACTTCCACATTTGAGGGAAGAGCCTGATTATTATCCAGATTTTACATTTCTCTTTTACTTAGAAAACTAATCTAAATATCTTTGTGGTTATTCAGTCGTACCTGACTATGATTCCATTTGAAGGTTTTCTTGTACAATATACTGAAGTAGTTTGTTATTTTCTTCTCAAGTTCATTTTACAGTTGAGAAAACAGGTAAATATGGCTAAGTGATTTGTCCAAGGTCTGGCAGACAATGACTGAGGCCATATTTGAACTCAGGTTTTCCTGACTCCAAGCCTGGTACTTTATCTACTGTACTATCTATCTAGTCATATTTATATATAGTAGAATTTTAATAAATATATCTTGCATTGCATTATTGTAGTTTTGCATCTCACAGAAATGTCAGCAGCCTGCTGAGATATTCAATGAAATTATAGAATTGTCGATTTAGAAGTAACCACAGAGGAAGTTGTCCAATTTACAAGTCAAGAGTAATTCATCCTATAAAATACTCTACATTTGTTCAGTCTACCTCTATTTTAATATCACCTTGGGAATGAATTGATTGAATTATTACTGCTATGTCTTTACTCTAATTAATTTTAGCTAGAGACTTAGAGAGCCATTTTTCCCATGTAAGTGCTTTGCTGCCTTTAAGAGAAGATGACCTGAGGATGGCAGATGAGGCAAAGCTGATCTTCACCTTTGAATGTGAAGGACTGAGTGTATAAACCAGTGCTTAGACTAACTATGTGTCAGGTGTAAGCTCTCAAACCTTTGCAATCAGAGATGTGGCTCAGATCTGCCTCAACTGTTGCCCTCTCACCAAATATCCTCATATCATAGCCTAGATAACTGAGACAGACATATTTTAAACAAAAAGAAATAAATTGAATAAAAAATGTTGAATGATATATCTCTCTGAATATAATACTAATTTTAAATATTATAAAACATATTATTAGGGGGCGGCTAGGTGGCGCAGTGGATAAAACACCGGCCCTGGAGTCAGGAGTATCTGGGTACAAATCCGGTCTCAAACACTTAATAATTACCTAGCTGTGTGGCCTTGGGCAAGCCACTTAAACCCATCTGCCTTGCAAAAAAACCTAAAAAAAATTACCATATTATTAGAGCAAAACTAGAATTTTAAAATACATACCCCAGAGGACCTGATGTTTTCAAATCTCATAAACTTGGATTTAAATGGTAATTTACATATTGGGCTAAATGTTTACAACTACCTAATTCAGTTATTCACCATCTTGACACCTCTGAACCACTAACATACACGCAGGATATTATGTATGTATACATAACATGAAAAAATTAACAATAAAGCTACAACCACACCAAAAACAATGAAAGTTTTCATCCTTCTTCTCAATAGAGTTTGATAAGCACCTGCTGGAGGCTCATAGCACAGTTTACCTGAAACTCAGAGGCTTGGTGTTCCTAACTGCTATTTGCTAATTCATCACTTGTTCAATAGCTCACTTGTTGCAGTCAGATGTAGGTGTCTACCGTGTCTCTCTCTCTGCTGTAAATCTTGAAATCTGTTAGAGATTTTTTTTTATTTTTCAGTCATCTCATGATTGTGCTCTCTCTTTTCTCACAAATGCAATTAATCTGTGATGTGAACATTTACATGCTCTAGGTAATTAATGTCTGTTTTCTCCCGCACCCCTAAAGGAATAATTGTATTTTGAGCCTAGTCATTTTGTTCAATGTGGTCCTTTCAACATTTCTGTCATTTCTGTTATAAAAACTAATGCATGCTATTTTAATGATAGCTTAATCTAAACTTGTTCTGATCCCTATATTTTCTTTCTTTCTTTTTTCATTCTTTTGCATGGCAATGGGCTTAAATGACTTGCCCAAGATCACACAACTCAAGTCCTCCTGACTCTACAGGGTCAGTGTTCTATCCACTGCACCACCTAGCTTTCCCCGATCCCTATATTTTCATTAATATGGTGCCTTCTAAGGAATTTTAAGTCTGATTCCTAAAAGTTGTTGAGAAATCATAGGACTCCAGAAATGGTGAATAAAATGCAGCACAGGCAAACTGAAGTACCCCCCCCCAGGCAGGATAAGAGTTTATTAACTGTGATGGGTATGTCTCTAAATAAGGTGGGTCAGACCTCAAAGGGAATGGCAAAAATTCTTTTTATTGAGATGATGGAGAGGAGTTCTGGAATATCACGAAGGCTATAGTTGGGAAAAGACAAGTTTGCCTTTGTCCTTCTAACAATTAAGGAATGTTTATTGCTTTATGGGTCACAATTTTGTCTAGTAATCTTGGATAGGAAAACAGAACGACCCCAATCATGATTGCCCCATTACCTTGGGGAAGATTGAAACTCTCCTAGATTTACAAGGAGAGACAAGGGCAGAAAAATTAACTTTTGGAAAGTTATTCAGTCTAAATTTTATTATATTTACTAGTAAGCCAAACTGTGTCCCAGGTGAAAAAGTTTATCAAGTAAATGATTCAGAAACTAGAAGCATGTGCTATAGCACCAATCCCTTTCAATCAATGCTACTAAGCCAGTTCAGTTTAGGGGAGTTCAGGTATAGACAATTCTAAATCTCAATACCACATAAATATTGTTAAAAGAATTTTACTGAGTCTCTAAAGTGGGTGGAAACAGAACAGGGCAGAAAATGTAATCAAGTAGTGGTTTAATTAATTATTTTCATTGCAAGAACAGATTTGCAAATCAAGATTGCTAATATGGAAACAATAGATTATATAAATGATTATCAGTGGAAAGAGATGGTGAGGATGAATCACAAAATAATCATTTTAGAAACGTGAGTGATTTTCTTAGGATAAGCAGACCTGGGCAGGACAATACAGGTGTCCTATGGTCCTGTGGGAATGTTTAAGTTGATTGGTGATACTTTATTATCTTGTCACAGTTAAAAAAATTATGCCCCAGGCTATTTTGTTCTCTTTGACTCCCAAGTCATATAATCTGTCTGAAAAAAGAAAATGTAGAAACTAAAGTTATTAGTAATTTAAATACAAATATTATATTCACCAATATTAAATTCATAATTCTTTTGATATTATAAATGATATTTTTCAAATCAATATAGTAGAACATAAAGGTATCTCTCATACAGACCAGCAAAAAAAAAAACCTAAAAGTTTCACAGCTTCAGAGTAAAAAAGGGATTTTATATAGAACAAAATCCAGTTACTTGCTTTACAGAAAAAAAAACGAAGGCAGAAATTTTATACTGACATTTCTAAGCTCACAAGGTAGTAGTACAAAGATGTGAATCAACGGTAGGTGTTCCTCCTCCAGATAATGTGTTGCTCCAATGATTAATAACTGAGAAAATTTTTTTAACTTTCTGAGTGCTAAATTCCAAAGAGTTCCTGAATTATTTCATAATTGCTATCTTTGAAATATGTGTATATGGAGGGGATTGAAGAGAACCAATTTAATTCAAAAATAACAATTACTTCTTTCACAGTAGATTGCTAAACTTTACAAATTTCAAAGTTATGCAACTTTCAGTAAACAGAAGTATTGACAAAAACAGTCCCATAACTGTGGCATGCCATTATGCAAAAGATCTAAGCTTTCATCGGATTTGAAGAACTTTCTTGGATCAAATGATGATGATATTTGTCCTTCATTCCAGGAGAAGACCATGACATCAGGGAGTGATACCATGACAAGCACATGAATTGAATTTGAGTGAGGGGATGCTGTGCTCAGTCACCAGTCTTACTTTCTTCTCTAGAACCATGTGGGTCCAGAGGTCAGATATGGATTGGGATGACTGGCTCTGTATGTGAGGAAATCAGGTTAACTGACATACTCAAGGTCACACAACAAGAGTCAAGTATGTGAAGCTGATTGGAACTCCCATCTTCCTGACTCCAAGGTCAGTGATCTATATACACCACATATTGTATGGCACTTTAGCAGATATGTCATACAGTATTATTCAAGATACATAAAATTTAAATGATTTGTCCCGGGCCATACATTTAATAAGAGTCAAAGGCAGAATTTGAAATTAAATCTGACTTTAGGATTAGCACCTTAATCATCATGACAGGCTGCCACCTATGCAGTGATGTTCACAAGAAAATGAAAATTTGTATGATGAAAGTCCCATTTAGTACTAGACAATTTCATGAATACTTACTCTATTGAAGAGAGTGGGGGGGGTGGAAAGCATCCAAATTCTCTTAAATCATTATTTAACTGCTATAAGTTAGCTCAAAATCATATTTTGTCTTTCAGCCCCTTATCTTTCAATACAGGATTAAAATCATAAAGCATCTCTCATGAACACTTCTTTCAAATAGAGACTTAGCAAGTATCCTAGGCCAGAGTAATTTTTTTTCTCCTTTTGTGATACCTAGAATTTCAAACACTAATGAAATTTCATTCACTAATGTTGTCCTTCTCCACAAATAGTGACAATTGGAAGGAATAACTTTGGGAGTCATATTAGGCTATTGACAAGGAAGCATCTGGATTCAATGACCCCTTAACCTCTAATTGGTTAAGGAGAGTGGTGATTCAGTAGTCTTCATTTCAGATAACCTCCTAGCAAAAGGCATGAGCTACCCTTTCCCGGATCTGCTTGGTATTCACACCATAGATGATGGGATTGAGCATGGGAGGCACCAAAAGGTAGAGGTTTGCTAACATTACATGGACCACCCGAGGAACCTGATGGCCAAAGCGATGGGTAAGAAATGTAAAGAGGGCAGGAATATAGAAGGCCAGAATAACACAAATATGAGAGGCACATGTTCCAAATGCTTTAATTCTAGCATCTCCTGATGGTAATCGCAGCACAGTCCGAAGGATCATAATGTAGGACACAGCAATGATTATGATGTCAAAGCCAACCACAGAGAAGGCCACAAAAAGCCCATATCTACGATTTGCTCTGGTGTCTGCACATACAAGTTTCAGCACAGCCATATGCTCACAATATGACTGGGGGATGATTCTGTTAGGACAAAAGGGTTTCCAGGTGACCATAAAACAAAAGGGGCTCACCCACAGCATACCTCTTACCATCACTGACACACCTAGTTTGGCCACCACTGAAGTAGACAGAATGGTTGAATGGCGGAGTGGGAAACAGATGGCCACATAACGATCCAGGGCCATTGCCATGAGAACACCAGACTCCACAGAAGAGAAGGCATGAATGAAAAAGACTTGGGTAAGGCAGGCATGATACTCAATCTCACAAGAACCAAACCAGAAAATTCCCAACATTTTGGGAAGGGTAGAAGAAGACAAAACTAAGTCAGTGAAAGCTAGCATAGCCAGAAAAATATACATAGGTTCATGGAGAGTATGGTCTATACGTACCACATGGAGAATAGCTATATTTCCCATCAGAGCCAAAATATACATGGCACAAAATGGAAAAGCAATCCAAAATTGAGATTTCTCCAATCCTGGAATTCCAAGCAGGATAAAGGATGTAGGATGGAAAGATCTATTCCCAGAAGATGACATCACATGATCACTATTGCAAGCCATGTTTAGATTCTCACTGCCAAAAAATTAACATATTTAGCATTATAATAATGTATGAAATATTATTTTTTCTGTGAACTAGTTCTCTGATCAAGAAATATTATTACAAGAAAATCACAATCGTTATATTAGAGTTCTCTTTTAAAATAAAAATGATAATGCAAAGTAAGCTATTTTATAAATTTATCATAGAATACATTTCAAATGATGACATGATCAGTATAGCATATATGGATATTTTGAAAAATTTAAAGCACAATATAAATGTCATCTATTATAACCAACCAGAACCACAAAATGTTAAATTTTATTCTAGCATCTTAGAAGTTGATTCCATAAAAACATGCATACAAAGTAATGCCAGTAATCACTACTCCACATGCTCTTTTCTGGGCCCAATAAAATTTTGTGTATCTTCTCCAGGACCCTCCTTTTCTTGCCTTTTATTAATTAGCTGTGTTTATCTACATCCTCTCCTTTACTTTCATCATCATCATTGGACAAGTAAGAGATCAAAAAAGGATATAATCTGCTAAGGAGGTTAATGCAGAATTAACTAAAAGGAGACCAAAGTGGTATTTAAAATATACTTCCCAACTACAAATGGAATGTCCCTTTTTAGTCCCATGTTTAACTCTCCCATTTTGAATGGAAGTTCTTTGACAAATGAGTGTCAAATCTTGTTGTTTTTTCCTACCTTCTTTATATTTTTTCCAGTTGCATGCATGCAGAGATAGTCTTCATCATTCATCCTTTAGCAAAATTTTGAGTTCCACATATTTCTACAATTCTCTTTCCTCCTCCATTACCATGACAGTAAACAATCTGGTAAAGGTTGTTCATGTACTATTGCAATTAAAATATTTCCATATTAGGAATGTCATGAAAGAAGATTTAGTAATAAGGGAGAGGGGAAGATCATGAAAGAAAAAGAAATAACTTAAAAGAAGTTTTGAAAAGTGAACATAGGATGATTGACTTTGTAATCAGATTCCATAATGTTTTCCTCTGAATGTATATGACATTTTCCATAACAAGTCTCTCAGGATTGACTTTGATCACTAAATTGCTGAGAGAACCTGCATCCATTTTAGTTGATCATCTCACAATGTTTCATTTAGGGTGTACAATGTTCTCCTGGCTCTATTCACTTCACTCAGCAGCTGTTCATTCAACTGTTTTCAAGCTTTTCCAAAATCCATCCACTCATTATTTCTAATCTTTGTTTCATTGGCTTTATTTGTGAAAAAACTTTTTCTTTCCCTACATCCTATCTTCCTCTTTTTGTGCTTTTCTCTTTCCTTTCCTCTTATCTGTGCTCAACAATGTTTTGCTTTTGATTGCTGCCTTTTTCCTGTCCCCTCCTACTTGCTTCCTGGATAAGATAAATTTCTAAACCCATTTGGAAATGTATATCATTCCCTCTCTGAGTAAAATCTGTTGAGAGTAAAATTAACTCAGTGTTTACACTTTCCTTTGTCACTCTTCAAATGGTGCTCAGTGGCAGCTAGGTGGTACAATGAATAGAACACTAGTCTTGGAGTTAGAAATACAGAAGTTCAAATTGGGCCTCAGACATTTGACATTTAACTACCCTGGGCAATCCTGATTCATATCTGATCACTAGGATGCAGATGGCTCTAGAGGAGAAAATGAGCCTGGTGACTTAGCACAGCACCCACTCACTCAACTATTATTCATGTCCTTGTCATGGCATTACTTCCCTGATATCACGGTCCTCTGCAAGAATGAAGGACAAACATCACATCATGTTAATTATCCTCTAATGCCTCTACCTTCTTCTCCTAGTATTTTTTAAAGTCATAGTTGTTTTATATCTACATTGTACCCACACACTCTGTCAAAGAATACTCCTTTCAACTGTCCTGTCTTGTTAGGTACTAATACAAAGGCTTTTTTCCTCTTCAATTTTGGTTCATAGGAATTAAACCAGGTGATTTCCAATATCTCAGGAATAGTATTGATAGGGATTACAATAATAAGGAATACAAAGAAGTAATATATATAAACTTATGTAGAGCGAAGTGAACCAAACCACAAAACCATTCAAGCCTACTACAGCAATATAAATGATGAGAACAACAACCATAAAACAACTTAAAATTAATGTTGCAAAATGATAAAATAAACTCATGAAGTTAATCAAATACTAAGAGTATCTGTGGACCATCTCTTGGCCTGTTTTTAGACTGCAAGTCTCTTAAGAGTAGAAGTGTTTTGTTTTGTTTTTGCATTTCTCTCTCTAGATTTTAGGTCAATGATCAGAACAAAATAGACTTGACAAATGTTTATTGAGTAGCTGACTTGTCTGAAACTAAGTTACTGATCACAAATTTTAATATCAAAAGAATCTTAACTAGGCATCAAGTCCAACTCATACCAGGATAGTAATCATCACTAAAACATATCTAACTGGTCAATGTCAAATTTTTTCTTGACTTTTAATATGAGGCAGGAGAAATCAGTTCCAAAGAGAGTTCATTCAATATTTAGATAGTTCTTTTTGTTTAAAAAAATCCCCTCCTTTCTAGCATCAAGCAGTTTGGAACAATGGAAAGACCATGGTCCACAGTTTTTAGAGTGATCATAACAGGGTTCGAGTCTTGCCTCTGAATCATATTTTCTGTATGATTTGGGGATAAATCTATTAATTATTATTGGTCTCAGTTTCCTTGATAGTAAAATGGATAGGCAGGGCTAAGTTGCCTATAATCTTAAGTATAATTTGACTCTTTTTTTAAAATTAAATTTTATTGTTCTTTTCTTTATAAACATCATATGAATGTCCTGTTTTCAGCTCCCTCCCAAGGAAACATCCTATATGACAATAATAAATATTTTTAAACTTAACACGCAGAAAAGCCCCAATAAACAAATTCATGCCAAAGTGACTAGTATGTAATTATATATAGTAACAGATTACCTTATCAATGATATCTTTGTTGCACATAAAAATCAGAAGGGAATTTTTTTTAGATTTTTTGCAAGGCAAATGGGGTTAAGTGGCTTTGCCCAAGGCCACAGAGCTAGGTAATTACTAAGTGACTGAGGCCAGATTTGAACTCAGATACTCCTGACTCCAGGGCCAGTGCTCTGTTCACTGTGCCACCTAGCCACACCAATCACAAGGAAATTTTAAAGAATTAGAAGAGAACTTTAAGATACTAGTTCAGTGTTCTCATTGTATTGATAAGTTAATTGGTAGCTAGAGATGGAAACAAAACATGGTTAGGTTACTTAGTAAAGAAGTGGTAGAATTCAGCCTAGAACCCCTATGTGTAGAGGCATTGTCAAACCTCTATGAGATGGACCCAAAATACCATCATTAATGCTCAATAGTTTTATGATAGTCCAGGATCTAACTGATGGAACCAACATGATAGCTGAAGACCAAGAGAACATGAAATTTTGTGTTAAACACAAAAATCTATAATCAAGGTTGACAGTAATGAATCAATTAAAGTTAAGTCTAGTCAATGAACATAAGGAGATAGATGAGATGCGCAAATGAAATCATTAGAATTTTATAACTATTGCATGTGAAAGAAAGAAAAAGATAATATTGTCAAAGATAAATGCAATTATAAATAAGGCAAATCAGGTCAACACTAATGTTAAATAAGAAATGGTGTATTCAGAAAAAGAAGTAGTGGTAGAAGAAGAAAATTTAAGGTACAGATAGGAAATTCAGGTAGAGATACTTAAAGGAAGCTAAAGATTTGGAAGTCTGTGAGGATTAGAAAGAAAAATTAGAAAAAATTTACAAAGAATAAATGAAGGGGACAAAGGAATTTGCAAAGAAAGCATGTATACAGATTGTAAAGAGAAGAGATATATAAGGGAAAAATGTAGATGATTTCACATAACAAAGATCATGAAGAGGAGGAGGAGATAATAGAAAGTCTGAGAAAGAGTGAGTTAATAGGAAGAAAATGAAAAGTAGAGTAGTTGATACAGGAGAGAATACTGTAGAAGTTACAAGTTACAGTTACAACAGTTACAACAAAAGCCAAAGAAAAGTCAAGAAGCAGGTGAATGTCAAAAAGACTACAAGATTTACAGTTAAACGTGACATAAAAGAACAATTCCAATAAAGAATCAAAACAAAATTATAATGATAGAAATAATAGAAACAGTTAACCCTTAAAGTTTCACAAAGTACTATTATTTGATTAAATGTGCTAAGAACAAAGAAATGAAAAAAGTGGAGGCATCTGTGAGAGAAAAGTTTTTTTTTGCAAGATAATGGGGTTAAGTGACTTTCCCTAGGTCATACAGCTAGGTAACTATGAAGTGTCTGAGGCTGAATGTGAACCCAGGTCCTCTTGACTCCAGGGTCATATGAAAAACTTTGTAAAAGGAGTTTAGAAGTGAAGAGGAGGAAAGTGATAAGGAATAGCCTCTGATTGCCTCAGAAGAATAAAAGGATATTATTAAGTAGCAGTCAACAAAACTGTCTGGTATTGGCTAAGAAATAGAGAAGAAAATCAGTGAAATAGAATAAGTAAAAAAAAAGTAGTAAATTACTATGTTAACTTACTATTTGATAAACCCCCAAACTCTATCATCTGGGATTAGAACTCTCTATTTGACAGAAACTGATGGGAGAACTAGGAAAAAACTAGACATAGACCCACATCTCATATCCTATACTTAGATAAGATTGAAAAGGATACCAGATTTAGACATAAGGAGTAATCCTTTAAGTCAAAGGAAAACAAAAAATATAGTCTGTCAAATATATGGAATGGGCAGAAGTTTATGACCAAACAAGAGATAGAGAACGTAATAAATTGCAAAATGGATCAAAAGAAATGAAAATGGGAAATGATTTTCACAAGTAGTGTCTCTGATAAAGGACTCATTACTAAAATATAAAGAGAGATCTGAGTCAATGTTATAAGAATGCAAGATTATTTCCCAAATGATAAATTATCAAATAACATGACCAAGCATTTTTCAGGTGAAGAAATTTAAACTATCTTTAGTCATGTGAAAAAGAATGTTCCAAATAATTATTGATTAGAGAATTTCAAATTAAAACCACTCTGAGGTACTACTTCACATCTATCAGACCGACTAAAACCACATAAAAAAGAAAAATGGTCAGTGTTAGAGAGGATGTGGGAAAATGGGACATGAATGCATTATTGGTAGAGTTCTGAACTGATCCAACCTCTCTGGAGAACAATTCAAAACTATGACTGAAGGGCAATAAAACTGTGCATACCCTTTGATCCAGCAGTCCACTACTAGTTCTAAATGCCAAGAAGATCATAAAAAAGGAGACCGTATCCACATGTATGAAAATTTTTATAGCAGCTCTTTATGTAGTAGCAAAGAATCAATAATCTTTGTCCTTCATTCTTGAAGAAGACCATGACATCAGGGAAGTGGCACCATGACAAGCACATGAATTGGATTTGAGAGGGGGTTGCTATGCTAAGTCTCCAGCCTCATTTTCTCCTCTAGAACCATCTGGGTCCACTGGTCAGATATTGATCAGGATGACTGGAGATGGTCCTGGATGTGAGGGAATCAGGTTAACTGACATAATCAAGGTCACAAAGCTAGTAAGTGCCAGAGGCTGGATTCAAACTCCTGTCCTCCTGACTCCAAGGTGGGTGCTCTATCCAGTGTACCACCTAGCTACACTCTAGGTGGCACAGTAGATAGAGCACCAGCCCTGGAGTCAGGAGGACCTGAGTTCACATTTGATCTAGGACACTTAATAATTATCTAGGTTTGTGATTTAGGCAAGTCACAACCCCACTACCCCACTAAATAAATAAGCAAACAAACAAATAAATAAATAAATAGATAAATAAATGATAGATACATACATACATAAACAAATAGATAGATGAATAGATAAATAGATAAATAAATAAACAAACGAATGAATGAATGAATAAATGAATGAATAAATAAAAAATAGATAAATAAATAAGAGAAGAAAAAAAGAGAGAATTCCAAATATATAATATCGTCTAGATGGGTTAAGAGCAAAAAATGGAAAAATAAGGAAATGTCCATCAACTGGAGAATGACTAAATGAGATATGTAAGAAATCATGAGTGTCCTGATTTCAGAAGAGCATGGGAAGACTTCCATGAACTATCGTGCATGAAATGAGCAGAACCAGGAGAACATTACATACACTAATAGCAACATTGTGATTTGATCAGTGATTGATATAACTCCACTCAGCAGTTCGGTGATCAAGGACAATCCGAAGACAAATGTTAGGGAAAATTCCATCCACATCCAGAGGAAAAAACTATGAATTCTGAATGCAGAAAAAATCATACTATGACCACTTTTTTAAAACTTCCTTTTTTTCTTTTTTCTTTTTCAAGTATTTTCTCCCTTAGTTCTAATTCTTCTCCCACAGTTTGACTATTATAAAAATATGTTAAACTTGATTTTACATCTACCATCTATATCAGACTGTTGTCATGGGGAGGTGGGAAAGGAGAGTAGAGAGTAAATATGGAACTCAAAATTTTGTGAAAAAAAATGAATGTTGAAAACTATCTTTGCATATAAGTAATAAAAATAAGTAAATAAGAGGTCATAAGAATAAAGAATTGTTTTTGCTTTTTGTGTTTTTGTATAAAATTTGGGGCACCTGGGACAATTTTTAAGGTGGAAATACCACTGGGTATTTCTCCTCTGTCAGTTGTCATTTTGAACACACAAAATGAGGATGATTAATATAGAAGAAAAAGATTGATTGGGGGTGGAGAGAGGAGAAAACCCTCATCAAATAGTTTCTATAGCCAAAGGAGGAATTTATTCATCTATACTTTTAAAGTTTCACAAAACAAAGTCTTAGGAAGGCATTTGATATACTAAATCGAGTATATAGTCTGCACTTCTCTATCTTATCTAAAACAAAAGTTTGAGAGGAATTATCAAACGATTTTCCAAACCAAGTAAACTAGCAATAATTCTGGTTGTTGTTGTTGTTATATCTTTTCAGTTGTTTCTTACTCTTTCTAACCCTCTTTTGGGTTTTATTGATAAAAATCCTAAGGTAATTTTCCATTTTCTTCATCAACTCAATTTACAAATGAGGAAACTTAGGCAAACAAGTTAAGTGATTTGCCCAGGGTTGCAGAGCTAGTAAGTGTCTGAGGACAGATTTGAATTCAGGAATTCATGACTCCAGGTTAAGAGCTATATTCAAAGCTCACATATAATGTCAGCAGTAAATCATGATTCTAGAATTCCCCTAATCTAACAGTTTAAAAACCTTGTAAATGAAAAAATTAATCTGATACCACATCACAGTTTTGCAATTACTACTTCTTTTTCCTAATCTTTTAAAAGGTATTAGAAGGGTTGGTTTCCAAATCTCTCAAAGGAAGAAGAGGAGGGAAATGGAAGGTACAACTGAAACTTGTTCAATGGAGCCCTAGAAAGAGAGACCTTCTGCTTGTAGAACTGAGGGAGCTTAGCTCCAGAAAAATATTTATTTTTGTATAGGATGCTGCATCTAGCAACTCAAATGAAAGAGAAATTGAACCAAAAGGGATTTATTCTACTTTCCTCCCATTTACAAATATCTCTCCAGATTTACATAGCTCAGTACTTGAAGGTCTTTGATTAGGAGATAAAAAAAACTTAATGAGTCCTAGATTTAATGCCTGCTCATTTTGTGACTCCTGGGTCTTTGGTTTAACCACCTGGTTCCTATTCTAGTTTAATTCCATTATTACACTGTGTTACCAGTGATATTACGTCTGCAAAATGAAGATAATTATATTCATTAATATTTACCTCTGAGTGATGGTGTCAAAAGGTTTCTGAGGACACTTGGAACTCTAGAAAGCTGTTTTCTGGAAATTCTTATATTTCTTGTAATTGAAATATAAGATCAATGAGCATAGCAGTGCAAAATACAAATGTAAATTATATAGTTTTTCTATATCTGTCCCTGGGCTTCTGTATAATGCCTTCTATTGGTTTCAATCATCTCTGTTGAGCCTATGATTGATTCTGTGATACCTGCAGGAGCTCGGAGGTCCAAGAAACTCAGTTCGGTGACTAGATTTGGTCACCTTATTTCCAGTAGGTTGGGGTTTGAAGACAAAGGAGTGACTACTCAATGTGAACAAAGTTGATCTTTCACTGTTGCTTGTTCCTTCAATTCTTAGAATACTGGAAACCACTTAGAGGTAATTCTGTTGATTCTCAGTCTGAAGTCAATACTGCTTCTCTCCCTAACTTAGATGGGGATCTCTCATGCCATTCCTTGCAGGCAGTGGTGAAAGAAAAATTGCTGCCTTTAGAGAGGCAGATTGTGATTTAGAAAATATGCATAATCATATACAAATCACCTATGACATGGGATTGTTGGAATGAAAATGGTTTGATACTTTTAGTGTTTTTGAATCAGTTAAAATGGAGAGATAAAGAATAATGAGAAGCAGCAAGATGAATTATTTATTCTGAAGTAATGCTTTGAAAAAGAGAAGTCGAGACATTTAATAAATGTTTATTAATTGGGTGCTAACTGAATTACTTAAAATCAAACCATAACACATTCATCTACTTAGAGTTTGTGCCAAGACTTTCCTCCCTTTCTAGCAGCAAATGAGGCAAATTTCCCTGTACCTCACTTCATAGAGCTATGGCTTCCCCTGTTGTTCTCATGGAGTTGAGCCTGACACTTACCAGACTCCTGCATGAGGGAGAAGGCCTCTTATCCTCTCACTACCCCTGAGCAGAAAAAAGATAGAAACTGTTCTCAAGGCTAGGGGCTTTATTTAAGAGTCAGGAGAGAGAAAATCTGCTTCTTTTTTCCCTATAGTCCTTTAATGAGAAAACCTCTTGGGCAAAATTGAAGCTTCAGAGTATTAGAAAGGAAGGAGGAAATCTAAGTATTCTTTCCAAGTTTAAATTCAATGGAGAATTGCCTTCAGCATTTTCTGTTTTTTGCAAGTCACTTGGGTCATGATGTCTCCTATGCTGTATTGTAGGTAAAGGACACTGTTGACCAATGAACAACAAATTGATGAGACCAAGTGGTGTTGGTTGATAATGGACAAATAGGCTTAGTTCTGTATGTAGAGATGACCAGGAAAGGATAAAAGAGAAATGGAGGAAGGAAGAGAGACAGGAAACCTGTTCTACTGAGCCCTAGAAAAAGGAGAGACTTTCTCATAGAACTGAGGGAGCTTAGCTCCAGAAAGATAATTATTTTGCATAGGGGAAAAAAAAGCACTGGAACAATAAATTAACATGTAAATGAGTTTCTCTCACCCTCTCTGCGTGTGTGTGTGTGTGTGTGTGTGTGTGTGTATGTGTGTGTGTATGTGTGTGTGTCTGTTTCTGTCTCTGTCATTCTCTCTCTCTCTCTCTCTCTCTCTCTCTCTCTCTCTCTCTCTCTCAAAGGAAAAATTATCCTGGGTAGGGGGAGGGTAGACAGGAACTAAGCAAGATAAGACAAAAGACTTAAAAATCTGAGAAACTGTTTTTTCTTTAAATTAGTATTTTATTTTCCCCAAATACATATAAAAGCAATTTTCTTCATTTATTTTTAAAATTGAATTCCAAATTCTTTCCCTCTCTTCCCATCCCACTCATTGAGAAGTTAAACAATTTGATATAGGTTATACACATTTAGCCTTGCTAAACATATAGTTTGTTTTGGTCTGTATTAAGATTCAATCAGTTCTTTCTCTGGGGATGGATAGAATTTTTCATCATAAGTTGTCTTGAATCATTGTTTTTCTGAGAATAGATAATTATTTCATAATTGATCATCTTACAATATTGTTTTCCATATTTAAAATGTTCTCTTTCTTCTACTTATTTCACTTTACAACAGCACATGTCAATATTCAGATTTGTCTCAGAACATATAGCTCATTTCTTATAGCACAATAATATTCCACCACAATCATGAATGAAAAATTGTTCAGCCATTCCCCAACAAATGGATATCCTTTCAACTTGTAATTCTTTGCCACAGAAAAGAGCTACTAGAAATATTTGGGCATAGTTTCAAATTGCTCCACATAATGCTTGCATCAGTTCACAAGTCTGTTAACAACTGTGTCTCAAATTTCCCACATTCCCTCCCACATTTGTTATTTTCCTTTTCTGTTCTCTTAGCCAGTCCAAAAGGTGTGAGGTAGTACATCAGAATAGATTTTATTTTCATTTCTCCAATCAATAATGATTTAGAGAATTACTTTTCCATATGGCTATAGATTCCTTGGATTACTTCATCTGCAATCCTTCCATTCAAATATTTTGATCATTTGACAATTGGGAGATGGCTTTTATTTTTATAAATTTGACTCATTCGTATATATCTGAGATATGAGAACTTTATCAGAGAAACTTGCTTCGCATTTTTTCAAAATTATGATTATTAACTATTTTCCCTTCATCCTCTTCCTCCCCACTGCTTAATCAATCTTCTCTCTCCTTTTCCCCTATCTCTCCTACTTAAAAGTGTTTTACTTCTGACTATTGTCTCCCCAATTCAATTGCCCTTCTATGAGCCTCTTGATTTGGGGAAGGAGGGGAAAAATGGAGGGAATAGGCAAAGGAAACTTGACGTACATTGTGGGTAGTTCTCCTTTACCCCTTTGACAGAGGAGCAGTTGGATATGATAAGAAGTCAAAAATAAAATAGACCATTGGCTCTGCAAGATCAGCAAAGCGACTAAATAATGCCTAAAAGGAACTTCTTAAGTACACTATAAATGGGAGAAAATTACTTTCAACAACTTGGAGCTGTGAGTTAGTTAAGCTTGGGTCTTAAGTGTTCCCTAAGATTGAAACTATTTCTTCCTCTACTCTATATGTACCAGAGGGAGACTCTTAGCAACTTGTGGTAGAGGGGGCTTTTTTTAATTAACTGGAATTTTTTTGTACTGACAGCAAATATATCCTTTCAAAAAGTGATTTTCATAAATTGATAATATTTTTGTTGGGAGGAGGAAAACACATAAGTGGAAGCTTTGTTGTTGTTGTTGCTACTATTACTATTATGTCATTTCTTAGTCATGTTCAACTCTTTGTGACCCTAGATGGAGTTTTCTTGGCAAAAGAATGGAGTGGTTTGTCATTTTTCTTTTCCAACTCATTTTACAGATTAGAAAACTGAGCAAAACAGGAGGTTAAGTGACTTGTTCACAGCCAAACAGATCTAAAGAATGATGGAGACTAGATCCAAACTCAGGAAGATCATTCTTCCTAACTTTAGGTATGGTTCACCACATCAATTAGTTCTCCCCTGACCTCCCTGCAGTTCCTCAAAAATGAGCCTTGCACTTAACAAGTATAGCAATTTGACTAAATATCTTTCTTCCAGACTTGGAATTGCTTCACTCCTTATCCACATCTACTAGATTACCAAGTTTATTTCAAACTAAAATCACATCTTCCTGAAATCTTTCCTATTTGGTTTGAATAGTCAGCACTCAATATCCTTGCTATCCTGGAAATTGCTTCTCTCAACCCTCCAACTCTTGAATCTCTGTTGAATTAGATACATTTCAATAACCATCAATGAATAAGCTTCTTTTCACATTCTTTCCTTATCACCTGCGACAGCTATAGCGTGAGTCCAGTATTTACTTGAGAGTCAGGTTGAATAGAGATGCCCACGAACGGCCAATACTTAAGGTCATGAAAAAAATTCTATTGTTTTATTCTTGGATACTCAAACTTTTATAACAAAACTTATCTCAGACATGACAGGTTAGATGGAACCCCACTGCATAGCTTCCTGGGTTTAATTTACAATATTTATCCTTTGAAATCTGTAAACTTCCTTATCAGAAAGTTTTCCAAAACACCTCTGGTTCCACGGATGTCTTAGGTTAGGGTTCACTGGTGAGCCAACAAATCCATTTAATGAGCAAGAATACATGCATATACCTGGTAGCAAAAGTCACCAAAAATATGTGTAAATCACTCTTAGGAGCTGGCTCTCAACACTTCCTTCACTGTCCAGCTCACATCAGACCCTCTTTACCTATTTGACACAATCCACCAGATATAGTGGAGTAGATATAGATTTTCACCTACTCGTAACCACTCCTCTGAAATGCAGACTGCCTTTCTCCAGGAGAGACTTCCAATGACTTCCAGTAAACCATTGCACCTACTCTTTCTCATACAAGTTTGCCATTGTCTCCCTGGTTATTTGACCTAGACAGGTTTTATTTGGAATCTTAGCTAAAATGACACCATCTTTCCTAAATTTGCCTTGGGATTATTCTCTGTCCCAGACTCAACTCTAACTCTTGTCTGTTGGCTTTCAAGCCTACATCTCTCTATCAGAACTCAGTTCCTAGAGGGTAGGATGGATCTTAGTTCAGTGTTAGTGATTGAGCTCCTGGCTCAGTCTACTTTAGGTGAATGAGATGGCTAACTACATTTTTTGTGCCTGGTTGTGAGATTTTCACCCACAGAATGCTTCAGAAGAATAAGAAAGATCATACGGTACCATTCTTATTTCTCCTGCTCTAAACGATGATTTCCTCCTTAACCCCATCTCTCCAGTTAACAGGGTTTCTACAAAACTATCTCTAATGCAAAAAATGACAAAGAAAGTCAGAGACAGAGTACCGGTAAAGCATATAGTGGCTTATTAATTATTTTCTTTGCAAAGTGCAGATTTGTACTTTGTACTCCACTCCTTGGAGCTCCACCATGCTGTTGTGGAGTCAGCCATTTTATACAGTATCCTAAATGGGCAAGTGGATCATAAAACAATCAGATTCAGGGCTTGAATAATCTTCCCAGGACAAGCCCTTCATGCAGGCCAGTACAATGAAAACATCACTTGTGAGTGTCTAAAAAAGTAGGAGTCCTATGGGTACATCTGGGTTGATGAATAGTTTTGATATTACAGAACAGTATAAGTTATATCAATTCAATTCACTGAACACAGGCAAAGTAATTCAGGGAAAATGCAGGATCTGTCATGATTAAAGCAAATTACTATTTTGTTTCACTGTTTCCCAGGTCCAGAGCCTGCCAGCAAAAAAAAAAAAAAAAAGAATCTCTAGAAACTAACTTATTATTGTTATTATTAAATTCATTGAAATATAAAAATCATATTTCCCTTGAAATCCACCTTCATGCCCCTTTCCTTTCCAGAGATTTCTTCTATTATGTGGATGCCATCTGGCAGATTCGCCTCACTGTTAGCCATATCTCCACACCAACACATGCCTTTAGGATCACCCTAAACCCCCTCCTTCATGATAAGCTCCTTTCCAAGGTCTTGATATGTTCAATGGATGCCCCTCCCTTTTTTTCATTTTCAGTCTTCCTACCCCTTTCCAGAACCTCAATGTTTCTAGTACAATCCCTTTGGGGGAACTCTAGTCCATCACCTTTTTATTATCTCCTGCCTTCCAAACCCAAGTGTGATGAAGCAGACCCTGGTAACATTTAGGGGTTAAAAGAGGGAGGATGACTCTGGACAAAGTCATCAAGAAAGTACAGCTGCTGAGAGAATCTTGGTCTCAACAAGTCATCTTCCACAGCTTCTTCCAGGATAGCCAGAAAAGTCAGGATGTGAGTTATTCAGGCCTGGTTGACTAGCAAGAGCCTGAAAACCTCCTGGGGGCTGAACATCCTGAAGCACCTGGGTCAGATTCTCCAAGTAGCTCAGCAGCTGCCCAGGGGCCAGCTTTTCCAAGACTGCCAAGATATCTTCTGGAGGGTCTGGCACTGATTCTTCTGAGTCTTCATCCTCCAGGACTTGCATCAGCTCCTGTATACAACCTTTCAGGTCCAATAGCTTCAGTCTGAGGGAGGCCCCCAGATTAAGCAAGATCTCTGGGAATTGTTGCCAGTCAATGATGTCCTGGATATAATGGATCAACAGTCTGTCCAGGGTCCAAGAGGGAGCTTTGGTTAGGATGGCTTGTTTGACCATCTGCAGGGACTGAAAGTCTTCAAAAAAAAGTCTTCAAAAAAAGTCTTCTTCTTCCAGTACTGTTAAACTGTCTTCCAGGGCTTGAAGCTTTTCTCTCAAGGTCATTCTCAAGCTCTGTCCTTTTTCTCCTCCTCCTCCTCCTCCTTCTGTCTTCTTCTGTCTTCTTTGTCTTCTACTTCTTCACCTGTGCCTTCCTTTACTTCTCCCCTTTCCCTCTTTCCTTCCTCTTCCAGACAATCTGACAGAATGCTGCTCCTCTGCTCCTAGGCTCAAAATGAGTGGGGTCTTGTCTAAAGGAGACAAACTATAGAGAGCTAAGGGGGGGGCTCCTTGAGCATAGTCAATAAATTGCAGGAGTAACTTAAAGTTCCCTTCCTCTAGAGCTGAGTTCACACCTCACCACCAAATGCTTTGGATTTCATAAGTAATGCTCTACCTAACAAGGCCCCCTCCCAGATATCAACTTCTCTATATCCTTGGTTGCCTGAGTTGTCTCTCCATTTTCTTCATTGTCTTCACTGGGCTCTTTCGTCTTTGGGTGGGGGGGACAATTTGTTACCTCTAGAATTATATCTTGAGACAGAAGTTCTTGACTCTTGTGTGCAGGCCTAATCAATTCAGTTAATGCAGTCTGTGGACAGATGCTCTCCTCCAATCACAAAGAGACTGGCATCTCAATTCTATTGGATGGATGTGAATCACCCCATTGATTTGTGATATTTTAAAAGACCCTCATGGGGTTCAAGGTTTACATAATCTCAGAAATGTGGGTATTTTAGATGGTGGAAATGAACTTTGATTCTTAAAAAGTAATGAAATACTAGAATTCATATTATCATGATGAATGTGCATACAACCTTGCAGTCTAATAGCCACAGATAGACAAGCAAAGGCTGCAGTTAACTGAAGGAGGCTCTAAATTGAACAATATCACTGGGAATTTAATGAATTTGATTATGTCATTTACTTCTAACTTGCCCCCCACCAAAGCCTGGGTGATTTAAACAAAGAATCTCCACCCCCAATCCAAGCCTGAGTAGAAGACAATGGGCCAGCAAGTAGTTGGATCTGCACTGTCAAAAGGAAAGTAAATTTTGATTCCTGAAACCTCCCAAGTTATCTTGAGTTAACAGAATTTTATTTCTTTCTTAAAGATCAAGCTTCAAACCCAAATCACTCTGGCTCTCATTAATTGGCCAGTAATAGTTCCTAGGACAAGTACATTGAGTCATTTGTTTGGGCCCTGATAGTTCAGAGAATGTAAATAGAACTTGTTTCTGTTCTGATCAGAAACCCTTACAGTCTTTCCCTTTACTAATTGATTTTTTTAAGAGACTATTTTTTTACCTCATTTCTTGTCTGACTGAATGGACTTTGCTCCAGGCAAACTGAGACCCAGGAAGACTTGATCTTAAAAAGACTGAGGTCTCTTCAAGGAAAAGGGTGGTGGTGGTCTCTCCCTGATCTCAGAAGCTTTTCCCCTTGGGCCCATCTGGATAGTAAGTGAACTATAGAGACTAATCCCCACACCCTGCCAGTCCAGACAGCCTTCCTTCCAACTGCCACCTCTTCAATCTTGTCTAGGGTGTCACCTTAGGTGCTGCTCCCTTGCCTAACAGCTGTTGGTGCCTAAATATCCCCCTATACCCGGACCTGCATCAAGGGCAATGGCTTCATATGGATGCAAGACCTGAGGCCATCTTAAACATGCTTCCAGGGGAGGGGAGAATGGGGGAAGGGGTGAGGTGGGATGGGGTGAGGTTCCATCCAAAGTTGTCTCCTTTTTTTCCATCCCCTTCCAGGGAGCAGGTGACAATGGCAGAGGAAGCCCTGACAGCCCAGTAGCATGTGCTCACTGATTAGATCCTTGATCAGACAGCTGAGACCAACTCTGCCTTGGACATGGCAAGATGTCCCTGTATATGAAATGTCCTTTCCCATTGATGGTTCCTCTGTCTTAGAAAATGACGAGCAGTGTGTGAGCCTATAGCTGTTTCTGGACCAAGAATATGAACCATCTTAATGTTTACAGGAAGGAGGTTATATACAAACTGATTGAGAATCAAGATCCTGGCATACCACACATCCCTCTCTCCAATCACCAGGCTTGCATGGATGATCCAAATCTCTGAGGGGATCCTGAAACTTTGTCACATCTGGAACCTGAGACTGATGAGGTAGACTCCAGGACCTGCAGACATGTTTCACCAAGGATCTTCATTCTCATTTCTGCTATTCAGGAAAGTATGACCTGTATGTTGACAGGATGGTGTCTAGCAAAAATTGATGAACTTTGTTTTGAAAAAAACAAACTGTGCAGTAGAGAAGTTTCATAGCTTATAACCAGCAAGCCCTGATTTCAAGTCCTGTCTCTAATGACCCGTGGCTGTGGAATCCTGGCCAAGACACTTGACCTCTCTGAAGATTGGAGAAATAGCTAACAGAATTGAAATTCAAGATAAAAGAAGTATAATAAGGACTGAAACAATACACAGATGCCATTGCCACCACTGTCTGTGATCTCTTAAAGGTGATATCAACAGAAGAGTTACAAAAATATGGGAAAGGGGTTCAAAAAGACGAAGAGAACAGATAGCAAACTATGGACTAAGATTCTTGAGAAATTCTAAATACATTGCACCTACAATACAAATTAAGAACAACTTCGCATGTTAACTAGCAGAATGGAAACAGCAATAAGATCTCTAAATGTATGCAACCAAACTTGGCTAATGAATGTGTTCAAACAGTAAATGTCAGTCCCTTATTTGAGGTCTGGTGTCCAAGACAAAGGACCCTTTCTGTCCAACTGGAGGCCATCTCTGAGTTGGTGTACCAGTAGGTGACCACTTATAAATGCTGCCCTCCAGTCAACATGGAGTCTGGCATAATTGCCACCAAGGGTCTCCAGTGGGTTTCTTATAGTGATGGGTGGTATGAATAAGTTAACTACTTAATTTGATCATTCATTAATCTCTGTTAAAGTATAGCTACTGATAAATCATATCCAAGACACATGTATTTAAGAATTTGGGTGGCTCAATATCTATGAATATTCAAATTAATCTTAGACCTTAGACCTATTATCTTTTCATGGATTTTTGTTATTGTTCTCATCAACACAAGAGTAGAAATTCTAGAGCTAATAAAACAATTACTATTAGTAAGATTCCTATAAATTCTCTTTTACTCAATGGAAAATATTTGGAAATAAGTCAAATAAATATGTATGTATTATATGTACATATGTACATATGTACACACACAAACACACACACATATATATATATATATATATATAAACAGCTAATCTTTTTTGCTTTTTCCAAAGTGGTTTACTAAATTGATTAAAATTAAAGTATTTACATCTTTATTATATTCCCCACCCCTTGATGGATATTTTATCTTCATATTATTCAAAAATTGTGATATGGCATGAACATTATCTCTTATCTAAATATAAAATTAAATAAACCATTAAACAGGAAGATGGAAAATGTAATAACTGTTTCTCTAGTCACTTACATTAAGAGTTTAAAATAAGTAATAGTCAGCAATTCAGAACAACTGAAACCAAAGCAATAGCATTCAATATACTTGCAATATGTCTGCATTGGTGGAAGGAACTTCTCTATACCAATGAAATCATGGGTCCAGTTCTTAGCTGAACTAGACACAAGCTCAAGGGGACTGAACTTTAACTTTTGTTTCTAATCCTAAAGACATTTCAGTGACTTCAAGACATTTTCAGGGAAATATTTAGGCACAGCTTTATATATTTCAGAGGTAAGCTTTTGGATTAATTAGATGTGTACTGACAAAAATGAGTGTAGATTGCTATCTGTTGTGTGGAATAGGACAAAGTATTTGGGATAAACCTCCCTTCCTCAAGGAGCAGATCATTTTTTTTTCCTCTTCCATTGTTTGAAGACATGATCTAAAAATGGATCTACCAAATCAAGATAAAGTGATTCCAGGGAATTAGTTGTATCTATTCATAGTGGCAATAGAGAGTTGAGAGTCAAAAATTAGCTCTGAAGTAACAAAGTGAGGACTCCCTACTTTGAATTTTGTGGAAAAACTGAAGATGGCCATAAATAAGTACCCCATGAGGGATTCTCTTATATAACTTGTGGAAATAGTCAGTAGATAAAATTCTGATTGGGTTTCTTGACTAGAGGATAATTCTATCTGGAATTGGAAATACCAATCTGATTTTTTGTCTCTTGCTCTGGAAAAGTGATCCTCCTAAGGAACATCAAGATGGGACTAATCTGTTTTTCTGATTCTTTGAGTACCTTGTCAATATGAAGACAATCACGTAAGTTGCTCCATGCATTCCAACATACCAACAAACTGAGGGCAATTTATCAGAGGAAAAAAAAAGGAAATGAGATTTCACAGGCTATAAGGAATGGATATCCACCTCTCACCCTTTTCTAGGGCACTCTGGAAAAGGCTATGCTTTTTTTTAGGGCATTCTGGACTTAACCACTCTCCTTCAAGTAGTCGGGGGAATAATTTTCATTTGTTAAAGAATAATCCCATATTTCTTCAAACTCTCCATTATTCATAACACAGTGCCAGTAAAATTCAATGCTTGGGCATAATCCTTGCATATAATATGATATTTTTATTTTCTCAGAGATAGAGGTACCAAACTAAATTAAAAGAATATACTCCCCTATATACAGCTAATCTAGGGCATATGATCAGGTTCAATTCAACACTTTGCCATTTCAGGAGGAAAGGAGAACTACAAAATTTATATTTGAGGCTTCACAAATTCATTTATTCAAATTAGTAGTGTGACAGAAAATTAGAGAAAAGATACATTTGAGAATATATACCAGATAATACCAAGTAAAGGAGCTTACGTTGGGAATAAAATAATCCCATTCACTCAAGAATGTTATAAATCTTATTCAAAGGTAAATTTCTTGAAATCTTTAAGAAACTGCTAACTTCACTCATTTCTTCCCAAGATCTTTTCCTTTAGCCATTTTAAGTGTGGTTGACCTGTTCCACTTTTTCCCCTGAAGTTGGAAGTCTGAAGAAAAAACTAGAAACCTGAAGGTCTGTGCTCTCTGACCCTTCTAACCTTTCCCCACTCCTTACCCTGGACCATGACTTGATCTTCACCAATAAGAAAAGAATCTCATACTAATGGGTTTTGGAACAGGGGAAACATTTGTCATTCTCCTATTAAAAAATTGGATATGGGATGGCTAAGTGTCACAGTGGATAGAGCGCCAGCCCTGGAGTCAGGAGTTCCTGAGTTCAAATCCGGCCTCAGATATGTAATAATTACCTAGCCGTGTGGCCTTACCTAAGTGGCCAAGCCACTTAACCCCATTGCCTTGCAAAAACTTTAAAAAAATGGATACTACATTCAAATATAGGGATATGATTGTTAAGTATGTTTTTTTTTTATTTTGTAATACATTATAAATGGAATGTATGTATATATATATATATATATATATATATATATTATATATATATGAGTGTTTTTCTAATAAATTGCATTCACAAAAAATGACCACAGGAATGAAAAACTGCATTTATATAAAATTTTTTGAAAATGAAGTCTTAAGAGGCATTTAGGTGGTTCATTGAATAAAGTTTCAATGCTGGAGTCAAGATGACCTGCAATCAAATTTGTCCTCAAATACTAGCTGTGTTACCTTCCCTGGGCAAGTCCCTTAACTCTATCTCAAAAAACAAAACAAAACAAAACGAAGAAAAAGTGAGGTGTTCACATAATACTAAATGATTGCATCTTTGAGCATTCTGGAAAGTAACTAGAAAAAAGTGAGATTTCCTCAAGTGGTAGAGGCTATGCGTCAGATACAGATAATAATTTTAATGCTTTATTAATTATTAAAAATTCAAAAAGAAATTTCTTCCAACATAAGAAGTAATAAATAGTGCAATCATTTTGAAGAATCCTTATGTTTTGGTGCACAGTTTATGAACTTGTTCAGGGAATAAATCATACCAGTGCTTTCAGTTTGGGGGGAACCATCTGCTGGTCAAACACTAAACTATACTTTTAATTAATTAAATTCCCATTGACTGGAAAACTAGACCACTCATTAACATTCATTCTTTGAATGAATAAAATAAAAAGAGAGATAAACTAATTCCCCGTCTCCCTCCCACCCCAAAAAACTGGAAGTACTATCACATGTATTATTGTTATAAATTAAAATATGTCATTTAAGTTTTATAGCCCTAAGATTTTTTCAAATTCAGTATAAGGGTATTTAAGCAATCTCCAGTGTTCTTTCACCTTCTTAATCTGGTAACGTGTGTATGTGTGTATGTGTGTAGGATATTAGAGCCCTTTGCTTTTGAAAGAAATGTTGACTTGTAGAAAGTCAAGCAAATTTATCAAATCTCAATGTAAATGAAACTGGCAGTAACAAAACAGTAAAAAAGTTAGACAAATGTTGGTATTGTTATCACTTACAATAGAAAAAAACGAGAAGTGTAGTCATCAAAAGTACCAATATTTGGAGACTGGAATTATAGTTGGTTAGCTGGGTTTAAACTCTGATTCTGTCCATTAATTCTTGAATAAATTATTAATTATTCTGGACTTCATTTTGCTCAGGTGTAAAAAGAACCTGTTGGCCAAAGTGATCTCAAATTTCTCTATTAGACCTAAAACTAGTATCCTGCAATGATGATATAGAAGGCATTATCACTCTATCAAGTAAAATTAAAATTGTAGAATATCTATATCCTTTGAAAAAATCTAAAAGAATCAATTTTTCCTTCATTAAAACACTCCAATAATGTATAGGATACTTTTGTTTTATTTCAAATCTAAAATTAATTTATAATGACTTGATGCTTGCTTCACCAATGTTTTGTCTAATACTAAGCACAACCATTCCTAAATATTTCCAAAATATCTGCTTCTGAGGTGTTTTGTATATATATATATATATATATATGTGTATATACATATATATATATATGAAGTGCTTTGGAAACATTAAAGTACTTTAAAAATATCCAAAATTGTTATTTGACACTTCTTCTACTGCTATTATTTCCACCAATGATAAAAAAGATCACATGAACTTCAAATATAGGTTATATACCTGAAGAATCTGGGAAATAAGGTATTTTTTAAATGGATAAGCAAAGAGTAGCTGAAACCAGGTCTTCTTATTGTAAATAGAGTCTTTTATCCAACATCATTCTACCCCTAAAGGAAATCGACAACTTCATCTTATGAAAGCAATGAAAGAAAACAAACAAAAAGAGCTCAATGGACATATAATTCTAAAGGTGAGGTTTTCCCTTCATTCTCAAAGAAGACCATGATATCAGAGGAGGTGATGCCATGACAAGCACATGAACTGGATTTGAGTGAGGGGATGCTGGTCTGGCACCAGCCTCATTTTCTCCTCTGGAGTCATATGGGTCCACTGACTAGATATGAATTAGGATGACTAGAGATGGTCCTGGATGTGAGGCAATCACAGTTGAATGACATGCACAAGGTCACCCAGCTAGTGAGTGTCAAGCATCTGAGACTGCATTTGAACTCCTGTCCTCCTAACTCCAAGGTCAGTACTCTGTCCCTTGCATCACCCACCTGCCTGAAGTCTGAAGGTAATTTCTAAACAAAGCTGGGACAACTTCATGATTTAGAATTATTCACTATCACAAATGAAATAATTTCCAAAACTATCTAGGCTAGTTTAACCACTTTCGAGATGGGAAAAAAATCCAGGACCAAAGGATACTCAAGATCAGAGAGTTACTCCAGGATTAAACTATTCTTCAAATATGAGGAATCCTAGACATTCAATCCAATGTGATCTTACTAGCAGTTATAACCATGTGGATTGGTTCTTTAACTATTAAAAAAGACTAAGGATTGGCTCATACCTTTAGGGGCTATAGGGTTTTGTAATGGGCTATAGGGTTCTGCTTCTAATACAGATGCAATAGTAATAACTAGTAATCCAAGTGAAGTATGATCAGGCTAATGCACATAGTTCCAATAATAGACAGATATGAATTATTATAATGGAATGTACATATTCCCAGATATATTCAGTTTTATTGATGTTAAGAATAATGTTTCCAACATTGTACACCCTAACAGAGACATGGAGGTGATGATCAAACTTAACAGACTTGCTCATTCCATCACTGCAACAATCAGGCACAATTTTGGGATATCTGCAATGGAGAATACCATCTGTATCTAGAGAAAAAATTGTGGAGTTTGAACAAAGACAAAAGACTATTACCTTTAATTTAAAAAACCATTATCTTATTATATAATTTTGCTATCTCTTTTACTTTATTTCTTTTCCTTAAGGATATGATTTCTCTCATCACATTCAGCTTAGATCAGTGAATACTATGGAAACAATGTAAAGACTAACAGAATGCCTTCTGCGAGGGATGGGGCAGGGAAGCAAGATTAGGGGAAAAATTGTAAAACTCAAAATAAATAAAATCTTTCTTTAAAAAGGACCATTTCCTTCTGTCCTTAAAAGCATAGTCCCCCAAAATGAGTTGTGACATATCATTGGACAAATGTCAAACACAAAACACAATATAAAACAAAAACTGAAATACAACCCTTCGGAAATAGAAGGGAGATTTAGAGAACATTTGGACTTCCTCTCTCATTTTACAAATTTAAAGGTGGTGACTTTCCCAAGATCATATTGTGAGTTTTTAGAACACAAAATAGAATCTATGTCTTTTTAACTCACTGATTGTTCCTTTGCTACATTATACTCACTCTTTTGAATTTTAAAATGACAACAACAATGGCAGAAATTATCAAAAGTACTCATGTGTTACCAAAAGGCAATCAAAGATTGTCTCGGGTTGTTATAAAAATGACGTATTTTATTGTTATTTTTGCTGTCCTTAAATAGAAAAGCAGGTTATACAGATGAACTTAACTATAAGTCACACTTTAAAACCCATTTAGAAACCAGATCTGATATAAGCTCTGCCTTCAATTGTTTCCCAGAAGACACCAATTTTCAACATCCTTTCTCTGGAGGAATAGTGGAGGAGAGTATGCTTTGTTTTCAGCACTGTATAAAAGCCCATGATCAGTACTATTTTCTATCTTCTGTCTCTTCTGGGGCTCTTTAAAGATGGGGCTTTTTACTCTTCTCTAGTAATTGGGTGAGCATTTAAGGGAGATTTTGGTGATAGTGATACTCCTAAAATCATATAGATCTTAGGAGTGCTAGAAATAGAAATTGAGTTTTCTTGCCTGTGCTTTCTGGGGTAGGAGTATGATGGAGTCTCTAAAGGAAAGGCCTGAAAGCTGAGGGTGGTATTTATGAAACTAGTTGAAACTACGAAAGGATGAATTTTATGATATAAAAGATAAAACTTTTAGCTAAGGATGTCTTTTTAGGGAAGATAAAATGGTGGTTTATGAAAACTATGGCAAGTTTTTTTTTCTCTCATAAGTTTGTATATGTGAATTATTCATTGCTTTTTAAATTTTCTTTCAACCTGTAGCTTTCTAGGGTCTTCCCTTTCAATTTTTCCTCTTAAGAGAAGGTCTTGGATTTGGTTTCCTGCATCTAATAAATATCAGTATAGCTAACACTGAAGATGAAAAAATCTATATTGATTTAATATGATCCCCAAGCCAAGGACTCTGGCTTTGTTAGTAACCTCAAGGGGTGACTTGGAAAAGGTCACAAATATATTTCCTGATATCCTCCTTCCAAGTTAGGCAACACCTCAAGTTTCTCAGGATTTCATAGGAAGTATACATAGAATTCCCATAACCTTCTGCTTAGGTGGCAAATCTGGAAATCAGAATTATAGAACACTACATCTAGAAGAGCCTCAGAATTCATCTAGTTTAAGCCATGCATTATAATCAAATATGTTAAATATATAAAACCTATGATAACAACCTATTCAGCTTTTACTTGAAGACCTCCAGAAGTGTGGGATTTGTTTATTTATAATAGTGATATAATTGCTAAGACATTCTTTTCCCTTTGTTTGGTACATCTAGGTATAGTCATTGAATCCCATATCCCTTACAGAAAGGGAAGATAAATTACCATATCATGTTAACTTTGATGTTTTGGACTGAAATTTATTCCAAATGAGATCTACTTAAATATGATAGAGGCATAAAAGAAATAGAAAAGGTAATAGTAGCTACTTTTCTTTCTCCTCTGCTCAATTGGAACTGGCATTCAACTTATTTCATCATTTATTGCATCATAGTTGTATTGCTGGACCTCTTTAGCATTAACAACATAAAAAAAATTACTCCACTGATTTTTGATTTATTCTAAAGGAAGAGTGAAGAGTCCAATTCAGTTATTGGGGAGATATTTTTATAGAAGGAATGATGGAAAATAAAACAGAATGTTGGATAATGCCAATTTAGCACATGTGTTCTTTATTTAGTCAATAAAAGGGAACTGTTTAAAGTTTCTGAGCAGGGAAGTTGGGGTAAGTTTTAGAAGAAAGATCTTTTTTAAACTTTTCAAAATTTAATATTTTTACTTAATATAACCCTCATTTACAAATATATTACTTCATTTCTTCTCCCCAAATAATTATTTCCTATAACAATGAGTAAAGAAGAGGAAAAACAATTGAACAAAACTAACATATCAGTCAAGTTTAACTGTACATGTAATGTTTCTTACTCATAGTTCCATTATCTGCCAAAAAGAAGAGTGAGGTGCATTTTCTCACTTCTCTCATGTCAAATTGGATCATGATAATTGCACAGAATCGAAGCAAGAACATTTTTTTGATCTCATCTTATTGTTATTTTCAATTATGTTCAGAAATGTCATTGAAAGGAATTAATTTATTTTGTATGTACTCCAAGACAAAAACTAGAACTAATGACTAGATATTACAAGGAGAACTATTTTACCTGTATACAAAGAAAAATGTATTAAACCATCTAATCAACTGTCTAACAATGCAATGACCTTTGTCATTAGTTGGTGAATTCTCTATTCCTGGAGATTTTTAACAAAGTCCAAAAGACCCCTTTTCATTTAGCATATACAAAAGTTGGACTGAATAGTCATCATTTCTATTCAGCTTTTAAAATCTATTAAAAGACCTTGATTTCAGTTTTATCAAAGTTTAATTTACATATGTCTTCAAGAATTTTCTCCTTTGAATAATCCTGGTTGTCTTTTGAGATAACTCTTTTTGTTCTTTTTATTTTGGTTCTCCTTTCTAACATTATATATATATATATATATATATATATATATATATATATATATATATATATATATATACACATATATATGTATATATATAATATTCTTATTCTTTCATGTTATTTTTTACAAAGGTAGTCATTGACATTGAAATCTCAAAATGATAGAATCAGAGAATTATAAATTTTCTTGCAAGGTATCTACCCCTGAGACCTGGCTGTCTAGTTTCTTCTTATAGTCCTCCAGTCCTTCTGTATATGTGCCAGCATTGACCTGGGTAGAATCAATCCAGTCTCATTTCATCAATATAGTAAACATTTAATATATATGTATGAAAATCCATTTATATACTTCATACATGAAGCAGAAATTATTGGTAATAACTCCTAACAAATTAACACCTCTTCATGGTCAACTAGCAGAAGAGGCCTATTTCCCACCAAATCTGGAAAGGTTTATGCATAAGTTGTACCTACTGGAGTAAATGGTTTTTAAGATATGTGTTAGAAAAGATTTATGACAGATAAAAAAATACTTGAGAAGCCCTCCTACAGATCTTATTCAGAGGTCCCCCACTCATTTGGCATTTTAGAAGAATTGAACTCATTATATATTAGGGAACTTCTGTTAGGGATCATCAAAGACAAAATGATGTTCTAGGAAAGCTAGTAAATGAGCAATCCATTCAGAATATAAATATAATCATCCTAACAATGATTATCCTTAAATATATACTTTGTGGTTAAAAATGTTCTGCAGAAATGAGCTATATACATAAGTAATTTCTTGGTTATTTTAGGATGTGAAATATCATTAGTGACAGCTGTCCATTATGTCAACTTTCAATAGCAGTACTTTGCAGCATCTGACCTTCCTTCTGACAGGCATTCCTGGAATGAATGCTGCCCAAGGCTGGATCTCTATTCCCTTTTGTATCCTTTATAGTATTGCCCTCACAGGAAATAGCATGATTTTATTTGTAGTAATCCATGAAAGGAGTCTCCATGAGCCCATGTACTATTTCCTCTCCATGTTGTCAGCCACTGACTTGGGTTTGTCTGTCTGCACACTCTCTACCACACTGGGAGTTTTGTGGTTTGATGCCCGAGAGATCAGTCTTGATGCCTGCATGGCCCAGATGTTTTTCCTTCACAGTTTCACCTTCATGGAATCTGGTGTGCTGCTGGCCATGGCCTTTGACCGTTTCATTGCTATCTGTAATCCTCTCAGGTATGCTAACATCCTCACCAAAACCAGAATTATCCATATTGGCTTGGCAGTGGGAGTGAGAGTAATTGCAGTCATTACACCTATGGTGTTACTTGTCAAGAGGCTATCATTCTGCCAAGGAAAAGTTCTTTCCCACTCCTACTGTTACCATATTGATTTCATCAAGTTGTCATGTACAGATAATCAGATCAATAACATCATGGGATTGTTTGTTCTCTTTTCAACATCAGGAATTGACTGTCCATGCATCCTTATTTCCTATGTCCTGATAATTCATTCAGTGCTGAGCATTGCATCCCGCGAGGAACGGAAAAAGGCGTTCAACACGTGCATTTCTCATATTAGTGCTGTAGCTATTTTTTTCATTCCTCTCATTAGTTTATCTCTAGTGCATCGTTATAGTCACAATGTCCCCCCATTTGTGCACACCATGATGGCGAATATCTTTCTCCTCATCCCTCCTGTACTTAACCCCATTATATACAGTGTGAAGACCAAACAGATAAGAAGGGCTATCATAAAGGTTTTCCATAGGATGGGGACTAGGGTTTAAGTTGACATATCTAGAGCTTAGAAAATATGTCCTTGTTTTGACAGAATGTATAGGCAAATATTTAGCAGACCAGACTGCAAAGAAAGAATATGAGTGATTAGCTTAGTCTGTTTCTTCTGCAACTGAAAGTTAAAATCAGTCAAACTCTTTACTTTCCTGGTTAACTGACTCAGTCAACTCAATCTTGTTACAGACACTTAACCCTATATCCAGGGAAGGACACATTACCAAAATCCATGCTGGATGGTAAATCCACAAGGTACAACTACAAAGAAGTTTAAAAGTGCCTTTAGATAACTATATCTGTGTCTGTTTGAATTTTTCAAAGTTCATAAAATTTTGAATTTTCTTCATATATTTTGTGATATGCTTAATAAATGCCTGCTGCCATATTTAACTCGGATGTTTCTGACTCTCAGTCAGAAGAGATGTTTTATGTGTTTTATCCAATGTCACTTAGTAGTCTATACATGTGAATATATATGTCTATTGGTAAAATTTTCTCTCTACAAAGTAATTAAATGATATCTCTACTTTCATTTGAGAGAATAACTTGGAAAATTTCATCATACTCAACAGATTGTAATGTTTTGGGGGTTTCTGTTTGATTAAATGTATTCAGGTTTTGTACATTTTAATGAGATAGAAAATAGTTTTAATTTGAATAATAATATAAAATTCATTTTATTATTGGGAGATTATTTTGATCATAAATTTCAGAATAAATGAACTGTTAACATGGATAAAGGTACCCTGGTTGTACAGGAGTAACACAAAGCAAGTTATAGTAGATTAATTTTAAGTGAACTGTCAATATGGAGGAAGATACCTTGGTTGTTCAGAGGTAGCACAAAGCAAGTTATGTCAGATTAAAGGATCAGGAACTTAAATAGGAGCAAACAATAATAAAACAGTGATTCAATAAGAATAAATTTTTGCATGATTTGCTTAAGTTCTCTGAATTTCAGTTGCCTCAACTGTAAAATGAGACTGATTTGGAATAGAATACATTATCTAAGCTGCTTTTTTCCCAACATTTTCAGGCTTAATTTGATGTTGAATAAAGCCCCTGATGTGGGTAATAGTTATCTTAATTTCTAGCTTCTTAAACTCAACAATAGCGAATAAAGCATAGTGGTCAGCAAGGAGTAGGGGAAAAAAGTCCTTCTAGACTAATCATGCATTGTCTTAGTAAATCAGAATATTTCATATCAAAATGAAAAGAGGGATGTATTAGCTTAGTGTGTGTGTGTGTGTGTGTGTGTGTGTGTGTGTGTGTGTGTGTGTGTGTGAGAGAGAGAGAGAGAGAGAGAGAGAGAGAGAGAGAGAGAGAGAGACTTTCAGAATCTGAAATAATTTGGAGAGAAAAAGGTAGGAGTTCTAGTTTTGTGAATCAAAATGGTGGAGAAAATATGGAAGAATTGAAAGAATTTTCATCCCAACCTGAGTTGCAAAAGGAATAGTATTAAAATCAAACAAATAGGGTTTGGAATTTTTTCCTTCCCCAGTGACTAGGCAATTGTCTTGAACATAATAAAACCTTGTTGAATTTAATTAAAGTAGAAAAAACATTGTTAAAGTTTATAAAACGGCATATGAAGAAACACAAAAACCTACTTAACATTATGTTCCTTTCTTTCTAATCTTTAAAATATAATAAAGTTTTCTTAATGTAATTCTATTATTCTTTCCAAATATGTCTCCTTTGATTCACCCACATTTTTCAACTTTACTCAAAGGTCAGATGATCATCAAAGGGAATTATTCCACAACAATCTGTAAACAAAATGTCTGAGAATAGAACACATTGTCTAAGCTTTGTTAAAGGTTTATAAAGATTAAAATATTAACTCAGAGTTTTATTTTTCAAGTACATGTTACATTAGTATTTAATTGCTAGTATAAATTATTTTGGGTTTTTCCTCCCATCCCCTTACCTAGGTAACAAGCTTCAGTTTTGTTACTTGCAAATAGCGACCCCAGATCACTTTTTGTACAAAATATCACACAAATTCTTCCTTTCTGATTAAGAAATGAGTTCCATTCCATAGAGGAAAAAATGATTTTCTATGGTGAATATGGTTCGATAGTTGGGTGGAATCTAAATAGAGAATACCATTACATCTCTTGTAATAGAGTTATAGGGTAGAAAGTGAAAGGAGAAAAGGTGCTGCAATTATCTTGCCTCTACTCAACTGAAGTTAGAACATATAGGTGGGGGGTGGTGGAAGGAGGAAGAGAAACTATCAACACTGTTTCACTGGTGAGTTTGGGCCCTACTAACCACAAAGAGTCTATATTATGGCTTCTGATTTGTGTATAAGTGGAATGTAAAATCTTATTTTCCTGAAAGAATAGATACTGTAAAGGAGGGAGGGGAGATAAATATTAGAGGCATGGCAGTGAGAGGTTTGCAGAGTGTCTTAAATGTCAAGCTGAAGAATAATAACTTTGGTCTTAACAAAAATAGACAGATAAAATTTTCTCTTTAAGGGAGTAGTTAAAGGTCTAATGTTGAGTAAGGGCATAGTCATATACTATTCCTGCAAGAATCAATAAACTGGAGTGTATATATTATTCATATACAATTAAATCTGAGGCTGAAACAAAATATTTAAGAGTATATAATAAAAAGGTCATTCATCAAATGAATGCATTCAAAATTATCCATCTAAAAGGAAACAAAAAATCATTAGACAATATGGAATTTTAAAATATAAAATATTAAATAGTTAAGTATTTAAGAATGACATATTTCATCTGCATTTTTACCCAAAATACTTTTCCCAGTAATTGGTTCTTCTAATTCTACAGTCAATTAGAAAATTTCTCATCATTTAATCATTATATGTTAACAGTCTTTCAGTCCCTCAGAGTACAAACAGGTTTCAAGGTAATTAGGAAGAGAATTCCTTTTGCAATTCATGTTCTGAATAATACACCAGGAAAGAGAAATCTGTGCATGTTCAAGAATTCAACCATTATTGGTTAGTCTCTCTCCTAAAAATAATAGTTTCAGTTAAAATTGTTAAAATTACTAAAAATAACAACAATAACAAAAGATAACTTTTATATAACAATTGAAGGTCTGCAAATTAACTTAGTTGAACCTCACATAAGTCTGGAGAGTAAATACAATATTATCTATTATCAACTTCACTTACAACTGAAGATAAGTTGACTCTAATTCCACCATTCTCACCACTCACCATGGCTAATGTGCACATACACTTAGGGAAGCTATCTTCTAAAGTAAAATTATTGCTTTTGATTCCCAGATAGAGAATTGATGGACTCTGTTTTTGTCTCTGTTTTTCTTTGGGTGTGTGTATGTGAATGCGGTTAATGTGGAAATTTATTTTTCATGACTTCATTTGTGCAATGGGTTTTGAATTTTTTTGGCATCTCAATGGACAGGGGAGGAGAGAATTTGGAACTGAAAATCAAATTTTTAGAAAAAGAAAGGTGCATCAGAAGATCTATAACGTAACAACTATCTGAAGCAAAAAACCTTATGTAGCATTCTAGTTAAATAATTATCTACTGTCCACCTCAAGACTTCCAGTGATAGTACTATATTACTCTTAAAAGTTTTTCATTCAATTTCTCAATAATTATAATTATTATTTAATTTTAAGATAACATCTATAATAGCTAACTTGATATATAAACACAATTTTCCCCTTTCCTTCTTTCTTTAAATATTTTATGTGATTTTCCAACTACATGGAATGGTAGTTTTCACCAATTATTTTTACAAGGTTTTGAGTTATATATTTTCCCTTTTCATATTAAAATCATTTTCTATATTAGGTAAATTTAATTCTAATCAATTATAATGATAACAACTTGCTAGATATATTCCATTAATTTCCAGAAGCCTGCCATGCTTCTATTTTAACCCAAGATTTAGAAATCTGAATCTTATTTTGAATCATCTACTTTCAAATAGCTATTCCCCTTCTGAATCTGCTTTTTTCTTCTAAATACCTTAAATTTTATGAGCAAAAGTTTCATGTTATTAAGGTTCTTTGGTTATCAATATTTTTTCTATGAGCTCTGATAGAATCATTTGTTTCCATGTAAATCACTAGAAGTCTATCATAGTTATTTGTATGACCCATGGCTAAAGCCCCCCCTTTTTCTACAAAGCACTTATGTTCCAGTCTTGCATAGACCAAGGTTCATCTGGTGCAGATGGGCTAACTCCAAAGAGTGAAGTCAGGCATTCCTGATATTCTCTGACTCTTTGACAAGTAAGAGCAAAGGATACACTCAACTCTGTCACAGGATGGAGTGAATACAACAAGGCAACAGACACTGAAGAGGTAAAGAGATTATTGATCTTCAGACTATAATAGGAAGAAGTACAGAGGTCACTGGACATCCTTCAGAAAGTTTGTCCTATATTTTAATATAATTAGATTTCACCAGATTTTCCAAAACAGTGGGAATGTTTGAATTCTTTGAATCCTCAATTTTAGGTCAGATTCCTGAGATATCAATGATTAAGAATTTAAAAGTAAGAGAAGCTCAAGCAACACTCATATTTATTTTATCCAAATTCAGACAATATACTTACATATTTTTCAATAAAATATAATTTTAGTTACAAATAACTTATTTTCTGAATATCTTGATTTTAAAAAATTGGGTTAAAGATTGCTGAGTCAGCTTTCTCCAGTAATTCACCTGCCTGTTCCAAAACATAGTTTCATTCTTGTTTCACCATAAGTGTTTTGTTCAAGGTCAAATAATGAACAGGTAGCAGAATTAGGATTTATTTAAGTCCTCTCTCCAGATCTATTATCTTTTGAGGTCATCCTTAAAAATAGGGTGAAAATATACTAGTTCAGGGCCTTATCTTTGTCTCTTAAAATTTTGTAGAAGACTTTCTTAAACATTAATCTTCACATTATTGCCCAATAAAACCTGACTATTCAGTAGGGGCATGCACTTAGAGGATGCTTTTTGAATCAAATATAATCTTATAATTCTTCTAACATTTCAGACTGAGTGGAATATTCCCAGAAAAAAAAAACCCTCATAGGAGTAATATTCCTAGTGAAATCCTCTCAGGGTCAAGAAATATTAAGAAAAACAAACTATTATTATTAGACTATTCCTAGAAAGACCTTGCATTCCAAAAAAAAAAAGAGCTCATTAATCACCTGCTGTATGATGACTATTTTTGCAAGCTGGTGGGACAGCCTATCCATAGACATTACCTCATTAAGATTGAGATGAAGTGCCCAAGTTACCTCCCTATCTAGTGTAGATAATATGAAAACATTTCGTTCTTTCTCTTTGTCTGTTGCTGGGGTAGATTTCTCTAGGGGAAAAAAATGTGTACCTTCGGAGACCCAGTCAATAGATTAAAGGAGAAGGTGGTTAGGGAGGGGGACCTGCATTAGAGCCTATACTGCATTTGAATCAGGAGGCATAGTGCTAAATCTCCATCCTCTAATGCAAAGGGACCTGCATTAGAGCCTATACAATCTTGACTGTCCTTTGGGTGCAGCCTTTTTATCCTTGGTGAGAGATTTGGGGTTTGCCCTTCTCTTGAGCAAAGCAAATAAACTTTCTTTTGCTCAGACCAGTCCCTGAAGATTTTGTTTAGTGTATTTTATCATACACAATACCAAATAGAGTAAAAAAATTAAATTATGATATTCAATGGTTTTCTGCAATCTGGCTTAAGAATACATAGCTAGGTTATACAAACTACTGCCTCTTACACAGTCCATATTCTAACCTTACTAGACAACTCTGTGTTCTTCCATTTCTCTTGGTTCTGCCCTCTAAATAAAGTAAATCTGATCCTTCTTCTACATGATAAATATCATACTGCATTTCACCACTACTCCTGAAATTTATCTTCCTTGGGAAGCAACATAGATAATCTTTCAAATAATTCTCCTATATCTTGGGAGCAAGGCTTTCTTTGGACACTCTCCAAAGTTGTCTGTATCAAGTGATAACCCCCAGTATGTTCAGAAGAAGTGACCAAGTAATGAATACTTTAATAAATCTCCTGACTAAAACTTGGAATATCCACCTAAGAGATTTAGAGGGGATCAGAAAGCTGATTTCAAGAATCTGAAAATCTATCATGTGGGAAGAAGATATGAATTTATTATTTTTGATGCTGTTGCTAATAAAATCCTGATAAATTTAGCTAGTCAAAAATCAATAAATTAAAGGTAGTTTTCTCTTAATAGCCAAAGATGTCAAGGGAGACTGAAACATTTTCAATTAGGTGTGTACCTTCTTTTTTCTGTTTATGACTTTACTTTGAATAGTAAGACTTTTATTCTGTTTGGCATTCAAAAATAAATTTTCTAAAAATAAATTCATTTACTTATTTTTCCAACTACACACAAAGATAGTCTGAAACATTAAAATTTTAAATTAAAATTTTATTTTGTTTTTCCAATTACACACACTGGTAGTTTTTCAACAATCACCCATATACAAATTTATGAGATTCATATTTTTCTAGCCCCCTCCTTTCCCTCATCCTCCCATGGTGGTGAACAGTGTGGTAAAAGTTACACATATACATCATGTTTAACATATTTACATGTTGCATCAAGGACTGACTCTTAATAGATGGCAGCGAGGGAGCTATTCTTATAAGCGCAAAACCCTGACCCAGAAGCAGGTTGCCTACAAATGATTTAGCACGCTATTATCAGGGGAGAAGTGATCTCCCTTCATGGCCACTCTCTGGCTCCAAGCACCTGGGGCAGTTAGATGATGCAGTGGATAAAGCTATAGCCTTGGAGTAAAGAGAAAAGGACTTTGAATCCAGCCTCAGACACTAGGCACTTAAAGTTGGGTGAGCCTTGGGCAACTTATTTAACCCTGATTGCATCTCATCCAGGGCAATCTGCAGTCACCCTGATTCATATCTAGCCTCTATACCCAGATGGCTCTGGAGGAGAAGGTGAGGATGGAGATTTAGCACTACACCTCCTCATTCAAATGCAATTCATGTGCTTGTCATTGCATTATCTCCTCTCATAACATGGGTCTTCTTTGAGAAAGGACAAACAAGATTTACATGTTAGTCATATTGTGAAAGAGGAATTAGAAATAGGGGAAAGAAAAAAAAACATGAGAAAGGAAGAAAAAATCTAAAAGAAGTGATCATAGAATGCATTCAGACTCCAGAGGTTTTTTTTTCCCCTCCCTCTGAATGTAGATGACATTGACCATAGGAGGTCTTTCAGGCTTGTCCTTAATCTCTGTTGAGAGGAGCTACAACCATCATAGTTGATGATTTCACAATGTAGTTAATAGTGTACAAGGTTTTTGGTTCTGCTCACTTCACTCATCATCAGTTCATAGAATTCTTTCTATGCTTTTCTAAAACATTCATTTAGAATCATTTATTCAACCATTGATGGACTGAATTAGAGTGGGTCTCACAATTGATGAGCATGTTTCCAATTCTTTGCTACTACAAAAAAAATACTGCTATAAATATTTTTGAACATGAGAGACTTTTTCTATTTTTCTCCTTTCCTTTCCTTCACTCCTCATCTTGACAGAGAGTAATCTAATATATCTTATAAATGTATAACTGTTAAACAGATTTCCATATTAAATTGTGAAAGAAGAATCATAACAGATAGGAAAAAATGAGAAGGGGAAAAATATAAAACATGAAGCAAATTTTAAAAATTGAAAATTGTATACTTTGGACTGCATTCAGACTCTATGATTCCATCTCCAATGTGGATGGTATTTTCCATCACAAGTTCTTTAGAATTGTCTTTGATCATTATATTGTTGATAATAGCAAATCCATCATGGTTTATCATCACATTTTTTTTCTGTTAATGAGTACAATGTTCTTTTGGTTCTTCTCACTTCACTCATCATCAGTTTTTACAAGTTTTACTGGACTTTTCTGAAATCTGAATGCTCATGATTTCTTACAGAACAATAGTTCTCCATCACATTCATCTACCACAATTTGTTCAGCCATTCCTTAATTGATGAGCATCCCTTCAATTTTTAAATTCCTTTTGCCTGTACAAAAAGAGCTGCTAAATTGTTTTTTGCACACGTGTTTTTCCCATTTCTTATGATCTCTTTGGGATACAGGCATAGTAATGGTATTGCTGGATCAAAGTGTATGCACAGTTTTATTGCCCTTTAGTTGGACACTGTTCCAAATACTTTCCAAAAGGCTGGATCAATTTACTAACTCTATCAAAACTTCATTAGTTTTCCAGTTATCCCCACATTTCTTCCAACTTTGATTATTTCCCTTTTTTGTTATATTGACCCATTTGATAGGTGTGAGGTGGTTCCTCAGATTTATTTTAATTTGCATTTCTCCAATAACAGTTTAGGACATTTTTTCCTTATAACTATGGATAGCTTTAATTTCTTTCATCTGAGAACTGTCTCATATCCTTTGACCATTTCTCAAGTAAAGTATGATTTGTATTCTTATAAATTTAACTCAGTTTTTATATATTTTTAGAAATAAATTTTTTAACAGAAATGCTAACTGTAAAAATTGATTACCAACTTCCTAAATTCCTTTTAATCTTGGTTTCCTTGGTTTTATTTGTACAAACCCCCTTTTTTTAATTCAATGTAAGCAAAATCATTCATTTCACAATGTTTTCTGTCTCTTATTTGGTCATAATCTCCATGCCTTTTCATAGATCTGGACAGATAAAACTATTCTTGGTTCTCCTAACTGGCTTATGGTATCACTTCTAACCATTTCAACCTTATCTTGATATGAGATGTGAGGATGTTGGTATATGTTCTAGCTTCTGCCAGACTATTTTCCAGTTTCTTCCCAGTAGTTTTATTTAAAGAGTGAATTCATATCCCAAAAGATGGCATCTTTGGATTTATCAAACAGTAGATTGCTATAGTTACTTATGTTAACTTTCTTCACATTTTATTTTTCATTAATTCCTTTGCACTTTCATATGAATTTTGATACTATTTTTAACATTATAAAATAATTGTAATAGTTTGATTGTTATAGCACTGAATAAGTATTTTTATTTAGGCAGAATTTTCATTTTTTTTTATATTAGCTCACTCAACCCATGACCAATTTAACATTTGTTCAGTTATTTAGATCTAATTTTTATTATGTGTGAAGTGTTTTGTTATTGTGTTCATGTAGTTTCCAGGTAGAATCCCGAGTATTTTATATTATCTATAATAGATTCAAATGAAATTTCTTTTTTTTCCGTCCTCTTGCTTCTGTGCTTTGTTGGTAATATAGAGATGCTAATGCTTTCTATGGGTTTATGTTATATGCTTCAGTTTTACTAAAGTTGCTAATTGTTTCAACTAGTTTTTAGTTGATTTTTTTTAGATTGCTCTAAATACAGAATCATCTCATCTGCTGAGATGGAGTGTTTTACTTCCTGATTGCCTAATTCCTTCAATTTCTTTTTCTGCTCTTGTTGCTAAAGCTTACATTTCTAATAAAATACTGAATAATAGTGATGATAATGGGCACACTGGTTCATCCCTGTTCTTACTGGGAATGCTTCTTGCTTATCCCTTTTATACATAATGATTTCTGATGATTACATATATGTATATATATATATATATATATATATATATATATAGAGAGAGAGAGAGAGAGGAGAGAGAGAGAGAGAGAGATTGCTTATCATTTTAAGGAAAACTTATTTTATTCTTTATTCCTATAGTCTTTAGTGCTTTTAATATGAATGGTTGCTGCATTTTGTCAAAAAGCCTTTTCAGCACCTATTGAAATAATCATTTGATTTCTGTCAGTTTTGTTATGGGATGGTCAATTATGCTTATATATATGTCCATATATATGTATGTATGTATATATATATATATATATATATATATCTGTGTGTATATATATATATATACATATATATATATATTTAACCAACTTCGCATTGCTGTTATAAATCTTACTTGATCATAGTATATTTTCTTTGTGTTAACTTGCTGTAATCTCTTTGCTACAATTTTATTTAAAGTTTTTGCATTAATATTCATTGGTCTATAATTAGTCTATTTCTTTTTCCATTTTGACTTTTCCCAGTTTGGGTTTCTGTACCACATTGCTGTCAAAGAAGGAATTTGGCAAAACTCCATCATTTTTAAAAATAGTTTATATAGAATTGAAGGTAATTGTTCTTTAAATGTTTAGTAGAATTCACTTATAAAGCCAACTAGAGATTATTTTCTTAGGGAATTCATTATGGTTTGTTCAATTTCTTTTTCTGAAATGGGATTATTTAAGCATTTAATTTCCTCTTCTGTTAACCTGGAAAATTTATATTTTTGTAATTATTCATTCATTTTACTAAGATTATCATACCATTGATCAAAATAATTCCAAATTAATTTCCTCTTCATTGGCAAAAAGTTCACCCATTTCATTTTTGATACTGTTAATTTGATTGTCATTCTTGTTGACTTCATGAAACAGTTTAACTTTACCTTACTGGTAAAAGACTGTTCCCATAAAATCTCTGTAATAATGACTAGACTATGAAGAAACAGCTTGGAAATATAAAGCCACTGCCAGTCTGTAGCCAGAAAATCATATACTGATGATTTTCTCAATTTTGCTGGAACATCTTGGTGCCCCATGTGGCAGTATTTAAGAAAAATAAATTCTAATAATTAGCTTTAGAATCCTTTATGGTAAGTGTTACAAGATTTATTAAATGTTTTTGAGGGTTTGGACGAGAGATTTATCATACCACTTATACCATACAAAGGACAATTTGTTGACTAAAACGTCTTCATTAGGACATTTTGGTGGGAATGTTATTTTCTTAATTTTATATTGAATGACTTAAAAAATCATTTGACTAGAATGGAGATAGAAAGAAAACAAATAAGTGGTACATACAAGAAACAGGAAATAGAACAATGAGCATAAAATTGAGTCCAATTAGAGATCATATAATTTAAAGTTAGGTAATGGTCTTATAGCTCAAAGAAACCAAAGAACTGTTTGCATTTATCTCTCTATAAATGCTCCTCAAAGAAATCATATTAAGATCTTACCCTTCTTTTAAAATAAAGAATTAGTACCTGAAATCCATTTGTTTTAGATTCTAACTATCCTTTAATTATTCCAATAAATATAAACATTCACATATATGATGTCATATATCAGTTGTGATTCACAGTACCTATTCTTTTAACTGCATTTCATAATTAAGATTATTTTATTACCTGCTCCTTCACCCCCTTTCTTTCATTCAAAACATACTTTGAAAGTAGTAATGATCACCTCCAGATCCAGTGTTGTCAATATCTATTGGTCAAATCTATCCTAAACAGCATCACTTTTAATTTTTATTAATTTTGCAATAGCCTACCCAGTCTAGAATATAGTTCTGCATCGTTATGTAAGCAAATAGCTTCATTCTATAGTGTTACCAAATCCAGTTAGCTGTTATTGACTCTTTTTGTATATAAAATGACTTTTTAACAAAGATGTTCTTATCTTTAAAAAATGACTTTATTGATACTATAATTGGAAAACTTCATTTCTTTTTTAATCATAGTACATATGGTATTCATACATGTACAGGGGATAGAAAAAATAATTTTAGCATAAATTTTTACAAGATTTGTGTTCAGTGCAATAGTGTCCATTATCTGACCACATCTTTCTCCAACATTTATTATTTTTTATTTTTGTAATCATATATGCCAGACTGATAGATGAGAAGGGGAATCTAAATTTATTTTAATTTGCATTTCTTTAATCAAAAGCAGTTTATACATTTTACATGATATAGATGACTTTACTTTCTTCATTTGAAAACTGCCTGTTCATATCACAAAGTTTCATCTCTTTAAAACAGTACAGAAATATACTTTTTAGGTTTTAAAATTAATGCTAATTTTATTCAAGAGTTAAACTTTGGGGAAGCTAGGTGGTGCACTAGATAGAGTACCAACCCTGAAGTCAGAAGGACCTGAGTTCTAATTTGATGTCAGACACTTAATAATTATCTAGCTATGTGACCTTGGTGAAGTCATTGAACCCCATTGTCTTGCAAAAAACAAACAAAAAAAAAGAGTAGTAATTTACCCTACAAGAAATGGTGGAACTAGAAGGAAATGATTTATAAAATGAAAGCAATTCTCATTAAAACTACATTCAGTTCTATTATTATAATCCATATGTGTTGACTGATGATACAAATTAATATGAATTTTTTTTCCAGAAACTTGAAGTTGATAAAGAAATGACCACTTATCCAAAATAAATTGTCTGACAAAGGCACATTCAAAGAGGTTTCCGGGGGAGGGGAGGGGGAAGAGGAGCTAGGAGGTGCAGTGGATAGAGAACTGATCCTGTAATTAGGAAGACCTGAATTCAATAATAATACCTCGCTGTGTGGTCTTGGGGCAATTCACTTAATCCCATTGCCTTGCAAAAAACTAAACAAAACAAAAAAAACACAAAAAAAAGCAAAGAAATTTTAGGAACTTCAATATAAGTCAGGTTCTTTTGATGTAAAAGTCATAATTTGTAAGTAAATTATCCTAGTCCAGGAAACATCTAGGGTACAAGATTTGTAAAAAACAAATAAACAAATAAAAAGCAAAGCAAAACATGATACACTGGGGAAAGTAGATGTGCATACTTGGTTTTTGTTCTTTCTTAAAGTAAAATTTATTGACATCTTTTCTTTTTATATCACCCACATTTCCTAAAATATCCCTACCATTCTACTTCATCTTTATCCCAGGGATCCTTTTTGGCAGGGATAAGTTTAGAAGAACTGACTAAGTCATTAAAAATTATTCAGTAATACCTTTTGTGCTACATTCTTTTAGTACAAAGAAATGATGAAGGATCTTCTACTTCTTATTTGGATCTGGGCCTGCTTATTAAAATTGGGTTTATTGACCCATAAATAGCCTTCAGGGCATGATAAAAAGCGCTTTGGATTTTTTACTTTCTGCATAAAATTGACTTTCATCTGCCTTCTTACTAAACCAAGAGTTCTGCATGTCTCTAAGCTTCACTTGTACTTTACTTTTCATGAGAATAAATTCTGCTTTCTTTCTTTTTTTTTTTTTTTTTTAGGTTTTTTTGCAAGGCAAATGGGGCTTAAGTGGCTTGCCCAAGGCCACACAGCTAGGTAATTATTAAGTGTCTGAGGCCGGATTTGAACTCAGGTACTCCTGACCCCAAGGGCGGTGCTTTATCCACTGTGCCACCTAGCTGCCCCAAAAATTCTGCTTTCTTAAAGAAGGATAAACTCTCCTACTGGCAAACTCTTTGGAGTTTTCCTTTTTCATTTAGCAGCTTCTTTATTTCCCCATCATTTTCATCAAACCAGTCTTTATGCTTGCAAGTATTCTGACTCATGACCAAATGGAAATCTCTTAAAATAAATCTCTGGGGTGGCTAGGTAGAGCAGTGGATAAAGCACCGGCCCTGGGGTCAGGAGTACCTGAGTTCAAATCCGGCCTCAGACACTTAATAATTACCTAGCTGTGTGGCCTTGGGCAAGCCACTTAGCCCCATTTGCCTTGCAAAAAAACCCAAAAACCTAAAAAAAAAAACCAAACAAATAAATACATCTCTGAAAATTGCACACTCCATTTCTGTTCCACTGTTGTCAACCAAATATTTGCTCAAGTTTTCCTCCAAGTTAGCAACAAAATGTTCCCACTCAAAGAAGTACTATTTCCTGATAGTCATTTTGTCTTATGGTCAATACTTTGGTTAAATGTGAACATTTAGCTTGAAGAGTATGAGAATATGATCAGTCCAGTACTCTGTACCATGCATTGCCTTTATCACTTTCATATCTTTTCTGTCTCTTCTTACAATCATATATGTTCTATTAGATGCTAATGCTTGCTGTAAGGGTGCATGCATGAAATTATATTGCATTTAAGTAAATGGAGAAGTGTTTATGGTGAAAAGGTCATGAGATGCAAAAGTTTTCAGTAGTAAGTAGTCATTGCTGTTGCTCTTTCAACTCCATTGCTCCCAAGAGTTCCCTGCCATGTCTTGTAGTCTGAATCTACTCTAGCATTGAAGATACCCAGAATGATAAAGGATAAGGAGATAAATGATAAGAAGATAAAATGATATCCTCTTTTGGTGTATTGATAAGGGTTTCCTGGTCTTCATAAAAAATTTTCTTTCACTTCTTCAGGGTTCATCATGGCAGCATGATATTTTCCTGTCAATTGCATTATCATGAGTCTGTTGTTCACTCCTCTGTGTAGGCAGAGAAATTTTTTGAACAGATTAGTTTTGATAGCAAAACCTACTCATTTCACAGTGCTCCCTTTCACTGCTGCTGCTCCAGAAAAATGTGCATCCAGCTCTGATTTCAGTAAACTGACCTTCATTTGCCAATCTCGTTTCACTCAGGGCTACTATTTGAATATGATACTTGTTAAGTTCTCTAGCAACAAGAGCTGTTTGTCTTCCAGGTCTATTAGATTTTTCATTGTCTACTATTATATGCACATTCTATTACTAATGGTGAGTGGAAGCTTCCTTGAAGAAGTTTTTGTACATCTTTGTGTTTCAACCACAGGATGGGATCTCCACCTGCCATGGTAATCAGACCAGGATTGGGTAGTAGACAATTTCTGGCACTTTTTCTAGCCCCTTCCTCAGATCAGGTGATAATCAGTGTGATCCTTAAAAGTCTGTTCAGGGGCAGCTAGGTGGCGCATTGGATAAAGCACCGGCCCTGGAGTCAGGAGTACCTGGGTTCAAATCAGATCTCAGACACTTAATAATTACCTAGCTGTGTGGCCTTGGGCAAGCCACTTAACCCTGTTTGCCTTGCAAAAACCTAAAAAAAAAAGTCTGTTCAAGCATCCAGCTGCCAAATTCTACTGCTGATTTCAGTGGGGAAATGACTCTATGACCTGGAGCACCTGTGAACAGGATTGTGACTACAGCTCCCAGTGTATATGCACCTCCTACTTTGTCACTTGTATGTCAACAAAGGACTTTGAGATAAGAATGGTAAAAGGACACGTGTGATATCTTTTGATTCATTTGTAAATTGTATTTAAGGGAGGCAGGGTTGGTTGCACAAAGTCATCAGCCTCACTCTCGCAAGACAGAGTCAAGACAATTGGTGATGACTAGATGCAGTGAATGGTGTTTTCAATGTCTAAACAAACTCTAAGAACATAGCACCTGCTTTAGTTGCCTTCATAGTGGTTGGAATGAATTGTTTTCATCCACCCATTCCATCAATGTAACTCTATATATGCTTAGAGTAGACCCCCTCCTCAACTCAGTGATGAGCTTGAGAGCCACCTTGGTTATCCTTAGCCTAGTTTAGCCTATCTGCCAAAATGGTTTACCAAGGTGTGTCCAGTGTGCTTATTACATCTTCTTGGAGCTACAGGGGAGAGTCAGGTGACTTAGGTGAACATCAGAGGTGGAAAAGCAGCCCTGAAAAGGCCTCAGCAGCCCGCACACCAGAGGAACTAGTCTTCTTTGAACACACCCTATACCCAATCATATTTATCCCAAAATGGGTGGATGAGAACAATTTGTTCCAATGACCTTCATGAAGTTGTTTGAAGTAGGTACTGTAGAACATTTAGAGTTTGGTCATACATCGAAGATGCCCATAACAATCTAATCTTTAGGTAATTATATACTCATAAAGTCAACTAAAAGGTAATTGATTCCTTTTCTAATTAACTGGGTACTCAGTGAAATAGGAACAAAGGCACTTTGGTAAGTTCTAAAGATACTTAGTTACATGGGAATTTTGTTAAATAGAACTTAATATAGGTATTAAGTTAAATATAGTTTGATCCAGTCAAAACTGGATTAATCCTGTTGAAACTAGTTCAAACTAATTTCAAATTTGTCTTAACTAGGTCAGACTAGTTCAAAATAGGTTAAATTTGTGTCATTTCATTTTAAAGTGGTTCTATTTTGTATAGCTTTATCCAATCCAGTTCAAAATGGTCTATGCTGTTTAATTAGGTTTAAATGAAGTTAAGTAAAAGTAATCAGTTAATTATATATTTAAGTATTTAATTAATTACTTAGATATTTAAGCACCTTTAACATTAAGAACATATTAAGTGTCTAGTTTATAGGTAATTTTATTATAGGTAATTCATTAATTAGTTGCTTAGACATTTAGATATACAGGTAATTAGAAAATTATGTAATCATTCAAGTAATTAATTAGGTACTTGAGTATGTGCTTATGTACTTAACTAAACTAGAAGTCATTACACTCACTGTGTTGTAACCATTTTGCAAATTGCTAAACTCACATTGAAATTGCCTAAACATGAGCTGTCACTTAAAAAGGCTTTAATTTAAAAAAAAAAATGTGCAGTATTGTAAATTCTTCTCCTATGACTTTAACTGGAATTCTCAGAATCTAGAGTTGGGCATAACCTTAGAGGTAATCAAGTATAAATTGGATTAGAAGAGTCCTAGCAATTTAGTGCTTCCTAGATCTATCATAATACTCCTTGCTAACATTACTATAAAGCTTTCATGTTTATAGAGCACTTTGCATTTTTTTGATCCTCATAACATTCCTGGCAGCAAGGTGCTATTATTATCAACATACCTTGCATATGAGAAAACAAGTTTAGATAGGTTAAGTGACTTGTTCAGAGTCACACAGGAAGGAAGGAAACAAATATTTATCAAGCATTTCAGTTAGCTCAAATAATTCAGGTGTTTATAACCTTTTCTGTTTCATGAAGTAATGAACCACTAGATGTCACCCACTAACAATAAGGTGAACTAAATTACAAATATAAACAACCTTGTGAAAAACAGGTGCTATAAAATGTTATTCTCTAATTACTGTTGAAGAAAATGAATTCAGTTATTTGCCCAGGATCACACAGATAATAAATTTGTTAATTGATGTTTGAACTCCAATCAGGCCCAAAGCTCTCTCCATTGATGTAACTCAGCAAGACTTAAACTCATTTCTTCTGACTCTGAGAGCAGCATACTATCCACTACATCAACTCATTCCCCTTAAGAAATCTTTTAGTTCTTGCTGAAGTCCATTTCAATATTGGTTAGTTAAAAATTCAAGATTTTTAAATTTTTTATGGATTATCAAGTCCTTTCGCAGCATGGTGAAACCTATAGACCCCCTATCCTAGAATAATGTTCTTAAATATGACATAAAATACAGAGTATTACAAAGGAAACCAATTATATTGAAATGTTACTATCACCTTTTTTTAAAATAAGTTTAAAATGAGATCCTAAGTTCCAAGACCCTGATCTAATTGATACAAATTTCTTAATTTGCTTGATTCTCTTTCATTTCCACTCTTTTACTACTCAGTGTTCTCTCTGATACCAAGTAAGGTAAATCTAATACTTCCATATACCAACTTTTGAAATAACTTTAACAGTATAAAGAAAATGGATGTGTGGTCAAAATACCTGGGTTTCCATCTAATTCATTCTGGTGTGACAATAGTTTTACCATTTAAATTCTCTAATCTTTAGTTTCCTCCTCTGCAAAAAGAGCATAGAATTATATAATTTTCAAGGTCATGTTCACTTTTAAATCCTCTGATCCATCTTAGGAAAATACACATACATACACACACATACACACACACACACATTCACAAATACACAAACACACACACACACGCACACACACATGCACACACACTTACACAAAGAAATGTACAAACTACAAGTAGTCAGAAAATTCCCTATCCTCAGGGAAAGCTACTCACTTCTTCACCCCAAGGATTCCAATTCTACTGAAGTCAATAAAAGCTTCTGAATTGACTAGCTCACTTCAATTCACTCTCACTGCCCAGGATCAAGGCAGATATTGCCCACAACTGACAAAAACCAGTAAGTAAATCTGGGTTCGAAAATGACTATAGGAAAAAGTCCTGTGCTCAAAATAAAAAAAGTTTGGCTTGGCTGATACCATGGCCTATGGAATACAAATAGAGATTGCCTTGTTTGAGGGTTATTAACTGGGTAGAACCAATGGACTTAAAATAAAACAGGCAGAATTCATATTTGATTCTGTTTCCAGTACTTAGCACAATGCTTCGACATAATAGATACATAATGGAGACTAAAAAAAAAATAATTCAATTGATATGGAAGGAAGAATTTGATTAGTGGAAGATTTCCCCACCCCCACCCCCAGACAGATAGGTGCTTTACATTGGAAGTTGCATTAGAGTTTTCTGTCTCAGATTCCAATGTTTTGTTGTGTAGTTTGCAGTTAAATAATGGATAACATCTGGGCTTTTATTCTCACCTCACACCATCCTTTCAACAGGTCTGAATTTCAATTCTTTTTCCTGGAAGTAGGACATGCTGCATGAGATCTCCTAAACTGTCCCCATGTGAGCACCAGTCCAGAATTCTCAGTATGCATAAGACCTGGAGGGCAGTTGGAGTAGAACCAAAACACAAGACAAAGAGACCTCCCCAGTCCTTTGTGCTTCTTTCAATGACAGAGCAGAATTCTACATATATTTTCTGAACAACCTGGTATATATATATATATAGACCATCAATTTAGAGGTCAGTGATTTCAGTACCACCTCTCATCTTACTAAGTGTGAATTGGGGCAAGAACCTCAAATCTCTGGGACTTAATTTCCTCATCTGTAAAGTTAAGTCAAGGAATTTATTAAATGGCATCACTAGTGGCACTCACTCTTCTAATTGTAGATATCTGATCCTGCAATTCTTTTCCAAATTTATACCTCCTTATTTTGGAATGCTCTTTAAAGTAGGGGTTCTAAAATTTTTCTAGGTCATATTCTTTTGGTTATCTGGCAAAGCCTATGAACTCCATCACAGAATAGTGTCTTTAAGTCAGAAATGTGGGAAAAATTCTCATTTTCCTGAGGCATTTGGAGCTTAAAAGTACATGGAACTTAAAAGGAAAACAATTATATTAAAATAAAGATATTTTTCCCCATCCAAAAGATAAATCCCACAACTCTGGGTTAAGAAATGCCTGGTAAAGGAGAACATTATACACATTAAGAGCAGCATTGTGTTATGATCAACATCAATGAACTTAACAGTTCTCAGGAGTTCAGTGACCAAGGACAATAATAAAAGACTTATGATGGGAAAATGCCATTCACATTCAGAAAAAAAAAATAAAAAAACAAAAAACTCTATGGAATCTGAATGCAGAATAAAGCATACATTTTTCACCTTTTTAAAACTTGTTTCATATATATATATATATTTATTTGTTTGTTTGTTTTTCTTATTTTTCCCTTTTAATTCTGATTCTTCTTTCACAGCATGATTAATGTGGAAATATGCTAAACATAATTATACATGTAGAACCTATCAGATAACTTGCTATTATGGAAATGGGGTAGGAAGGGAAGGGTATAGAGAAACGTGAAACTCAAAAATTTACAAAAAGAGGAATGTTGAAAACTATCTTTGTATGTAATTGATAAAATTTAAAATTAAATAAAATTCAAAGAAAAGGAATAAAAATACCTTATAAGAAGGGAGGTCCTTCCTACATTGAATTGTACAGACTTTCTTAATATCTAATATTTCTTAATAATTCTGACAAAAATGCATATGTTGCAGAATCCAAGAAGAAGGTAGGAGGAAAACCTCCAGCTGCCTATTAGTCAGAGATTCAAATTGACTGTGGACGAGAGTAGACCTACTTCAATCCCAGTGTTGTCTCCATGAGAATGGATCTCATTATTCACAAATTAAAGTCATGATGTTGCTGATTTATTTTTGAGAAATGTGGGAAAAATTCTCATTTTCCTAAGGCATTTGGGCTATTGTAATTGAGCACAGGTAGACCAAAAAAAAAAATAGGCAGGTCAGGGTCAGATGCTGGAGGATTTTTCATGAATGTTGGATTGACATGGATGAACTTTCCTCTGCATGAAATGGGAACATTTTTCAAACAGGAGTGGCATAAGCAAAATTGCATTAGGAAAATGATTCTATATTCTGAGCTAAGTTCACTCTCTCTGTCTTCCCAATAATTAGATCATCCCACTACTTCCAGGTTTTTAAAAGACTAGATTTTTTTAAATTATCTTATTGCCCAAGAACCCAATTTTCTTTTATTAAAATAAATTTAATGGATTTTTTTAATTGTTGAAATTCCTTTATATCCATCCCCTTCTCCTATCAGAAATCTATCTCATATAATAAAAATGTTTTAAAGATAGTAAGAGAAAAATTAGTCACAAAACCAATCAAAGTATCAAATAATCAGGAACTTTATATAATATACCAGACTGATAGTCACACTTTCATCACTGCATAGGATAATGAGATAAAATCTCATACCTCTTCTTCAGAGCCAAACTTGTTCTTTGTAATTTTGCAACATTCATTTTTTCTATTGTTTTACAATTGTTCTTGCAATGTTGTTCCCATTATATATATATATATATATATATATATATATATATATATATATATATACTATTTTCTGATAATAGTTTGCTTCAATTTTCATCAATTAACATTTTTATGTTCTAATTAATGATATCTTATAGTAGAATTATGTTACATTGCATATGTGCTTAACAATTTGTTTTAAAATGTCTCATTTGTCAAGTATCTATTTTTTCCTAGTCCTTTACTTATATCAAAAATTATTTTAGTTTTTGTGGGACCTTTTTTATTTATCAGAGACTTCCTTGAGGCATAAACTTTTGGAATCTTTGGGTCATATGCTATGCACAATATAATAATTTAGTTTGCATAATTACAAATTGCTTTCTAATATGGTTCTACTATTTCACTGCTCCTACAGCGATAAAGTAATCTGTTTATCTTCTCAGAAAATTAGGTATTTCTATTGTCAACCAGACCTAACCTGTGGAACAGAGAAGGCTAAAGACAAGAGAGTCAGGAATCAAACAGAAGTTTAATTTCAAAGTGAGGTGACTAGTTTGCAAGTGAAATCTTCCCTAGAGCTGAACACATTGTAAACATTTAACAAATGATTTTTAATTACTTAGTATGGTATAATATGTTTTAGACATATATTACTTTATATCAAAGACTGAACCATTAAGATCATAAAGATATTGAAAACTTGATTGTGCAGTCTGAGCTTTATTATCTTCCAGATGCTTTATAGTTCTATGAATAATAATTATCATTCATTAAGCTTCAGGAGAATGGAAAATTAAGCAGAGGTCTACATAAGCCAGTCATCTATCAAAGCACTTTCAAAATATTTACTCTAGAGATGATTTCTTTCTTCTCTTCCTCAATTTTACTGAGGAACTGAACTGAGAGTTCAAGAATAGGTTTTTGTTAGCATTCTCTCTGTTCATGGACACTTTTTTTTTTTCTGGACTGATTCCTCATAATATTCTAAGTATGTCCAGTGAAGTCCTATGTTGGAATTCACATTTATACTAGAAACAGCACTAACCACTTTCCTTCTCCTAGCTTGAATAAGCAGCTTTTTTAATAAAAATTCTTTAAATTAGCTATTTCCCTCTCACATTTATTCTTAGAAATGTCATTGTTGCCAGGTTTAATAGCATAAATGTCATCATAGCTATCAGGGAAATGAGGCTGATCAATTTCTTGAAGTTGGGAGTTTTGAGTTGCAGTGAGTTATGCAATTTGAGTGAATTCTCTAAGTCTTCCATCTAAGTCTGAGGTTCCAATATAATGGGACCTCAGTGAAAAGTCTACCAGGTTTACAAAAAAGGGTTGTATTAATAGATCAAAATGGAACAGGTCAACTTTTCTGTACAGAAAAATAATTGTGCCCTTGAGTAGACTCTGAGCTTTATGTATGGATGGGATAGGGACTCCCAGGCTTCAAAACAACAAACACATACAAATATGAACATGGCATTATTCTACACAGAAATTCTGGTAAGCATCCTATACAAGCAAAAACAAAGAGGAAGGGATGTCTAGGGATAGGTCTTCTATAGGATCAGTCACTGATAGTTAATAGAATAGGAATTATATAAAGCTATAAAAAGGGTTCTCAGATTATAAGGTACAAAATACTTTTTTTAGGTTTTTTTTGTGAGGCAAATGGGGTAAAGTGGCTTGCCCAAGGCCACACAGCTAGGTCATTATTAAGTGTCTGAGACCAGATTTGAGCCCAGGTACTCCTGACTCCAGGGCCAGTGCTTTATCCACTGTGCCACCTAGCCACCCAACAAAATACATTTTAAAGAAATCACATAAATAACCAAACTACCACAAAGATCTAGAAAGGAAAATTCTCAAGTATCCTTTGGGTAAGGATTAACTGTGTGAATAAATTATAAATTATAAATTGTTTTTTAGGATATAAAATTTTATTATTTATTCTTGTCTCCTCAGTCCACTATGTCAGCTTTCAATAATACCAGCTCCCAACCACTGATATTTTTGTTGACTGGATTTCCTGGCCTTGAAGCATTTCAAATCTGGATCTCCATTCCCATCTGCCTCTTATATGCCATTGCCCTCTCTGGGAACAGTCTGATTCTGTTTGTTGTGATCCGTGAACAGAGCCTCCATGAACCCATGTACTATTTCCTTTCCATGCTCTCAGCCACTGACCTGGGATTGACTATCTGCACTCTCTCTACCACACTGGGAGTTTTCTGGTTCAATTACAGAGAGATCAATCTTGATGCTTGCATCATTCAAATGTTTTTCCTCCATGGACTAACATTTATGGAGTCTGGTGTGCTTCTAGCCATGGCCTTTGATCGTTTTGTGGCAATCTGTGCCCCACTTCATTATGCCACCATTCTAACTAACACTAAAATTGCTCAAATTGGTGTGACCATGGTTGCAAGAGATGTTGCAATCATGACTCCAGTGGTTCTTCTTCTGAAAAGGCTATCATTTTGTAAGTCAAAGGTCCTTTCTCATTCTTATTGCTACCATGTGGATGTGATCAAACTTTCATGCAATGACAACAGGATCAACAGCATCATGGGGCTTTTTGCCCTCTTTTCAACAACAGGTATTGACTGTCCTTGTATTCTCATATCCTATATTATGATCATTCGATCAGTGCTCAATATTGCATCCCCCGAGGAGCGACACAAAGCTTTTAATACATGTGTCTCTCATATTAGTGCAGTTGCTATTTTCTATATTCCCCTTGTGAGCTTGTCTCTTGTGCACAGATATGGTCGGAAAGCACCCCCTTTCATACATACCATGATGGCCAATGTCTTCCTCCTTATACCACCTGTTCTTAACCCCATCATCTACAGTGTGAAGACTAAACAGATACGCAGGGCTATTATTAAGCATTTTAATAGTTTAGGGAATAAGATGTGAATGATGAATTATAAAAAGGATGTTTCTCAAGGAGATTAAAAGAAAGAGGAAAATGACTCATATGTATAAAAATTTTATGGAAGTTATTCATGATAAAATTCTAAAGTATACTTGAGAGACCAGGACTATACACAGTTAAAGTTGGGGAATTAAAGGTTTTCTAATATTAAAGAATGAGTTTTTATCTGGCAGTATATAGCTATCATTTATATAAATTATAGTAACGCTATACCTTAACTTTAAAGATTTTACTCTTTCCTTATGGGTTAATAGGCAATACAGAGTGAAGATTTAATTTAGTCAGCATTTTTCTGGGGTTTTGCAACAACTAGCATTTATTTGCTGTATGGATGATTTGCCAGAATGTAAATAGTCTCAATTTGTAAATGAAGGATAAATGAGATAAACTTAAATATACTCACTTTTTACTGTTTATTGAAACTTGAGAAAAATCAGTAACAACCTAACCTAAGTTGTGATTAGTGAAATATGGCTATTTGTGATAAAGTCTCATGGGAATGTAATTTAGTATTATTATAAATTTTTATTTCAGATATGATTTCTGAATTGTCTGATTGTCTGAATAGGTCAATAGTCTACCATTCAAAGGAAATGTCATGTGTTACCTAACGGGAGTAAAGTCTGAGACCTGCTACAAGTAGGGATGTCTATCCCTGGAAAAAATTGAGGGGATGACCTTGACATAGGTCAAAATAAAATCCTCTTTACTCAATTTCCCCATTTTGCTATTTCCTTAATTAAAGTGGAAATTTTCCCACTGGTTTAGTTCTGACCTTGATTTGGATAACCCATGAATATTGTCAAAATTTGCTGTGTGATTGACTGTTAATTATGACTATTGCCTTGAATTCATCAGAACTAAGGGGGTTTTCTCTGATTTAGTTTGTGTCAGATTAATATATGCCCTTGAAGAAACAGTCTTGCTATTGTTCTAACCATGTCTTTTTTCCTTTCATATCAAATTTCTATTATCAGGTCATATGACCATTAGAAATCTGTCATTGCCATGCCAAACTTATTAATTGATAGATTGATAAATGATGAAACATCTTAGTTGTAATAATAAGATGCAAGTATGAAAGATCTTATTATTTTAATCTGGAGTTGTAGTCAATTCTATATCTGAAGCAACTAAATAAAAAAATTCTTGAGCTTACCATCCACTTGCTATAGTTAAATATTTATGTATAAAATTTAGTGATATATCTTATGAGATGAGGATAATATCCTTAAAAGAGAGAATAAGACAAATTTGTAAAAATTTTCTGATTAAATGGAGAAAATCTTGAGTAAAAAAAGAGAATTTCTCTAATAATAAGGATAAATATAATATATGTATATTAATATATATGTACATAGGTACATATATATAAAATATGTTTCTAAATATTTCTAATGAGATACATATGCCTTAATCATGTTTTTGTGGGGTTTTTTTGAAGGTCATGGAATTAAGTGACTTGCCCGGGGTCATATAAGTAGTAAGTGTCTGAGGCCACATTTGACACAAGTTTTCCTGACAACAGGGTTGATGCTATCTAGGGTACCAGGACTGCACCACCTAGCTGCTCCTTAAATATATTTTAGTAGTAAGTTCTCAAAATTGGATTAATGATTTTACAGGTAAAATTGCATTGACAATTGTAAAGAAAGTGAAATCATTTTCCTATTTTGAAGTATATTTTTGACAAATCTAAGAGACAGAAGGGCTCATTTTCCAAGGCAGAATTGGATTCTTTTTAAGATTTTTATTTCAGTCTATTAATAGCAGGCAGTGTATCAGATATATGGTTTAGGTAAAGTCATGAAAACAGCAAGTGGTATGTAAAAACTGAAATTCCTCAAAGTCTCATTGATTACTTGGATGATATATAAATCTTCCCTCTCAAATTAGTCCATGGGAAGCCCTCTAAATTTTGCAAGGCTGCCTTGATTTGTCTATAGTCTGTTTATCAAAGTTTTTCTCATAATCCCGAGATTATGATTGTATTGTTGTGTCTCTGCCCTTATGCCTACAATGCCCCTTCAGGTAACCTATTATTCTTACAGAAAATCTCTAACAGATAAAGTAAATAAGTGATCCCAGGGACTGAGCACCCCAGTAATAATTGGAGAAATGTTACATTTTTTAAAAGTGTGATTTTTCCCCCTCTTTATATCCACCATTTTCTATAGTTAAATCTCAAAGTCATCTTATTTTGGAGGTCATGAGATTATTTTCCCCTTCCCTTGGTATCCAATTTTTTTTAGGTTTTTGCAAGGCAAATGTGGTTAAGTGGTTTGCCCAAAGGCCACAAAGCTAGGTAATTATTAAGTATCTGAGACCGGATTTGAACCCAGGTACTCCTGACTCCAAGGCCAGTGCTTTATCCACTATGCCACCTAGCCGCCCCCTATCCAATTTAAATTATGTCACCAGACTACCCTCTCCTAACCTCAGTTGTCTCTTTATATCCTCCAATTTGTACATTCTGTTTTTAACTCCCTCAAAATTGTGTATTAGAAGCAAATCATCATTTTTTTTAATGCTACAGAGAGTCTTGGATTAAATTTATTTCTGAAACTCCATACTTTGCTAAACAATCATTTATCTGAATGAAATTTTGTATCTTTATTCTAAAGTAACAAAAGAGAAACATTTGGACTTGGAAATGTTTGGATTTATTTTGTTTAACTATGTTTGTTATAAGTATGGTGTTTTTCTTTATTGAAGAAGGATTTTTGGAGGAGGAAAGTTAGTGAGAATGTTGTTCATGCAAAAATAAAGGAATGAAAAGAATGTAAAATATATCAATAAGACATTTTTAAATGCATGGAAGAGAATAAAAGGAAATTCTTTAGGAAACACAATTATGACAGCTGTGAAAATAACTGATTTTTTTATACATACTTGTCTTTAAAAAGGTATATTTGATAAATATTCATGATTTCACATATTGTTATCTTTTCATCATCTACATTTATAAGGAAATTTTTTAAACACTTCATTAAACATAGAATTTTATTCATGTATTCATGTATGTGTGTATGTTAAATGTTCACTGGGGATTTAATCTATCTGTACTATAATGTATTCTCCTTTAAGGTGGGAGGACACCTATCCACAAAGTCATGCCTTAGGAAGATATTATTAAACATAAATACAATGTTGTTCAGAGAAAAGAACATTTGGGTCATGGAAAGAGAAATGGCCAGGTTTCAATTTCACTCTCAGATGTTCCCTATTCTCTTCCATTAATGGACATCAAGCCTCCCCTCTACTCCATATGCTTCCTATGATGTCCCTCCTTTGATGCTGGAGAGTATGTATGGGGAGAGGAAAAATAAGAGCATTTCAGTATCTTAGAAAGTTTCCAGGAAACTTGATGGTCCTACAATCTTTTCTGGTTTGCTTTGTGAGGCAATGGGGTTAAGTGACTTGCCCAAGGTCACACAGTTAATAAACATCAAATGTCTGAGGCCAACTTTGAATTCAGGTCCCCCTGACTCCAGGACTGATGCTCTATCCACTGTGCCACCTAGCTCCCCAAAGGTCCTACATTCTAATACAATCAATAGTCATATTGGAATTATCTTATAACCTTTCTCAAACTCATTCCTGTTCAGGTACAGGTAGGTAGCATTAGCTATGATATTATTGAAAGAAAACTGGATTTACATTTGAGGGTCAAAGGTTTGAATCCCACCTCTCCTACTTTTGATTTCTTTGGCATTGACTAATTCCTTTCCATTCCCCCATACTTCAATTTTCTTTTTCTGCCCAAGAGGTCAATATACTGTGTTTCTTAGCTTTCTTCAAGCTCTAAATGCTACCATTTTGTTGTATTCTCAATTCTAGGTTTCCTAAATGTTGCATACAGGATAGGACACTGCGACACATTGCTTCTACAACAATTCTCATGTCAAACAATGTAGAAGGACAAAAGCTTTAGATAAGATGTGGTCCCTGCCTTTATGATGCATATCATGTAGTATAAGAGAAGACACATATTCATCCCACAAGTTTTTAAAACTCTAATAATATATTAAGGCTAAAGCTTCAAGATTTCTCTGCCAGTCACCTTTGTTTGTGGTAGGCAATAATACTTATTGGAAACTTTGAGATTTAGAGTAAAACCTTTAAAGTCTTTTTTTCCCTTTTTGGAAGAAAGCAAGAAAGAGAAGAAAGAGATTGCTTCAATACAGCAACAATGTTAAATATATTAATTCTATTACTCCAAGGATTACTTTGTCTTTCTTCATGGTGTAGTCCATTCATTTATTGCAAACTTACTCTCATAATGCACCAACAGATCTTTAAATAGAGACAAGGTTCATTATAAAAGTATAGATGGCAAATAAAAGATTTTAAAAGGACAGAAAAATCTTGAGAGCAGTGATTGCAATTCATCACTCAGTAGTGATGAGGCAAAGATGAGAAGAAAAATAGGGAATATGCATTGAGTAAAGTGAGTCAGTAAATTCTTTCAAGACAAATAATTCACAAAGCAAATCATGGAATGAGACAAGGATCTAATTGTTCATGATTGTATTAAGTTTTAGCATTACCATGATTCTTGAAATAATATGATCATTGATTTGGAAAAACACACTCTTACTAGGATTCCCATCTTCAGTATCTTCCACCTTTTATAATCCCTTTATGCCTCCTTTAATCTGGAAAATAGCTATATTGCTCAGCAGGATCCTTTTTTTATATAAATGATGACACCCCTTAGAGGAACCTCAATTAGGTTTTATTTTGGCTATTAGTTTCCTTTCACCTACTCTATCTATTTCATTCAAATGGAAAGATTCAAAAGATTTGAACAGGTTAGTGAGGTCATGGTACCACAGATCTAGAACATCTTTAGTGATTTATTAGCAGAAGTAATTCCTAATTACACCATGGCAAAATGAAAAGCATGTTGATCTTGAAGTTGAAAGAACCTAAAATTGACTTCCAGGTTAAATCACTTAACCTTATAATATCTATGAACCTCATTTTTGTTTTCTGGAATTCAAAGATTAGATTAGATTAGGTGATCTCTTCCTTTTTATCTCTAAATAAAACAATTTCCTTGCTTATAGGTATCTTTATCTTCACTCTCCTCTCCCTCCCCCCATCTGTCTCTGATCTTTCAGATAATTCACAGATGTGATCTTACCTATAAACCTAGTATTTTCATTTTCCTTTATTAAATTCTTCAGTGAGACCCTGTTAGTTACTATGGTCTTATATACCTGCTAGAAGAGGTAGATGGCACAGCGAATAGAGCATCAATAGAGTTAGGAGGATCTGCCTCAGATATTTAAAAGCTGGGTGACCCTGGGCAAATCACTTAACCTTGATTGTCTCACAATAAAAAAAAAGAAATATGCCATCCTTGGTATTTGTTTCAGAATGAGCAAAGTCTCAGATTGTTAATTACAAAAATTATACCTTTAATGAAACTAATAAAAGAATGGATAAATCATAAATACATAACTAATTGAAACCAAATGATCTCCCCTTGTCTCTCTTTTTTTCCCAAAGTCTCTTCCAGAATCCCATTCTCTTACTAGATGGTGCAGTGGGTAAGAGTATTAAATGTGGAATTTAGTTTTTCCTCCTCACATCTCATTAAACTCCCATTTTTCCTTTGTTCCTTCTCATTCTACATCTTTGTACACAAATCAGGTCTTAGCAGGCATTATAGCCAAAGTCTATTCTACCATTTCATATCTTTTCTAGTTTTACATCTTACTTTCTCAGACTCCTCTCATATAAGTCCCTTTCACATGCATTCTATGATCCAGCAAAATTGGGCTACTCTCTCCCCCAAACTATACATTAAAATGCAGTAATATCTGCTTTTTCTTTAATAACTTTCCTTGGACCTCATAGATTTCTTTTTTTTCAAACCTCCAAAATGAATTATTTATTAAGATATGTCTGTATAGGGGGCAGAGCCCATGATGGCAGAGCAGAGGCAGGAATTCCCACAAACTCTCCCCCAGATCACCACAAACACTTTTAAATAATGACTCTAACCAAATTTTAGAGCAGCAGAACTCCCTGAAAGTCAAAGTGAAACAATTCTCCAGCCCAAGACAACTTGGAAGATCTACAGGAAGGATGCCCTAGGGTTAGAAAGGGCCCACAGCACACTCAGGCCACTTTGAAGAAAACCTGCTCCAGCCATCCAACCTGGGTCCCTGGGGGATCCTTGGGTTCCTGGAAGCAGTGACAGTTTCCAGGTCTCTCACACCAGGGATTGCGAAGGACAACTTGGAAAATCAGTGGGAAAATTCTGCCACACTAGAATGAACATAGAGCCTAGTCCACTGCAGGCCTCACACAGTCTGAGCCCTGGGAACCAGAGAGAGGCCATGGGAGCCCCCAGCAGGTAGTTACTCAGCAGCTGCTCTGTCTAAATGGTAAGGGAGGCAGGGGAGATGGCAGATGTCTCTTTGATCTCACTGAGGCAGGACACTATGATTCCCCCATACTCAGATTTGGGTTACAATCTAAGGCCCTAGTCTCAGGAAAAGAAGCTTTATTGCCATAGTGGAACAGGGACTCTCCTTATAGTTCCAGGACAGAAAAGTATACTTGTGGTCACACATAGACCAGAGCACAGGCCTGGAGAGCAGTCAGAGCCTATCATTAAATCTTGGAGGAAGTGAGGTCTCTGGGCTTCCCTGAAAACAGCTGCAAAAACCCTCAAATGTTTGGGACACTGTGTCTTCCACCCTGGGAGCAGAGTCCCACCTTAACAAAGAGTTAACATCAAGTCATAGGCTGGGGAAATGAGCAAACAATAGAAATCAAAATATCTGACAGAATTATTTTGGTCCTTTGTAGGATCAAAATACATACTCAGAAAATAACAAAGTCAAAGCTTCTGTATCCAAAGCCTTTACTCTCTCTAAACCATATTTCAAATAACATGGGAACTCTGTGGTTCAGTAAATTGTATTACTTAGAATAAAGGTACAAAAGTTTCCTTTGCTTGATTTTTTATTCTTTATTATTTTAAGGTGTGCTATCCCATAGATTAACCACTATTTGGATCCATATAACACATTTCATCTTACTCTCTTTCTATTACTTTATGTACCTACACTTAGAGTTGGTCAAGATAGACTTACTGGGCTCCCTGAACCTCATATTACTTCCTGACTCTGTACTTTAACTCATGATACTTAATCCACATGAACAGACAGTTTACAGTTCCTCTGAACAGAGGTAGAAATACACAATATTTGAAAATTATATGTTCTAATAATTAAAATGTCTCTAATAATTAGACAATAAAATTAAAACAAACTAAAATTAAGGCAAATTAAACCAACAAAGTGCCACCTCATACTTATCAATACTAATTCACTCATTCTGGTGAACAATTTTGAACTGTACCTAAAGGGCTATAAAACTGCAAATACCTTTTGGTCTAGCAAAACTATTAATATGTCTATATTCCCAAAGAGATCAAAGTGTACAAAAATATTTATAGCAGTTCTTTTAGTGATGGGAGAGAACAGCTGAGGCACTGCTATGCAGTTTTAATAATGTGTAGAAGAGTATCATGCTACCAAAATAAATGACAAAGAGGATTGGTTTCTTGTTAATTTGGAAAGATTTATGTGAAATGAAACAAAGTGACAGCAAAGGATTCATAATGTAAAATGTTATCCACTTAGAGAACTAACATATTCAGAGTATAGATTGAAGCAAATAGATTTTATTATTTTATTTTTCTTGCTGGTTTTAGAACATGAATAATGCAAAAATAATGTTTTGAAATAATTTTGTATGTAAAATAAACCTAATGTTTCTTCTCTTTTCAATGACAAGGAGAAGGAGAGATTTAGAACTGAAAACTTTAAAAAAATTATATTCAATCAACCTGGAATAATCTTTATATTTCAATATATCTGATAAATTCCATCAGGATTTGAGTTTTAGGTAAAAGTTAACACCATTGGGAAAGATTAAATTAAACTAGTAAACTCACAATGGTATTTGTCCCTCTGAAATCTTATAATAATTAAAAATTAAAACAGTGATCACCACAATCCAACATAGATTTTCTAATAAAAGTAATGCAATTTCTATTTTTATTAGCTTTACAAAATAAGATATATAATAGGAATTCTTAAGCTTCAGTACTTAAAATTTTTTAAAGATTAATTTTATTTCAATATAATTTGCTTAGTTTTAAGTCTTTGTATTTTATTTATTCATCAAAAAATGTGTTTCTTAGGAGGGATACATTGATTTTTACCAACTGGCCAAGTGATTCAGGACATATGAAAATTTAAGAACTTCTGAATTAGATACAGTCTATAGAATTAACATATGTAAAGTTCATCCCTAGATGATAAATGATCAAATAATATGAAAAGGCAGTTTTCAGAAGGAAAAAAAATCAAAGCAACACATAATCATAAGGAAAAAGTACTCTAAATCAGTAGTAATTTTAAAAAAATTCACATTAAACAAGTCTGACGTATAAACTTGCACCTATCAAATTAGTTAACTTTACAGAAAAGAAAAAGTGATAGATTGGAAGAAATATGGAAAAATAGCTACAGTGATGCATTGTTGGTGGAACTGTGTTGTGAACTGATCCAATGCTTGTGGGAAAAGTTTTGAAACTATGTCAAAAGGGCAATAAAAATCTTTCCTCGTTTTCTTATAAATGTGTGTTAGACGGTATAATTAATTGGCTTTATAACTAAGAATGGGAAAAAAAGCCCCAAATTAATTGATATAAGAGCCTATCCTGGTCAGTGATTAAATCAGTGACTTGGATTTTCACGCTGTGTCTATTTCCAAGCAGAAGGCTAAATTATCTTCCATATGATAGCCTTCAAATACTTGCAGGCATCTATCAGAGGAGGAAGATAAAATGGAAAAAAAATCAGATTTTGAGTCAGAAAAAGAGGATTTAAATTCTAGTTTTATGCATATTGCCTACCTTAATTTGCATAAATCTTTATCCCCTTTCAAACCCTCAGTTTTAAAAATAATGTTTAACTATGATCTATGATTCTATTTCCTTCCCATTGTGTTCTTAGCAGACCATTTTCAATCAATACCAAAAGTCATTGACCATTTCCTCAAGTTGAAGTCCATCTGTCCCTAGATCCAATTGAAAAAAGAGGTTTTGAAAGCCAATTACACTCCTTTCATGTGGCAAAGAAACTGGTGCTGATTCTATCCCAGCTGAGATTTACAAGGTGGGGGAGTCCAACACTCATACAAATGCTGACTGAAAGTTTCCAGGTTATATAGCATGAAAAGATTATTCCCCAGGAATTCAAAGATGCCTCTATTGTCCAATCTAAAGGTGACAAGGAATAGATTGTCCTGTGACAGGGGTATGTCTCTTTTAGTCATTGCTGATAAGATTCTTGCCAGAGTCCTTTTCAATAAGCTGATACTTCTCCTGGAAGATGGTCACCTCCTTGAGAACCAGTGTGTCTTCAGAAAGGGTAGAGGAACAGTGGATATGGTGTTTGCTGCTAATTCCAGGAAAAATGTCAGAAGCAGAACAGAGATCTGTATACAACATTTGTAGATCTGAACAAGGCCTTTGATATCATCAGTCATGATAGTTTATGAAAGATTATGTCAAAATTTGGTTGCCTAGAAGAGTTCATCACTTTTGTAAGTCAGTTCCATGACATAAAGCATGCCCAGGTCCTGGATAGTGGTTGATGCCCTCAAGACTTCCTGATCATCAATGGAGTGAAACAAGGATGTGTCTTTGTTCCCATACTTTTTAGCATGATGTTTTCAGTCATGTTACCAAATGCCTTCACATGGGATGAACATGACCTCAAGGTCAGTTACCTCACTGTTGGAAAATTCTTCAACTTGAAAAGGTTACAAGTCAAAACCGAAGTGGAGGGAGTGTTGGTGCATGATCTTCTGTTTGCAGATGATTGTGTGCTCAATGCAGCCTCAGAAGCTGAGATGCAACAAAGTATAAATCAATTCTCTTCTGCTTATGCTAACTTTGGCCTTACAATTCAGCACCCCCTCATTCATATGTGGAACCATCGATTACAGCAAATGGAGAAGTTTTTAGTGCTGTGCACAAGTTCACTTATCTTGTCATTGTACTTTCCAGGAAAGTACAAATTGACAGTGAAGTTGACACATGCATTTCCACAGATAGCTCAGTTTTTACAGGTTCCAAAAGTGAAGTGTGAGAGAGAAGAGGTATTAGACAGACACCAAACTGAAGAGGTCACTTCTACAGAGCCATTGTGCTGACCTCACTGACCTCACGGCTATATGCCTGTGAAGACTGGTCAGTCTACCAGCGCCATGCCACAACATTGAATTACTTCCACTTAAATTGTCTTAGGAAGATTCTGAAGATCACCTGGCAGAAGATACCAGATACTGAGGTCCTTTCCCAAGCTAAACCACCTAGCATTCAAACATTACCACAGAGAATGGAACTACGATGGACTGGTCATGTCCTTCAAATACCAGACATATGCTTTCTCAAAAGAGACTTTTTATGAAGAACTCACATGGGCCAAGTGCTCACAGAGGGGTTAGAAAGAACAATACAGGGATACCCTGAAGATCTCGCTTAAGAAATTCGGAATTGATTGTGGAACCTCAGAGACTCTACCCATGTTTCTGTTTTGAACATTGGGATATTTGCCCCATTCTATTTTTCTTTTATAATAGAAGCTAGCTAAATACAGAGTTAATAACAATAATTAGTATTGATAAATTGCTTTAAAGTTTGCAAACCTTTCTTACAACTATTATCCCATTTTTTTTCCTCAGAGCCCCAGGACATTATATCATTATCTCCATTTTTACATATGGAGCTTAGGCAGGTAACTGGTATAATGGATAGAGGACTGGATCTGAACCTGAGTTCTAATCTGGTCTTAAACACTTACTGTGTGAATCTGTACAAGTTACTTAAGCTTTGCCTGCCTCAGTTTTCTCATTTGAAAAATGGGGAGGGAAGGGACCTACCTCTGAGTATTTTTGAAGGTATAAAATGATATATTTGTAAAACTCTAAGCATGTAGTGAGCACTTAACAAATGTTTGTTAAAAGAAAAGTCATAGGACATAGGTATGTATTTGTTTTACTTGTGTCTGCTTATTTGTTACAAAGATTTTAAACTTTTCTATTTTAGCTGGAAATGAGCGTAAGGGAGAAGGGAGAGTTAATGATGAGATTGCTCCCCAAGAAAGAGAAAGGAATGAAAAGGGATCATAGAATCATTTTTTAAAGGTGCAGGAGAGAATGAAAGAAATTCAGAAGGGAACATGAACAAGTGTGGTAATATTGAAGTCTCTTTTACTCTCTCTCTCTCTCTCTCTCTCTCACTTTCTCTCTCTCTCTCTCTCTCCCTCTTCCACTAAGTTGGACTTATTAGATCAACATTTTCTCATATAATCCTTTTCTTTTTCTACTTCTCAGAGTTTATAGACAATGACTGCTCTTTTAGTATCATTGGAAGTAGTTTGTCATTACTATGTACTTATATTTGGCATTTAATTTCTTATGAATTATTTTCTAATCTTTATAGAAAAAACAAATTTTCCTTTGAAGAGAAATGAGTTAAGTGATTCAGTTTTCCTTTTATTCTCCATTGTCATTTTCCTCACTGTACTTTGGTAAAGTCTGTCATCAAGAGTTAGCAAAAAAAAAAAGATTAAAAACAAAAAGAAAAATGGGATTAGAGCAATCTAAAGCTAAAAGAATATGAGTGTAATGTAAAATGTAAGAAGAAAAATGGAAAGGTTATGACTGAGGAAAATTGTGTAGGCATTATTCACCCTGACTTCTGGTTGGCAGTCCTGAGAATCTGATGCTCTGATTACTGTCGCAAATGGTGATGGTTAGAATGAGGCTGAAGGGAGACAGAAAAAGAAAAAATACTGGAAATATTCCCATTTTCCTCTTCAATCACTCGATGTCTCTGTTTTTTGCCATGAAATTTCCCCAAGGGTTTTGTTAGGCTCCTTTCTGGTTCTCTATAAGATTTCTCCCTGGGAGAGTTGCTCTAGCCCTTGTTGTTGCCATGCAAAGGGAATACAAGGTATTTAAAGGCCACTACACAGCAAGAGGTGTTTGGAAATAGAATCATTCCATCAACAAATAGATGAAGGGAGGAGAGGTCAGTAAAGGTAAGTCAAGGGACTTATTCCCTCATTCTGGGTTGGTGGGGGAAAGCAGGTTAAGAATGCACACTCTCTGGGGCTGCTAGGTGGCGAAGTGGATAGAGCACTGGCCCTGGAGTTAGGAGTACCTGAGTTCAAATCCAACCTCAGATACTTAATAATTACCTAGCTGTGTGGCCTTGGGCAAGCCACTTAACCCCGTTTGCCTTGCAAAAACCTTAAAAAAAGAATGGACACACTCAATTTGATTAAAAACAATAAAAAAAAGTTGACTTCAGGATCTCATACCAAATGTCCCTCAAAAATCCCTAACTAGGTCTTGAAGCTGATATAGAGCTCTCTCTTCTCCTTTGCTTTATTCAGAATCATCTAGGGTAGAATGAATGAAGTTTGTATCATGATCATGAATTTTTACTTTTATTTATTGTAGAAAGCAGGTTTAATGGTGAAACAGATATATCAAATAATATATCAGGGTGCTTCAAGTTGCACAGCTCTATCAATTTCAAAGACTCCTGATTTACTAATTCCAGTAACAATTAGAACCAGAGAAAAGAAACCACAGAATAGTTCTTCACCCAGGACAAGGAAAGTTTTCCTGTCTTCTGAAGTCTCCTAGGCTTCCCACCTATCTAAGATTCCTTTTTTTAAAGACACAACTTGTTCTATAGTGAGAAAAATATCAATTCTAATTGTCCATTGGAAAAGTATCATTTTGACTTTAATCCCTACTAGATGTATATAATAAATTCAAAAATTCATTATGTGGAAATGCATTTCAGAAATCATCTAATTAAAATTCTCCTTCCTTACTTGATGTATGTCTAGTAACTAGAAAAAAAATTTAAAAAACAACACCTCACTACCTAATAAGGAAGCATATTTTATTCTAGAATAGCTCTGATTCTTTATATCACAGGCATTCTGCTATATGACTATCTTTCACTCTCACCCCCCTCCAAAATCTCCCCTTTTGGCTCTAGTTCTACCCCTTGAAACCATGTAAAATATAGATTTTCTTTCTTCCCCATGTCAGATTTTCAGATATTTGAAAAAGAGTAATCATTGAATCAGCAAAAGGCTTTTATCCTACAAAAAATACTACCTGTGTGGTGTTGGATAAATCAATTAATCTTTTGACCTCAATTTCCTTATCTATATAAACAGAAGAACAGAAAAGAGTTTCTGAATTCTCTTCCAGCTCTATATCTATGATCCTATGACAATGTGATTTTGGTAGAAGCAAGATAAATGATTTACATAACAGATTTAGAACTGGGAAATCTATAAGAAAACCTGGATTGGTAGAGTCATAGATTTAGAAAGGAAAGGAAATGTAAAGGTCTTCAGTCAAGGGGAAGATTCAATAGTCAATAAAAATTTAATTAGCACCAAGCATTGTGGTAAATAGTGAGGCTGTAAATATAAAAAAGAGAGACACAGAGTCTTTAATCTCCAATTAATTCTAATCAGAGAAGACAACAAATGAAAGGAAATTGAAAAAGTGGGCAGAAGGTAAGAGGGAGAGCCACCATCGTTGGAGGACAATTCAAGGTTGAAGAAATAGCATGAATGAAGATACAAAGAAAAGAAAGTCATGTAGGAGGATGGTTTGTAGATTAGCTGATATAGAGGGAGAGGAGTATTTATATAGGAAAGGAACAAGGAAGAGTGATAGATATATGAGCATAGCAAGGTCATTGAAGGAAACTGAAGCTCAGTTGTGTAAAAAGAAATTGTTAGAGTGCCAAAAGATGTTAAAAGAAAAGGTAGCAATTGTTTGCTATATAGCCTTTACCAAACCCCAAAGGGATCTGGTCTTTTTGTCTAAGAATCTAAAATAGAACATTTCTGATATCAGTAGTAGTTAACATTTTTCTGGAGAAAAAGAGAATAAAAAAGAACAGTAAATTAGTCCATTCCATGAGTGATAATATGGAGTTACTTGAGTTGAAAATATAGACTTACCAGATGTAAGTGGAAAATTAGAGTTGTCCACACAAAGGTTAGCTAGTGAAGGCAGAATTCTACATGATAATAAGCAGCATGTATGAAATACAGAAGCTTTCTTATTTTCTCATCTGAAAATTCCCTAAAGCAACAGAATTATAGGTACAGCCACTATACCTAAATGAATCCTATATTCTTGCTTCAACTTTTCCATATTCATCTGGATTTCTTTTTTTTTATTTTTTTGCAAGGCAATGAGGTTAAGTGACTTGCCTTAAGGTCACACAACAAAGTAATTATTAAGTACCTGAGAGATCCAATTTGAGCTCAGGCCCTCCAGGGCTGCTGCTCCTCATTCATATAGTTAATGCCATCATGTAGTCTAAAAGAAAGAACTTTAGAATGAAAAACAGGAGATGATGGTTCTGACTTTGACTCTGATCCAAATATCCCTAAGTGTGCACACTTGACTTAATTTTTTAACTTACTATTTCCTACCTAAGGCATAATCTAAGGTCTTACTCTACTTGTGTAGGACTTTTCCTACTCAAATATATTACAGGATGGGCAATGACCAAAAAAAGAAAATATAACTATCCATATGACAAGGATATGGGACCCAAATAAGTGATGCAATTAATCAATTAATAATCATTTATTAAGAACACATTATGTGTGAGGTACTGTGATTGATGTTAGGAATTCAATGAAAAAAATCATGCTTTAAAGAAGCCTATATTCTAATTGAAGCAAGAATGTGCATGGAATAATTATTTTTAGAATAATTAAAAAATAAAACTTGTCATGTTCAACTATTTGTGTCCCTATTTGGTTAGAGTTTTTTTGTTTCTTTGTTTTTTGGTTTTTTTTGCTCAGCAAAGATGTTGAAGTGGTTTGTCATTTCCTTCTTCATCTCAATTTACAGATGAGAAAACAGAAACAAATAGGTTTAAGTTACTTCTTCAGGATTACACAGCTAATAAATATTGTGGCCATATTTGAATTCATGGAGATGAGTAGTCTGGATTCCAAGCCAGTGCTCTAGCCACAAAATGTTTTGTTTAGGAAGTAGTATGTGAGCTGGATTATAGAGATACAAAGAGGGATTCTATGAGGCACACATGAAGAAGAACAGCCAGCATTAAGACATAGATATGGAAGATGTAGTGCTCTGTGCAAAAAACATAGGTGTCAATTTTAACTGGTCCTAATAGTGCAGGAAATCATTTAGTTAATAAACATTCAGACAAAAAGTGGCATTGGCCTGTAGTAGATGCATAATCAATAATTATTTATTTAATTCAACAATTCTATTCAAAAAGATTTTATTGAGGGGTAAATGATTCTATTATATTCCAAGTATAAAATATACTACTTGCAAGAAAAAATATCAACAACAAAATTAGCATTAATACCATTCACTTTAAGGTTTGCAAAGTGCTTTACAAATTTGTCTTCTCATTCTATTCTCAAAACATTTCTGGGAGATAGTTCCTGATATGATACTCATTTCAGATAAGGAAATCAAGATCAGATGAGTTAGGAGATTTGTCCCTAAATTTGCCTTGGTCATGAAGTTATTAAATGTCTAAGTTTGAATTTGAGCCCAGATCTTCTTGACTTCAGAGTCATCACTCTATCCATTGCCTCATCTACTAGCTTTTATATATAGTGTTTTATAATTATTATCTCACTTGATCACTTGCTGTTCAGTCTTTAAGTTATAGCTGACTTTTTGTGACCTCATTTGGAGTTTTCTGAGAAAAGACACCAAAGTACTTTGTCATTTTCTTCTCCATTTCATTTTACAGATAAGGAACTTACTAACCATGTGACCCTGGGCAAGTCCCTTAATACATGCCCAGGGTCATATATCTAATAAGCCTCTGAGAACAAGTTTGAACTCAGGAAGATGAGTCTTTCTGATTTCATGTATGGAACTCTACCCACTGCACCTCCTAAATGCCACCCCATTTGATCATAGAAAACACTTAATATTTATTGTCTAATTGTTTCTTGCTGAAATATGGGCATTGTCACTAATGGGATTAAAAAGACAAGAGTATATTCAAAGTCTGCACATTCTACTCATGGAAAACAATATAGAGATAGGTAAATACAAAATATATACCAGGTAAATACTTGACAGGGCAAGGGTAGTACTAGCAACTAGTGGAATCATGGAAGATGCCTAGTAGGAGGTAGTGTCTTATGTATGCTTTGAAGGAAAGTATGGATTCTGTGTAACAAATGAGGAGGAAGAACATTGAGGTCATGAAGTTTGCCTTATGAAAAGGTTGAGAGGTGAAAGATGAAGTACTATGTATAGAGAATAGCAAAAGAGTTCATGAATTTAAAGCAGAAAGGGATCTTAGAGTCCCTTAAACTCATCCCTCTTTCTTTATAGATGACAAAACTTAAGGCTGAAAACAATGTAGTTGTAGTGATTTACCTAGGTCATGCAGCAAGTAAGGGTATGAGTATCCTCTAATCAGAGGAGAATTTTCTTGACTATAAGATCAGAACCCTCCACCCACTCCATCATACACACACACACACACACACACACACACACACACACACACACACACACACACACACACACATTGTGTGACCTGGTCATTTTGGCAAGAATAAATGGGGAGAGCTAAAAATCAATCTAGAAACCTGAGTGGGAGGAAGCATGTGAGCAAGCTTTAAATTTAATTTTATCCTAGCGATGATAGTCACTGAAACTTCTTGAAGATAGGAATGAATTCACAGAAATTTGAGGGGAAATTATTATTGTTCATCACTACAGATTGTGTGCTTTCTGATTGTGAATGTGGACTCTTCAGATCATCATGCCATCTCTGAGTAACACAACTTCCCCTATTTTCCTCCTGACGGGTGTTCCAGGGCTTGAAGTTTTTCACATCTGGATCTCTATCCCTTACTTCTGTCTCTGTACTGTGGCTCTCTTAGGAAATGCTATGATCATGTATGTGGTGATCACTAAGCAGAGCCTCCATGAGCCCATGTACTACTTTCTCTCCATGCTGTCAGCCACTGATCTGGGTATCACCGTTTCTTCCTTGCCTTCCACAATTGGAGTCCTTTGGTTCAATGCTAGGAAGATCACCCTGGATTGCTGCATTGTACAGATGTTCTTCCTCCATGGCTTCACACTCATGGAGTCCTCTGTGCTTCTGGCCATGGCTTTTGACCGTTTTGTTGCCATCTGCCAACCGTTGAGATATACCACCATTTTAACCAACTCCAGAATTGCCAAAGCTGGGCTAGCAATTTTTGTGAGGATGTTCATCAATTTGATGCCCCTCCTCCTTCTCCTCAAGAGGTTGTCATTCTGTGGTACCAATATCCTCTCCCACTCTTACTGTTACCACCCAGATGTGATTAAACAGTCCTGTACAAACACCAAGATCAATAGCATTGTTGGCCTCCTAGCCCTCATCATGACCTCAGGCATAGATATCCCATGCATCGTCCTTTCCTATGTGCTGATTATTAAGTCCCTCCTTAGCATTGCATCTCCTGAAGAAAGATACAAAGCCTTCAGCACCTGCATCTCCCACATAGGTGCAGTTGCTATCTTCTATATACCTTGGATCATTTTGGCTCTTGTGCACAGGTTTGGCCATAATTCTCCTCCATACGTACACGTGCTGTTGTCAAATCTCCACTTTCTCTTTCCTCCTGTACTTAATCCAGTCATCTACAGTGTGAAAACCAAGCAGATCTACAGGATCATTCTTAAGCTTTTCCGAATCAATGGGTCAAGGGTGTAATCATATTGGGTATGGAGGTGGGGTGTTCAGTGTGGAGATATGAACTCTCCATCTACCTATTTTCAGGGAATTTGGTAAGGAAAAAAGGAAGTCAGAGGTCCTAGATTGAAATTCTTGACATGACATGTATTATGTTTGAGATTTAAATGGATTTTAAATTGATTTTAATAGATTCTTAATTTAATTTAATTTAAATAGATTTTAAACTTTGGCAGCGTCTGTTTCCTCAGCTATAAAATAAAGAGAGTAGACTAGATTACTTCTCAGGTTCATCATTATTATTAATATATAATCTAATCATTTGCATCATGGAGTCTTCAGGATCTTTAAGTTGCTTCTCCATTTCCTATGATCTCTAAATGGTTCCTACATTATATTCTACATTTATTTTCAATCTTGATGTTCTACCTTCTATGCTGGTCTGCCAAAGTTTCACTGTTTATACAGGAGTCTCAATCCTCCCTATCAATACCAAATTTACTACTCTTTTATCATATCAAAATACTTAACAATTAGACCCTATTGACCAAGTGGAAAGGGCTAGAAGTGATTTTTCCTACAGTTAGTCAGTATCCCACTACTTCTGATTCTCCCATAGGCTTTTGGGTACAATGGCAGAACTGGTTGCCATGGTTCAAGTAATCTCATCCCCACCCACCTACAAAACAAATGTCCAGAGATCCTATAACTTCATTAATACTACTGTTAGATAACTGAGGATTTTTCCATTCTAGAAAATAGAATTGAGACTAAAAAGGTAGAAAATCCTCAGGTTAGGAATTATTTGAAGTAAATAGGAGGTTTTTTGTTTTGTTTTCTTTTGTTTTTCCCCAATAAAATTGGAATTGCTCCTTCATCCGCCACCTTTCCCAGACATTTTTATCTGGTGGACAAAATGTTTTTCATTCAAAGGATTCTACATAGACTTGGCAAACATTGTCCAAATGTGGATCTTCATTCTGACTTTGCTCTTTTTGTTCATGTACCTTGTCTTACATGTTTGTAACCTGAAGGTTATCTTCAATTTTTCCTCTCTCTTATAACTCGTGGCAGGGGTGAGGATTCTTACTCTGGTGTTGCCAAGGCAACTGTAGGTGGGACTCAAAATTCAATAAATCTTGGCTCATTTTATGGGTGAATTAATTAAATGTTTTACCAAACATAGCTGGCAAATAATGTTTCTGTCTCTCTCTCTCTCTCTCTCTCTCTCTCTCTCTCTCTCTCTCTCTATGTATCCAATGGCCCTTGCCAAAAAAATTTACTCATACCTGACTTATAGTATAACATCCTATCAATACCAACTTTGCTACATCTCTCAAATTTGCCTTTTCTTCTCTATTCCAATTAATACCTTAATATGGACACTCATTATCTTGCCTAGCTTGATAGACATTTTTCTCCTCTTCACCCCCATGTGATATTGCTCCCTTGCTTAAAAATCTTTGTTTTTTTCCTATTGTCCAACATAACATAATTCCAATTATTCTGCTTTGTATTCAAGCCCTTGACTGAATATAAGGCATATTTTTCCACGGCTTACATAAAAAAAGAAAAAAAGAATTCTGAATAAGGGAAATATTGATCATAATTACATAGAATTAATGATTAAGCATATTAATTTCTGATGGGGAGGAAATGGTTGAGAGGTGGGGGTGAATGTACACATTTTCAGACACTGTATGGATGTGTATGGATTTGTCTCTTTTGACTGTACTGATTTTTTTCAAAAGGAAGGTTATTTTAATTTTTTTTTCTTTTAAAATTCAGGAAACAGAAATCTTGAGGGAGATAGTCATGAATTATGATTATTTCAAAAAAAAGAAAGAAAGGAAAAGAAAGTTATTGAAATGACCATTTAAAAATACATATAATAGAACAAAAGAATGAAAGGGAAAATTAGACAAGCAGGATACTTTTTTTTAGGTTCTTGCAAGGCAAATGGTGTTAAGTGGCTTGCCCAAGGCCACACAGCTAGGTAATTATTAAGTGTCTGAGACCGGACTTGAACCCAAGTACTCTTGACTCTAAGGCTGGTGCTTTATCCACTACAGCACCTAGCTGCCCAGCAGGGTACTTTTAAAATTAACATTTTTAATGCATCACATGCTTTTTTTAAAAAAAATGGTAAATTGCTTATAATTGATTCATAGTTTCATATACTTCATCTTCCTCACAAGGAAATGTTACATTAATTGTTTGTCAAGTACAAAATAATGGGGGGGGGAAAGACTTAGAAATTATAAGAAAATAATTGTGGGCATTTATATCTTGGAAATAAACAAAAACTACAAATCAGAGCTAAATATTTTGAAAATTGACTATATATATATATATATATATATATATGATAATGATGGAGAAAATAATAATGATGCAGATTAAAAGTATGTTGTAGGTACATTTTCCTGGCAGAGTTGGTTGTTAAATTGTAACCATCATACTGTTTATGGCTCTTTGTAATTTGTTTTCTAATTAATTGTTTTGGCATCTTATCTTCCTGTTGAACTATATTTACTTTACTGAGAGGAATGCTATCACCTATTGTTTATCTCTCTGTACACTACCATCCCATTTCTAGTCCACGGCTTTACATTGATAGATATTTAAGAAATATTAAGTGTGTTGTACAGTTGTATTTGTATTTATGCTTCAGGTGGGAAAGTGGCATGCTGATAACAAACACTCCCCCTTTGGAAGAGGAGTCAAGAGATTTCGTCTAGCCTTTCAGAGCATTGGTCACTTAAGTGAGTCCCTCTGGCAGAGTGTATGACCTAACCTCACAGGATATATTACCAAACAGTGGAAAAATGATGACACAACCAATCCTCCCCATGATAACGAATCCAATCACCTACTGGCAGTATCCTTGTTTGAAGGACTAGAGGGCTGAAAATAAGAACTCCAAAAGTGTCCATTTAAAGAGGGTTTCCAGGTCAGTCATCTCTCTAATTAGTGCTGCGGTCCTTTGGAAGGATCTTCATTATTTTCTAATAACCTCATCAGGGACATAATCAGCCTTCAAGATTTCATCAGGGATTGCAGCCATCATAGTGGCATTTAATGAGATCTTGCTATTGCTAAAATCCCTATGAAGAAGAAACTCCTTGATTAATGATGTAAATACAGTTTCCATCTCAAATATCTGTTAATCTGAGAAGGGAAGTAGATTGTACTTGAGTAATAATCACATTCCAATGCCAACTCTGACATAGACTAGCCATATGGTCTTGGGCAAGTCATTTCACTTAGATTCATTTTATTCATCAGTAAAAAAGATGTCTAAAAAAAAGATGTCTTTTAACTCAAAATATAGGACCCCACAAATAAACAAATAAATACAAGTATGAAAGGTATTTTACTTACATTTTTACTTATATCATGAATACTAAATAATTTAGGTATGAGAAATGTGACCCAATCAAGACAAGAGTTTAATCCAAACATAGATCTTAGTTAATTCCCTTTTCTTCAAATGCCTACAACAAATTGACCCAGTGACATGGAAATATATCTGGAATAGGAATTTTTATCTAATAATGCTCCATATAAGCTCTGTGATGTTGTAGTCAAGAACAATATTTTTTCTCAAGTCAGTATTTCAAAATAGTGTAGCCCTTAGATTGTGAGTCATTAGGACTTCACAACCCCTTTGCTTTTGGTTACATGAAAGTCTCTCTGGTAAATATTCAAGCATGTACCTTCCCCTTCCCTAAAAGGTACATCATTCCATATCCCTCCCATATTTCTGAACTCTGGCTATGGTACTTGTGAAGATCACTCCCTCAACTAATTAACAAAGATTTCTTAGCACTAAGACTTGGGAATATAAAGACAAAAATGGAACAATACCTGTCTAAACCAGGGACACTTTCAACCCCTCCTTTCCATTTTCCCAACTTTATACTATACTCTCCTGTTGAGAATGCAATTTTGAAAATGTTTAAATTGTAGGAAACTTTTTAAATGTCAAGCATGGATTTCTTTTTTTTCCCTTAGTTTTTTTTTTTTTTTTTTTTTTTTGCTAGTGGGGTTAAGTGGCTTGCCCAAGGCCACACAGCTAGGTAATTATTAAGTGTCTGAGACCAGATTTGAACCCAGGTACTCCTGACTCCAGGGCCGGTGCTTTATACACTGTGCCACCTAGCTGCCCCTCAAGCATGGATTTCAATCAAATATTTTGTATTATAGTTTATCTTTTTCCACAACTGCCCATATCTCCTTAAATTCACCCTATTATATGGTTCCTGAGCCTATTATTCTTCTTTCTCACCCAATTCTTCTCCTCAGTCTCCCAAATCATTTCTTTTCTAGCACCTAGAGTCTGTAGAAGGCAAAGATTTAATATAAACTGACAAATTAGTCAGGGAGTGTTGTGGGAGATGTTAATAACTTTTTCTTTTCTTACTAAACACTTAAAGGCCTTAGAGAATAAAGAAGTTGATAGATTAGAAATTATAGAGATAGAAATTTAGATATGTAGATATAGATATCTCAGTTCCACACTAAATTATACATATCTAGGCTTTTTTAATCAGACTCTAAACTTCAGACTTTAAGAGTTAGCCTGACTCATCTGGAGATCCTTCAAGTAAGAAGTAAAAGGAGGAAATGACTGGATTTCCTTGATGACCCATTTTTTTTGAGGGGAGTTCCTGTGAGACAATAGGATTAAATGACTTGTCCAAAGGGTCTGAAGTCACATTTGAACTCGGGTCCTCCTGACTCCAAGGCCAGTGATCTATCCACTGTACCACCCAGCTGCCCCCTCCTTGATTACTTTTAATTGAGGAAACATGGAGATGATTATCATATGACTTTTCTCAATTTTTCAAAAATCAGAACAACAACAACAACAACAACAAAATATATATATATATACATATATATATATATGTGTGTGTGTATGTGTGTGTGTATGTGTGTGTGTGTGTGTGTGTGTGTTTGTGTGTATGTTTACTCCCTGTAGGTTTTTTTTTTTGGCCTCAGGGGAAAAATTGTGATAGTCAACAGCCCATACACTATCTACTCTCAAACTCCTTTTCTGGGAATCACCCTATAGGCAACAGGAAGTCTGTTTAAACCAAATCTGAGTTTAACCCCTTAAGTTCATACAAACTATGGTCTAAATAGCTCTGGAACTTCTAAAGAAAGAATAATTATCTTTTCTGAGTGTGTGTCATTAATCACTTAATCAGTCTGGTGAAGCCTATGAACCATTTCTGAGAATGATATTTTTAAAAACATAACATAAAATATATAACAAAGATAGAAAAATAAAAATTCACAGTTAGAAGAAGTGGTGTAAATCTTATTCTCTGATTCTAGGAGGCTGTACCTCATAGATTTCTTAATTTGGGAAGTTCTTATCTTCAGTAAGGCTAACATAGATCTATTGTATCTGGTATAAACATGGTGAATACTTAAGAACAGAGGACTTTATTAGACTACTTAAGGAAGGGGCAGGGCCAAGATGGCTGTGTGAAGGCAGAAATTCCCAAAAATTTCCAAAAGCCATTAAATTATGACTCTAGCCAAAATTTAGAGGGGCAGAACCCACAGAAAGACTGAGTGATACAATTTCCCAATCCAAGAAAACTTAGAAGTTCCACAGGAAAGGTCTCTTTTGCCCAGACCAGGGGTTGGAAAAAGCCACAGCCACAGAACAGTGCAGCTCAGGGATCACCAGGAACAGCTTGAAAGAGTGGTGAATGCACTCTGCCACACCAGAGTGAGTGCAGACCCAGTGCAGACCTCAGAGCAGCCCTGTGATGAGAACCTGCAGTGGCAATCGGGGAAGCCAGCCTGCACCTCCAGAATGCAGTCCACAGATGCTAAGGGGGTCAGGGGAGACTGCAAAAGTTCTCTGCTCTCCCTGGGACAGCACACAGCTGTTTGCCCACACTCAAATCCAGGTTGTATTTTGGGCTCCCACACCACCATAGCTGAGCAGGGATCATCCTCACAGCTCCAGGGCAGAGGGGAGAGCCTATGGTAATCCACATACCAAAGCACAGCCAAGAGAGCAGTCAGAGTCTCTCAAAAGACATGGGAGGAATTAAGGTCCCTGTAGGTTGTCCCCCCAAAAAACCCCAAAGCCTTGGAAGTGCAGTAAATCAGTCATAGGTTGAGGAAATGAGCAAACAAAAGAAAAAGAAGAATCTGACCATAGAAAATTACTTTGGTCCCTTGGAAGATTCAGAAGATGACAAAATCAAAGCTTCACCCAAAATCTCCAAGAGAAATAGAATTAAAGCAATTAAGGGAGGTAGAGGAAAAAAATGAGAGGAAAAATGAGAGTGATGCAGATAAATCATGAAAACCGAATCAGCAGAAGAAAATAATAAGTTAAATATCAGTTTACGCCAAATGGAAAAAGCAACATAGAAAGTAAATGAGGAGAATGCTTTACAAAGCAGAACTGATCAAGTGGAAAAAGGAGAATAACAAAACTGAAGAAAATAATTCCTTCAAATGCAAAATACAACTGAAGGAAGTTGATGACTTTGCAAGAAATTAAGAAGAAATAAAACTATTTCCCCAAAAAACAAAAATTAGAAGAAAATGTGAAATATCTTACTGGAAAAAAAATCTGACCACAAAAACCGATCCAGATGAGATAATTTAAAAATTATCGGGCTATCTGAAAATCAGGACCAGGAAAAGACTAGACTTCATTTTTCAGGAAATAATACAACAAAATTGCCCTGAATCCTAGAAGCAGAGGGTGAAGTAGAAATTGAGGGAGTTCACCAAACTCCTCCTGAAAGTTGATCCCAAAAGAAAAACTTCCAGAAACATTATAGCCAAATTCCAAAACTCTCAAGTCAAAGAGAAAATACTAAAAGCTGCCAGAAACAAAACATTCAACTACAATGGCTCTATAGTCAGGATTACACAGACTCTGGCAAGCATCTACATCAAGGACTCATAGGGCTTGGAATATGACACTCTGGAAGGCAAAAGATCTGAGAATCAACTATCCAGCAAAATTGAACATCCTCTTCCTGGGGAAAATATGGACTTTCAATAAAACAGGGGACTCATATTTTCCTATTGAAACAACCAGAGCTGAACAGAAAGTTTGATCTCCAAGTTCAGGACTCAGGTGAAACAGAGAGAGAGAGCAAGGACAAGAATGACTATGAGGAACTTGATGTTGAACTGTTTGTACTCTTGCATGGAAGAAGATACTGATAACCCATATGAATTTTCTCATTTATAAGAGCAGTTAGAAATAGCATATATAGACAGGGCACAGGAAGGAGCTAAATATAATGGTATAATAAAGTAAAAAGATAGAGTCAATGGGTGAGAAAGGAAAGTACTTGGAGGAAGAGAAAGGAAAGGAAGAAGGGGCTAATATATTTCACATAAGAATCAAGAAAAAGCATTTTCAATGAGTGGAAGGGAGGAAGGCTAGGGGGAATGAGTGAGCTTTTATTCTCATCAGAAATGGCTCAGAGAGGAAACAGCAGACACACTTAATAGGGTATAGAAATATATCTTACCCTAGAGAATAATAAGAAAAAAAGGGATGGAATAATGGGGAATGGGGGTGGGGGGGAAATAGGTGATGGAAGATTGTGGGACAGGGTAATCAGATACAACACACTTTTGGACAGGGACAGAATGAAAGGAGAGAAAGAATAGAATAAAAGAGAGGGAAGGAATAGAGTGGAGGGAAATACAGTTAGGAATAGCAACTGTGGGAAAAATATTGAAGCAATTCCTTTGGTAGACTCACAATTAAAGAAGGCAACTCATCCTGGAGACAGAGCCATTGACATCTGAACACAAACTGAAGTACATTTTTACCTCTCTCACTATTCTTGAGGTTTCCCATCTTCTTGGGGGGTGGGGAGGGTTTATGTTTACTCTCAAAACAAGATTAATGTAATAATGTAAAATAAATAAACCAAAAATAAAAATAAAAAAGACTACTGAAGGAATAGCAAACCAACCCAGGTAAGAAATATAGCAGATCATATTTTCCATGCTAATAAGCAGCCTGTGGTCCTCTACTGGTACTACACTCTCTGTTCCTATAAGATTCTGAATGGGAACTGGGGATGTTAAAAGTAGTACCCTCAGTCCACTGCCTAAAGCACTCTGCCAGAACTTTTAGTACATTGGGATAATAAGCATTAAAAAATATTGAACTAATTTCATTGATATGAATTGTCGTTTGAGAATAACCTTTCTAAAAATGCAGGTTTGTACCTTTTCTATCTTAATTTTAGAGAATTGCCACAGGATTTGAGGTTTTCTTGTCTTGAAGGAGTCTGGAGGGGAATAACCATCGTTATAGCATGAAATGGGAAGCCACTCTTAGGTTTTTCTTTTGTTGCAAATATTATTCATTTGAGCCTCATTAGAATCCTATGATGAATTAACAACAACACTGTGAGATGATCAACTATGATGGATTTAGATTTCTCAGCACTTCAGTCATCAAGGACAGTTCTGAGAGACTTGCTATGAAAAATTCCATCTACATTCAAAGGAAAAAACTATGCAGTCTGAATGCAGAGCAAAGCATAATATATTTGTTTTTTAAAACATCTTTTATATTGCTTCTTTCTCTTTCATGATTGTTTTTTCTCCCCTTAGTTTTAATTCTTCTTTCATAACATGCCTAATATGTAAATATGTCAAACATGATTGTACATGTACAATCTATATCAGATTGCTCTCTGTCATTGGGAGGGGAGAAGAAAGAAAGGGTGGTGAAAAATGAGGAATTCAAAAGTATGTAAAAGGATGAAAATTGGAAACTATATTTGAATGTAATTGGAAAAAAGTAAATAAAGGAGGGAGGAAAAATAAAGCAGAAAAATCCTATGATGTAAATGAAATTAATATTCCCATTTTACTATTGAGAAACCTGAGCCAAAGGAAGATTAAGCAACTTGCTGAAGGTCACACAGCTAGTAGGTGTCAGGGAGAGGATCTTAACAGTCCTTCCTGGTTCTACAATAAACATTCTTCCCAATGTTGTGACAAATAGCTCTTGAAGACCAATTATCTATCCACAGTCCCATCCTGCCTTTCTTTGAGCATTCAAGAGTTGAAATTTCTGCCAAAAAACAGAGAAGCAGATATAGAGATGTAGGGTAATAAAGTTCAACTCTAGCTAACTCAACTTTCAAACTCATGCTAACATAAAACAATTACGGGTAGACTTTCTCAATTCATAGAGTACAGGCTGCTGAATAAGGTGTAGACATAATATGTTGTATATTTTTTGTAAAAGAATAAGAATATACTTTTCACTTAGGATCCACTGTTCAATAAAATAAGAAACCCTCCATCTTTAAGATTCATTGTTTGTGATTCTAATATTCCAAAAGGGGGAAAGGTGCCTAATGAAAGGAAAGAGAGATGTTTTAATTTGGGGTTGATGGACTGAGATAACTGCATACCCATCTCCATATTTATTTCCCTTGCCACCCAGTAGGTTTTAACTTCTGGAGGAAAAACAAATAATCAAACAATATTGACAGTTTCTGTTAAGTGTACCCAGAATAAATATATCCTTTTTTGTGGAAAATTGTAGCAATTCAGCTCATGCCCTTTCTGTGTGTTTTTAGATATATTTCTTGAGGATGTCAACCTTGACTTCTCAACCTAAACTTCTTTGTCCATTTGGGAGAAATATCTTTACAAAAAATGTGGAAGACAACAAACCCAGCTTCAACTCTTCACTGCAGTTGGTCTGTTCTACATGAGCCTAAATTTTGATCTGTGATCAAAACCAAAGGACAAGGATGAAGAGGAGGAAAAGGAGGAGGAAGAAAAAAAGGGAGATAATAAAAATAATGGGATCTCACATTACTATAGGATGTTTAGTTTAGTTTTATAAAGTGTTTCACAAATATCATCTTATTTGATCCTTATGACCACTTAGTGAGTTAGGAATTATTAAGGCCACTTGTATTTGAGGGACCTGAGATTTTCAACAATCAAATGGCTTTTCCAGGAAGACTATGGAGTTGTATTAAAATTTAGTGTTTTTTTACTTCAAGATAGGTTCTCATTTCTCTATTGAATGTTACCTGGATTCATGTGAGACTATTTTTATAGCCTCTATGTATTGCCTCTGTCTAGAAATTGCCTGCCTCTCTCTCTCTCTCTCTCTCTCTCTCTCTCTCTCTCTCTCTCTCTCTCTCGTTCTCAGAATGAATTAATCTATATATGCTTGGGAAGCTCACACAGTTTCAGGAGTCAAGAAAACATATTCAAATCCAGTCCCAGAGCCTTAATTTCTTATCTCCATTTTCTCATCTATAAAACATGGATAATGATAGTAATAATTTCCCAGAGTTGCTGTGAGTATAAAATGAGATAATATTTGGAAAGTGCTTCACAAATGTTCATAAATCTACAAATTCTATCAGCTATCATCAACATCACCACCACCACCACCACTGCCACTACCATTGTCATCTCAAATAGATCTCTGACTATTTTCCTAAGATTAATTGGTCTGCAAATTCTATGGAATCTGCATCTTCCAATCACAGCTGTCTTTAAAAATTTCCACAAACAGAACAGATAGATGTAGTCCTTCTATCCCTCCTTTTTAGAACTACCAAAGAAAGGTATGTAGTTTTATCAGTTCCAATAAATTGATCATCCAGCATCCATAAAAAGTAAAATATTGTGAGTTCATGGCAAGATTAAATTATGTGAGCAACTCATCTGAGTTTCTCTAGGAGTCATAGTCTCTCTGCATCATAAACCTGTTATTAGGATAATATTTGCAGCATGAATTAGTCACTCAGTCTACTTGAAACTACTGATATGTCTGGTCCCAGGAGTATAGAGTTATCATTTGGGATATATGGGGTGTTTGGGGAGAACTAGAACCTCTTGTTTGAGGTTAATTGTTTTCTTGATTAGTTTTTTTTTAATTTGGCATTTAATTTTCCTCAATTACATGTAAAAACAATTTTCAACATTTTAAAACTGAATTTCAAATCTTTCCCTTTCTCCCCATATCCCTCATTGAGAAGGCAAGCAATTTGATATAGGTTATAAATGTGCAGTCAAGCAAAACACATTTCCATATTAGTCCCATTGTAAAAGAAAGCATAGAAGAAAATAAAAAATTAGCTTTAACAAAGTATGCTTTGATCTGTATTCAAACTCCATCAGTTCTTTCACTGAGGATTGACAGCATTTCTCATGCTAAATTCTCCAGAGTTGTCTTGGATCATTGTATTGTTGAGAAAACGAATTGTCTTTAAGGTTGCTCATATCACTCAACTCTCACCTGTGGCTACAAGAAGCTGTACCACGTGCAGCAGTCACACTCTTATGAAATCATCTTGGCATATAGGTTAAAGCAGGCTGAAGGTAACCAATAGACCTCAAGCCCATTAGTGAGTCAGGGAGATTAATAAACTAAGTATGTGAAGATGTACCCAGGCAGCATGGAGAATGAAAACAATTTCTTTCAATGGTCATGAAGGTGACTGAAGCAAGTGCTGTGGAGTGTTTAGAGCTTGATACAACACTGAAGATACCAAGGTCATTCACTTTATACCAGACATCATCTTCCATCTTGACTTTTGTCTTACCATTGGACTTTGATGTCTGGAAAACAAATTGAGGTTTAAGACTGTACAACTCTGCATCATTCATATGCAATTCATACTGAAGTTCAAATATCACTCTGTGATATTATTGATCATCTTCAGAAATGAAAGGTGAACAACTGCAATGATATCCATTAATTCTCTGTTGTAAGATGGTGTTTCTCAATCTACTAATATACTTAAACTGGACAAAGGAAGTGTATAGTCTCATACAAATTGAAATTCTTTTAATGAAAGTATTCAGGTTCAGCAAAAGTAACTGGAAATAATATTTTTTCTTCCTTCAAGCACAGAATTTAGATTGATTTTAATATCTTCTCATTTCATTGTCATATAGGTATCTCACTGACAAGAAGGAAAATTCAATTCTTCCCTTGATACCCAAAACTGCATTGTCCTTTATCTCCCTTTTAACATCACATATCAATCTCGAAAATTTGCTATCTTTTTGACCTTGAAGATAAAAGGCATGAATTATCACTGTTAGGTAATGAGTTTTAGAACATTGCCTGCATTTTGCCCATACTTTGAATAGGATGGAGATGGTATCTCTTCCAAAATCTTAGATATGCTTACAGGCTTCAATGACTTTTTTTTCATTCTCATTCTCCTTGATCTCTTTGCAGCCTTTGTCACCATTGGTTACCCTCTTCTCTTTGATACTAACTTCTCTCTAGGTTTTCGGGATACCACTGTCTCCTGCTTCTCTTGTCTATCCAACTACTCCATCTCTGATCCTTTGCTGAATGCTTATCCAGAACATATCCACCAAGCATTGGTGTTCAGCAGGTCCCTGTCCTGTACCTTCTTTGTCTTCTCCCTCTATTTCTTCACTTGGTGAATTCATTAGTTCCTATGAATTTAATTACATCTGCATGCATGAAATCTCTTTATCCTGCTCTAATCTCTCTGCTGACCTACAATCTACATCTGCAACTGTTTCCAAACTCAAAATGAATGCCCAGTAGTTATCCTAAACTCAACATGTCAACATGTCATTTTCCTTCTCTCTAAACTTTCTGCATCTCCTACCTTCCTTAGCACTTTAGGGGACAATACCAACCTCTCTCTTACTATTATCTTTGACTTCTTCCTGTTCAGTCTGCAATATCTATTCTGTTGACTAATGATTTCATTTTTGACACTTATCTCCTATATGCCCTTCTGTTCTTTCCTTTGAGACTGTCATCCTGTGTGGTAGAATATTTTAATGCCAGAATTATTCTAATAGCCAGCTAGTGGGTCTGTACACTTCAACTCTCTCCCTTTTTTCAATATATCCTCTATTCAGTCACCAGTGACTGAATTACATGTCTGATTATGTCTGTCTGTCTGTCTGTCTGTCTGTCTGTCTCTCTCTCTCTCTCACACACACACACACACACACACACAACAAACACAATCCTACTCTATAAACGCCTGTGATTTTCTATGTTTTGCAAGATCAAAAATTCTGTTTGCATTCAAAGTCTTTTATGACCAAGATTATTCCTATTATTTTCTAGTATTCTTATACCTTACTTCTTGTCATATACACATAGATACAATGACACTGACCTCCTTGCTATTCTACAAACAAGATCTCCATCTCTCAATTTCAGCCATTTTCTCTGACCTCTCCTGTTGCCTAGAATGCTCTCTCTCCTCATCCCTGCTTACTGGCTTCTCTGGCTGGTTGGAGTTTTGAACTGGTCTAAAGCAATTAGGTGGAACAATGGATAGAGTACTGGGTGTGAAAGGAGGACATCTTGTGTTCAAATTCAGCCTCAAACACTTGCTATTTGTGTGACCCTGGGCAAGTCATTTAAATATGTTTACCTCAGATTCCTCATCTGTAAAAATGAGTTGGATAAGGAAATGGCAAAGAAAACCTTTGTCAAGAAAACCCAAATGGGGTAAGGAACAGTAGGACATGACTGAAATTACTGTACAGAACAACAAGAATCAACTGTTTTGGAGAACAATTTGGAACTATGTACAAAGTGCTCTAAAACTGTATATACCACTTGACCCAACAACATCACTACTACTTCTTTACTCAAAGAGGTCAAAGAAAAAGGAAACTGACTTATATGTCCAAAATATCTATAGCAACAATTTTAGTTTAGGAAATAATTAGAAATTAAGAAGATGCTCATTAATTGAGGTAATGGTTGAAAAAAGTTGTAGAAAATGTGATAGAATACTATCATGCTACAATAAATGATGAGGTTGTGTTTGCAGAAAAAAAATTGGCAAGGTCGATATGAATTGATGTAAAGTGAGAACTGGAAGATAATTGTACACACAGTAAAAGCAATGTTGCAATGCTCCTGCTGCTGCTGCTGATATTTGTCCTTCTTTCATCAGGAAGGTGATGTCATGACAAGAATTAGATTTGAATGAAGTATTGTAAAATAATTCTTTGATAATTTGTGCTAAGTTCATGAGCCTCACTTTCTCCCCCAGAGCCATCTAGATCAAGTGGTTAGAAATGAATCAGGATGACTGGAGATGGCCTTGGATGTAAGGTAAACATGGTTAAGTGGCTTGTCCAGGGTTACAAAGGTAGTTAGGGTCAAGTATGAGCCTGGATTGAACTCTCATCCTCCTGACTCCAAGGTCAGTGCTCTCTCTATCATCTACCATCTAGCTGTCCCTAGTAATGCTGAACATCTATGAAAGACTTGCACATTTTTCCCCATAAAATGATCCATTTATCAAAAAAATCATGATGAAAATAGATGGATTCATGTCCAGAGAAAGAACTTATTCACTCTAAGTGCAAATAGAAGTATCAATTTCTCAACTGTTTTTTTTGCTTTTTTGTGATAATATGGAAATATGTTTTGAATAATTTCACAGGTGTAATTGAGATCATTTGGCTTGCCTATACAGTGGGTGAATGATGGATGGGAAAGCTTTTTCATTTCTTTCCTATTTATTCAGGCTGCTGCTAGGTTATCCTGCAGCAAGCACCATAGGTAAGCAATTTGAGCTAGTCTCAAAGTCTCTGCGCAGGACTGGAATGAGAACAACATTCAGCAGACAAGATTAATAATCATCAGAGTTAAAAATTTCAAAATATATGTATAATGGTTAGATAAGTTAAGTGCTTTATTTGTATGATTAAGAAACAAGGAATCGTTCATGTTAAGCTTTCATATTCTTAGAATATTTTTGGTGTGAACAGTTCATAGATCTGGTATGTGCCATGTGCCATGGAAATGGGCTAGGCATGAAAACATGGGGAGCAGAACTGAAATCAGTTAAATATAAGCACACTTAAAGAATTTAGTTTATAAAATCAACAAATAGGATCCTCAATTTGCCATCTAGGTGAAAACTTGTTGCACATATGTTCCATGTGAGATTATAAATTCAGAAGACCTGTAATAGCCTATATCAAACATTCTCTGCCTTCTTGCTCTTTAATTCATTCTTGCAATTGCTCTACTAATGCAAAGTAGAGTGAACAATGTTAAACTGTACTAGCATAATATGTGGAAGTATATATATCATATACCATCTGTAAAGCCATCAGCTAGGAATTGAAAATGGTAGAGAAACAGTTGGTTTAGCCATAAAAGTATTGAAATGTTCATGAAACTACATGCTGCTACAAGGTTTCATTTGAATCAAATACTTATTCTTCTGCTGGATCATAAAAAGAACTGCCAACTAAGGAATTAAGATTGCTTTCACAAATCATTTCAATTCAATCAAGTCTAAAAGCTTTACCATCATTTCATGAATATATAAAATTTTTCTGAATATCCTTTCAATATCAGAACATGAAAACAGTTTTTTGTTTGAAAGAAAAAACACCCCAAATATTCCCAAAAAATATGAAGAAAGTTGGAACTCAAAATTTAAAAAGAAAAAAAAAAATAGCAAATTAGAGAAAAAAGGAGAGAAAAGAGACCTTTTTTCCAGAGAAACTCTAAATTTATCCTTTTCCCTCATTTTGAGCTTTCCTTTTAACTTAAGCTAGACTGATTTTATTAGTGCAATTTCCTATATTCAAAATTATCTGTTTTTTCTTCCTATAGTTCTCTCAATTACATTTAATCTTGAACTCTTCCCTTATCTATAGCTCAGACAGATAAATTTTTCCAAGTTTCCCAAAATTATTTCACCCTTTATATCTAAATAATTTGCCAATTTTAGTTTATTTTGGAATATAGTTGAATGTTGGCCTATATTTCCTTCTGATAAAGTTTTACTAACACCCAAAGATTGGATCTTCGGGCTCATTGAGCAATAAGCTTTTATTGTCATTGATTACTATTTGTTGTGTAGCTAATCCATTCTGCTGATCCACTACACTGTTTCTTAGCCAGTATTAGACAGTTTTGATGTCTAGTGCTTTGCAATATAGTCTGAGATCCACTGTGACTAGACAATCTTTTTTTCAAATTTTTTAATTGACTCTGACCTTTTGTTTTCTCAGATTAAATTTTTTATTTTTTTCCTAATTTTGTAAAACAATTCTTTGATCATTTGATTGGTATGGCACAGACTAAGTAAATTTCTTTAGGTACAGTTGTCGTTTTTATTGTTTTGACTAGGCTTTGGAAAGTAGACACAATATTTTTTTTTGTCTGCACTTATTTTAAACCAAATTTCTCTTTCTGTCTCTTCTTGCTGCACTTTGTTAGTAATAGATATAAATGCTGATGATTTATGGAGATTGATTTATTTGCTACAACTTTGCTAAACATGCTAATTATTTCAAATAGCTTTTTATAATTGATTCATTAAGTATACCACCATTCATTAAGTATACCAGCATATTATCATATTATGATAGCTGTTTCTTCACTGTCTAATTGTATTCTTTCAAATTCTTCTCCTTATCTTATTCCTATAGCTTGCATTTTTAATACAATATTGAATAACAGAATACATTCCTGCATTACCATTGATTTCATTCAGAAAGCTTCTATTTTGTCCCCCATTGTGGATAAAGCTTTCTTTTGTTTTTAAATAGAAATTATCATTTTTAGCAAAGACTTTTTATGTTTCTATGCTTTCTAGCATGTTTAATAGAAATGTGTGTTGAATTTAGTCAAAAGTTTTTTCCTTTATCTTTTGAAATAATCATAAAATTTTGTGAGATTTGTTATTGATGTGACCAACTAAGCTTGTTCAGTTATTTTTCAGTCATGTCTGACTCTTCCAGACTCCGTTGAGAGTTTCTTGCAAAGACACTAAAGCTGTTTTCCATTTCCTTCTCCAGCTCATCTTATAAATGATAAAACTGAGTCAGAATTCAATGACTTGTCTAGCCTCTCCCATCTAATAAGTGAATGAGACTGGATTTGAACTATATGAGTCTTTCTGAATCCAACCTGGGATTCTATCCACTAGGTCACCTAGCTGCCTCAATTATGATTACAAGTTATATAATATTGAAGCAGACTTCCATGTCTAATATATATATATATATATATATATATATATATATATATATATATATATTGCTGTAATATCTTTGCTGGGATATTATTTAAATTTTTTGCTTCAATACTCATCAAAAATATTGGCCCATAGGCTTCTTTTTCTCATTTAGGCATAAACTATATTTGTAGCAGAGAAGGTATTTGGCAGATATACTTCTTTACCTAGTTTTTCACAGTTTATATAGTATTGAAATCAATTGTTCCTCAAATGTTTGGAGGAATTTACTTGAAAATTCATCTGATCCTGGGAATTTTTACTTAAGAAGCTGATTTATGACTTCTTCAATTTCTTTTGCTATGGTTTTGTGGTTGTTTTTGCTGTTTTAGTGTTTTCTATTTTCTCTTTTGAATATCTGGGCATTTTTTATTTCCATAAATATTCAAATATTTCACATATATTGTCAGTTTTACTAGCATATAATCTGGCAAACAACATCTAATAATTCCTTTAATTTCCTCTTCCTTAATGGTATATTCATTCTTTTTATATTAGATATGAATAATTTTTTTTCTTTTTTTAAATCACATTAACCAATAGCTTACTATTTCATTGTTTCTGTTTTCATAAAATCAGTACCTAATTTTATTCAATAATTCAATTTTATACATTTAGTTTGTCATATTTCCTTTGAAAATCAAGATTTCTGTTTTAAAATATTTTTTAGTTATATGCTCAATTAATTGATTTAATCTTTCTTTTACTGATGTCCATATTTAGAGATAGAAATCATCCCCTAAGTGCTTTGGTTGCATTTCACATATTTTGGCATGTCTGAAGGTAGAGGCTTCCTTTCAGAAACATTTTATTTTTTCCTCACTTTATTATATATATATATATGATAAATTTTGCAATTACAAAAATTCTAAATCTCAGACCCCTATAAATTGAGTAAATTATATACTCAGAATGATTTAACCATGTGGAAACTGATAAGGCATATTTAAGTAGCATATTTTATATTTCCTTACTTTGAGCAATATTTCATTTCATTTATCCATTTGACTGATTCATTTCAGAATCATTCAGTAATTGTTAATTCATATAGAAAAGACATGGTGCAGAAAGGGAACAACCTAGGTGTTAGAATATTTTATCCTGCTAATAATCAAGCTATCCTAAGATGAAATTAAATTAAATTAAAGAGAATTAAAGAGAAACTAACAAGACTAGACCAGAGAGTCACCTAGAGCAACACCAGGCAGCTTATCTTCCTGTCTTTTCCTTGGTAGATAATTAATAACATAAAAACTCTCTGCTACCTTCCAGTAGGAAGGTAACAGGTGAAAAAGTGTGCATGTGGGGGAGGGGTGAATGTCCTACTATAAGGATTAGAGTTTTACTGGTTAATGGTTTTTATCCTTCGTTATTAAAGAAGACCAAAATAACATCACTATGTTTGAGACAAATCAGAGTGTGTCCTTCTATGGCTGATCAGACCAATACAAGCTTGGAAAGCTCTATCACAGGTTGGGCACAAATAGTCCATGTGAACACCTGGGGTGGATACTCTAAACTTACTTATGTCACATTTCTTTTGAGCTGATTCAATTCTGCCTTTTTCATAGAGTACAGTCCCCTCATTGATGAAAGCACACATGGTGGGGGGTCCTGTGTCAGTGTCTCCCATGCTATACAGTTAATTCTAAAGTTCTTCAGTGAGATCTTCAGGTTGTCTTGGTATTGCTTCTTCTGACTCTCTTGTGGCCACTTGCCCTGTGTGAGTTCTCCATAAAATAGTTTTATTGCCAAGTGTACATCTGGCATTCTAACATGTCCAACCCATCATAGTTGCATTCTCTGTAGTAATGCTAAAATGCTAGGCAGTTGAACTCAAGAAGGGAGCTCAGTGTCTGGTATCTTCTCCTGCCAGGTGATCTTCAGAATCTTCCAAAGACAATTTAAATGGAGGTGATTCAGTTTCCTGACATGGCACTAGTAGACTGTCCAGGTTTAACAGGTATGCAGCAATGAGGTCAATACAACAGCTCTGAAGAAATTCAGTATGGTAGTAGAGTGTGACTAATGGTTAAGAGAGTCAAAGTTTGAACATAATTCTCTTTTCAGGCATTCAGTGATAAACCTATGCAAATCAAGTAAAATTTAAATTATTTTTGTTAGGATATGTGTTAAGGAATTCAAAGGTCAAGGTTGGAAATTTCTAAAATAAGGAGCCACTCAGAAGAGTCAACAGGAAACTATTGCATTGTTTTCATTCATTTCAGTCACATCCAACTCATCATGACCATAATTAGGGTTTTCTTGACAAAGATATTGAAGTGGTTTGGGTTTTTTTTTTTGCTTTTTTCCCCTCCAGTTCATCTTAAAGATGAGGGATTGAGGCAACAAGAGTTAAGATACTTGATTAGAATCTCACAACTAATAAGTGTCTGAGGTCAAATTTGAACTCAAGACAACGAGTCTTCTTGATTTCAGACCAGGAATTCAACCTAGCAACCCTGTTCAAAGCTAAGGGGCTTCAGGCACATAATGGTTAGGTAAATAACATAGAAAGAGGAGAAGACATGGAATCAGGCAGAACTGGCATAATACAAATTATTTCTTGTAGCCCTCACGTCCAACATTATTTACATTGAACAGAAGAACAATATTAATTAGTCCTGGATTTCCCATTAACATATTGTTTGAGTCAAGTAACTTTCTGTCTCAAGGTTTCAGTTTGTCTTCTATGTAAACTAAAGTTCTGATTAGATGTTTTATAAGTTTCCTACCATGTCTGATATACTGAATGCTAGCATTCTATAAATTAATGACTTAAGAGTGTCAATTTGGGGCATGAAAGGAATTATTTTTATAATGGGTCTCTATATAATATATAATACAATATATTATATGTATATGATTAATTAGAGATAATCAATGAAAGAAAAAAACTAGCATTAGTTACATATGTCTTACTCTAAGAATCTCAGAATGAAGTAGAATGATTGATAATACTTTTATACTTAATGAGATTTCTAAATGCCACAATCATCCATTATTATTCTTCATTGTCTTCTCTAGACTCAAGAACAATCCAGTGGTTTCTTAAAATCTTCCTATTTTTTGAGGATTTGCCAATTTTGTTCTATATATAGAAATGATATTAAAGCGAAGTTTACATATTTTTATTTATAATTAATCCCAAAGTCTCATGAAATGTTGGTCATTTTTCCCCCTCTGATTTTGGCTCTAAATCACTCTGGGATTCTGTTCATTTAGAACTAGCATACTAGTTCCTCTATAAAATTATTGCATTCTATTCTGCAAATTAAACAGCAAAATATCCCCAGAGAGAGTTGGATATTATACTTCTTTTTTCCTGGTCGTTGCTTCAGGGAAAATTACATTCCCCTATCTTAACATAAAAACCTGAGATTCATGACTCCCAGGACTACAGAGATGTTCTTTCTTCACTAGGAACAAGTGAGTTTCTTCCTTCTTCTTGATCCTAGCAGGGTATAAGCCCTGGCAGTATTTTTATAGTCTTGATCTTTCTGAAATTTAGATTTTATTATACATGGTCTTATTTTTCTTATATTGCTTCATGTTTTATGGATATTTATATTTTGTCCTCATGAATATGTTGAGATGTAGGGGAGAAGAGTGTGTCATCTTCCTTTTTTATCTCCTAAAAGACGTTCAGTATTTTACCTATGCATATTGAAATCATTAGTTAAATAATATCACATTCAGGGAAATAAGGGCAAACTTTTATCAGATAGGTTATACAACTGTGCATAATTTTATTTTATTACCCACTGAAAATATAGAAAAGTTTTTTCATAGTGTTCTTTTACTATTAGATGTTAGTTATCCTTTATGCTATTTAACTTGGTAGATATATGAGCACTTTTATATTTCTCCTCTCTTTTTAGCTTAAAACATTCTTATTGGGGTGGCTAGGTGGCATAGTGGATAAAGCACTGGCCTTGGAGTCAGGAGTAGCTGGATTCAAATTCAGTCTCAGACACTTAATAATTACCTAGCTATGTGGCCTTGGGCAAGCCACTTAACCCCATTTGCCTTGCAAAAATCTAAAAAAAGAAACCCAAAACATTCTTATTTAGATGTGAAGGAGAATAAGAAAATACATTAGATATATTATGCCTTCACTCAAAAGTCCCTCAATCCTTTATTATTATGTTAAGGTACAAGAAACAAGAAGTGTTCTTAGACAAATTTTTAATTAGTGATTCAATTCTTAAAGAGAAAATGACCAAAAGTTGATGTTTCCTGATAATGGGAATCTTGTGTGTTGGTTATTAACTTGTTTGGGATAATGTAAAATTCATCTGTATCTAGGTACATATGAAGTTGAATAATTGCTGAAGTTAATTCCACTACTAAAGTTTTAAGTCTGTTGTTTATGGTTAAGTCTCTTGTTTATGTATATCCCAGTATACATATTTTAATACCCCTTATTTGTGAGTCTCCATTATTTATCTTTTCTGCCTCTCACCATTTCTGGTAAGGCTAGTATGTACAGAAATCAAAATTCCTTAAAGAGTACAAAAATTTTCTGATGACTGAGATACAAAATTTTATTATTAAATAATTTCAAGGGTATCTTTGTTGATATCTTGTTCTTTCTTGTCTTCAAGAAATATGTTCTTGATCTCCTCCTTATACTCTAAATTTTCCTTCTCTACCTCCTTTGCTAGCATCATATTCCCTTTGCCAACATCTTAGAATGCTTGTTCCTGAAAAAAGTTTTTTTTGGGGGACTATCTCCTCTTCTTTCAATGTACTCTTTTCCTAGACCTCATATATTTCCAACATATACTACTTATTATTTTAAGAAATGATTATATTTATTCCAATGCTTTCTAATGATTTTTTCTTTAAAAAGAATAGATGTATTTTATTAAATACTTTTTAGACATCTTAACATAATTATATTATTTTTGTTGCTTCTGATAAGGCAAATTATGTTTTTTAGATTTTATGTGTAGATATATAAAATATATCTACATATGAACACTACATATACATATACATATACATATACATATACATATACATATACATATACATATACATATACATCATATTTCAGCTCTGAATTCTTGGTATAAATCAATCCTGGTAATAATGTATAATCTCTGTTATATATTGTTATAATTGTATTTAATTTCAATATTTTGAAGTTATATTTATTAGGAAAATAAGTCTGTTTCTCTGTGTTCTTCTGATTTAGGCATCAAAACTATATTTATTTCAAAAAAGAATTTTTGCATGATGCTTTATCTGTTCTTAATATATTTTTTCAAGCATTATTGTTCTTTAAATGTTTGATAGAATTCACTTATAAAACCATCTAGTTCTTCTTCTCCTTAGGGAACTGATCTATTATTTGTTAAATTTATTTTTCTAAGAAATGGTTATTTCAATATTTTATGTTTCTTTTCTGTTATTATTAGAATGTGGGGGTTATTCAACAATTTCATTTAGATTTTCAGATTTATTGGCATCACAGTGATTGTTTTAATTTATCTTCATTATACATTTAGTCTTCATTTTTGATGCTGATAATTTGGTTTTCTCTTTATTTTTTAGTCAAATTAGTCAAGCCTTATCTAATTGTGTTTTTTCCATAAAAACAACTTTTAATTTTATTTATTTATTAGTATTGGTTTGTTTTTAATTTTATTAATTGATTCTTTGATTTTAAGAAATTTGGTGTTTAATTGGGGATATTAAATTTGCTTTTCTTTTTTTTTTAGTTGTATGCTCAAATTAATTGATCTGCTTTTTCTGTCTTTTATTGATATATACATTTAGAAATATAAAAATTTTCTTAAGTACTGCTATGACTACATCCATTATTTTTGGTATGTTGTCTTCTTGTTCTTATCTTTAATAAAAATATTAATTATTTCTATGATTCATTCTTTGACCCAGTTTTTAAAATTAGATTCTTTAGTTTCTAATTAATTTTATTCTGTTTCCAGAGTTCTTTTTTTTTTTTTTAGTTTTTGCAAGGTAAACGGGGTTAAGTGGCTTACCCAAGGCCACACAGCTAGGTAATTATTAAGTGTCTGAGGCCAGATTTGAACTCAGGTACTCCTGATTCCAGGGCCGGTGCTCCATCCACTGTGCCACCTAGCCGCCCCATCCAGAGTTCTTTTTTGCATAATGTATAAATTGCATTATGATTCCAAAAATGGTACATTTAGTATTTCTTCATTCTGTATTTTTTTTGAGATTTTTATGCTCTATGGTCAGTTTATTGAATGTGCCATACATAGCTGAGATATAGGTATACATCTATTTCCATTCAGTATTCTCCAGAAGTTTGTCATATCTCAGGATTATAAAATCCAATTTATTTTCACTTCTTTCTTATTCACTGTTCAGTTAGATTTCTCTATGTCTGAGAACAGTAAACTGAGGTCCTCCAATATTATAGTTTTGCTATCTATTTCTCCTATAACTTACCTAATGTTTCCTTCAATAATTGGGATGCTGGAGGTTGAACCAAGATGGCAGAAAAAAGATAGGTACTCTCCTAAGCTCTTCCATAAACCCCTCCCCAAAACTTTAAATAATATTCCCAAACAAAATCTGGAATAAGAAAACCACAAAAGGATAGTATGAAAGAATTTTCCATTCCAAAATAACCTAGATAATTGGCAGGAAAGATCTGTTGCACTGTGGTGAGAGTGGAGTGCAATCCAGTACAGGTCAACAGACAACTAGCAGTAATCCTTGGGTGCAACTGAATCAGTGGCAGGAGCAACAATTTGCAGACCTCTGAGTCTACAACTGGTAATGAAGGTCAGAATGTTAGTCAAAAGGAAATTATAAGGTGTAGCTTGGTGTCTCAGTGTTCAGAGCATCTGCCCTGGAATTAGGAAGATATGAGTTTAAATCCAACCTCGGACACTTAATACTTACTTAGCTGTGTGACCTTAGACAGGTCTTGCCTTTCAAGAAGAAGAAAGAAGAAAAAGAAGGAGGAGGAGGAGGAGGAGGAGGAGGAGGAAGAAGAAGAAGAAGAAGAAGAAGAAGAAGAAGAAGAAGAAGAAAAGGAGGAGTAGGAGGAAAGAAAGAAAGAAAGGAAGGAAGGAAGGAAGGAAGAAAGAAAGAAAGAAAGAAAGAAAGAAAGAAAGAAAGAAAGAAAGAAAGAAAGAAAGAAAGAAAGAAAGAAAGAAAGAAAGAAAGAAAAAAAAGAAAGAAAGAAAGAAAGAGAGAAAGAAAGAAAGAAAGAAAGAAAGAAAGAAAGAAAGAAAGAAAGAAAGAAAGAAAGAAAGAAAGAAAAGATTACATGGGTCTCTTGATGATACAACTCTGTTGCATAGCTCATACTCTTTTCTGGGTCAAAGTCTTGTATCTCAGTCCCAAAGTAAGGAAAAGAACAAGAACACCAAAACTTATAGCTACAGAGAAACTAGAATCCTGTTTACAATTCAAGGTTGGAAAACTCTGGATGAGTGTAGTTACTCATACATCAGAGTACAGATCAGAAACGTAGTAAACATAGTTCTATCTATCTTCTATCACCCACTTCAAAAGAACCAAAAATTTACAGGTCTCCAATGTTATCTCTGATAATAGCTACCCAAAAAATCAGAAGCTTGGGACATTGCCCTCTGCATAGAGATTATAGTCAAGAAACAGACTGCAAAAAGGAACAAATAGCAGAAAAAGATTCTGACTATAGAAAAGTGACAGATTAAAAACAAACACAGAAGACAATAAAATCAAAACATCTGGAAGTCAAAAAAGCTTTGAATAAAAATATGAATTAGTCCTAGGCCATGGCAGAGCTCAAAAAGGATTTTGAAAATAAATTAAAATAGAAAAAGGAATAATTGGGAAGAAAAAGGAACGTGATGAAAGAAAATAATGAAGAGTAACAGCTTGCTTTAGGAGACACAACTTAAAAAACCAAAAATAGACCAAATGGTAAAAGAACACAAAGCTTTTTTTAGGGGGGGGGTCAAATTTCTTTCAAAACAAGACTAATATGAAAATATGCTTTGCATTATTGTTCATATTTAACCTAGATAATATTTCTTAACTTCTTAATGGGTAAGGAGTGAGGAAGGAAAAGAGAGATTTAGAATCCAAATGAATATAAAAATAATTTTTACATGTAATTGAGGAAATAAATTTCTATTTGCCATTGTAGTACACATATTTTGCATACAATAGTTATATCAACTCAATATTTATGGTGCCTTTTAATTCCCTGAGTATCTCTTTTAGCTATTGCCTGAGATCATGATTGGTACCTCTATTTTTGTTTTTTATTTCAGCTGAATACCACAGATTGTGGCCCTTTATTTTAACTTTATGTTCATGTTTTCAAATTTGCCTCAAATTAACATCATATTATTAGACTCTAGCTTCTATTCCATTATGTTATATTCTTCCATTTTAGGAATAATTTCCTCCCACTCATGTTTACAGTTATGATGGCTAATTCTTTATTTTTGCCCCAACCTATTCTTTTATATTTGTCCTACTCCTTTTTTTAATTCTGTTTCTTTCTCATAAGTGTCTTTTGATTTGTATCACACTTTCCTTTAAATTTCCTCTTCCCTCTCTCCCTTTTTCTTGTCCCCAACCCCTTGTGCTTCTGTGTTGGGTAAGATGAATCATTGTAAGTAATTATACACAAACACACACACACACACACACACACACACACACACACACACACACACACACACACACACACACACAGACACACACACACACACACATACATTCTTCTCTCCTTCAACCAATTCAGATTGAAGTTCAGACACTGCCTTCTTTTCTCTTCCTTTTTTCCTCAATTGTATAAGCTCTTCTTTGCACATCACTTTTTGGCTATTTTCTTCTTTCTTCCTCTTTCTTCCCATTTCTCCCTATGCATCTCTCTTTCTAACCTCTCCATCCTTCTTTTGAGATCGTTTCAACATAATAGACTCACATCTATGCTCTCTAGTTACCTCCTAGCTGCCTTAATAATAATAATGTTCTATTTTTAAATATTGTTTTCAATTTACATGCAAGATAATTTTACATTAAAAAGGTTCCAAATTTTCTTCTCCCCTTAGCTTTCCCTTCCTAAGATAGCAAGCAATTTAATATATACATATGTGTGTGTCATCATGTAAAACACATTTTCATTTTATTCATGTGAAAATAGAAATAGACTTTTTTAAAAATCATGGAAAAATCAAAGTGAAAAATGGTATTCTTTGATAAGCAGCAAGACCCCATCAGTTCTTACTCTGGATGGGGATAGCATTTTTAATCATGAGTCTTTAAGGGGTTATATGTATCATCTGCCCATAAAGGAAATTAAACAGTTTACTATATTAGTCCCTTATGATTTCTCATACATTTACCTTTTTTCATGCTTCTTTTGAGGTTGGTGTTTGAATGCTAAATTTTCTTTTGACGCAGATTTTCCATCAATAATGCCTGAAAAAACCTCTATTTTATTTTTCTCCTAAAGGGTTATATTTGGTTTTGCTGGATAGGTTATTCTTGGTTGTAATCTTAACTGTTTGCCTTTCAGATAATCAGATTCCAAACCTTCCACTTCTTTAACATTGAAGCTGATAAATCTTGTGTGATCCTGACTTTTCTTTGAATTATTTCTGGTGCTTGCAACATTTTCTCTTTGACCTGAGAGTTATGGATTTTAGTAATAATATTCCTAGGCATTTTCAATTTTAGATTTATTTCAGGATGTGACCAGTGGATTATTTCAATTTCTACTTTGCCCTCTGATTTTAAGATAGCTGGGCAGTTTTCCTTATGATTTCTTGAAACATTAACTCTTGACTAAATTTAGTTGTTCTTTTTGTCAAGTAAGTGAATTATTCACAAAATATCTCTCCTAGAACTATTTTTTAAGGTTGGTTGTTTTTCTAATGAGATATTTCATATTTTATACTATTTTCCCCTTATTTTGTCTTCATTTTATTGCTTGTTGATGTCTCATGAGTCATTCACTTCCATTTGATCAATTCCTATTTTAAGGAGTTATTTTCTTTAATACCTCTTATATGATTTGGCCAATTCTGAGTTTAAAGGCTTCCCCCCCCCAATTTTCTATTTTCCCTCTTTTTCATAATTTTCTTGCATATCTCATCTCTTTTCCCAGTTTTTCCTAAATCACTATTATTTGATTTTATATTTTGGGGGGGAGGTGTTTTTAAAAAAAAAAAACTTTTATCAGAATTCTTGTTGGGCTTGTATCCAATCTGTATTTTCTTTGATACTTCACTTGTAATTCTTTTCAAGTCATTGTCTTCTTCTAAGTTTTTGCCTTGATTTTCCCTTTCACAATGATAACTTTCCCTAATCAAATTCTTTTGGTGCTCATTTTACTCGTTTTACCAGTTTAACTTATTTTACCAGTTTACTCATTTTACCAGCTTTACTCATTTTAGCAGCTTACATCTCAAATTCAGTCTTTTTATTACATTTGGACTCTTCTCACTAGGTATAAGGGGAAAGGATCTGCTTTTTCTTTCTTTCTGCTATTTTTCACATCTTAGTTTGCAGACTTGTAAATTTTCAGTGTTTACAACATAATATGAACCTAAAACAAATCTTTTCCTTTCCCTCCTGATTTGGACCTTACACAGGGAACAAATTTTCTCCCTTGGGACACAACTTATTATTTTTTCCCTGAAATTATGGTATCAGAACTTCCAAATGGCACCTGATCTTGAATGCAAAGATAGCACAGGGGTTCCCAAGGATTGCTTTCTGTTCTAGCATCCAGTATCTTTTTCTTCTCTGAGCATTTAACTGTACCGTTCCACTATTTCCTCTGGTGCAATCAGTCGCTACCACCACCACTACTGCCACTTGTTCCACACCATGCACTACTGATCAGACACAACCTCAGTGTCCATAGATAATTTTTCTTTCTTTCTAAGTTGCCCTGCACTGAAAAAATGATTTGCTGTTACTTTTAATTGACTTTCCTAACTCAGAATTTGGTTTAGTATATTTTCTGCCATAGTAGTATTTGTTTTGGGCAAGTTTTGTCAATTTTGACATTTCATTTTATCATCACTCCCCCCCCACACACACATACACACCTAGATTATTTTAATTGTTTCTATAGTTGTAGGATCTTTCATGTTTGTTATGATGACAAAATGATTTGATACCTATAAAGCTCAATATAAATGCTACTGTTATTCTTTTAATATAATTAAAATGATAATATTGCTTTGTTTTTCTTTCTTCATAGGAATACTAAAAAGAGAACATGGAGAACACAATGTAGAACATCACTTCTGCTAGAAACACTACTCAACAGTTTTGCAACTGATACAAAATGTTTCTTTTAAATTATCATTCTCTCATTCAATTACTAAGATATTTGTTATTTCAGCAAATATTTAATGAGCAGTGCTAGACATTGATGGGTGACACCATTTTTAGACAAAAGCATATATATATATGTATATATATATATATATATATATATTCATTAGAAGTTTTCTGAAGCTAGAATTCCATTTCTTTCTTTTCTAAATATAGACAAAATTTTATTTTATTTTCTGCAGTCATAGTTATACAAGTTTAAGTATGACTTCATAAGCCATGATGGAAATTTCAAGCAATCTGACATCTATATTTTCAACTTTCCATCTGACAGGCATCCCAGGATTGGAAGAGGTCCATGTCTGGATCTCCATTCCTTTCTTTTGCCTCTATGTCATTGCCCTTTTGGGAAACAGTATGATCTTGCTTGTCATTATAAGAGAGCAGAGCCTCCATGAGCCCATGTACTATTTTCTTTCCATGCTGTCAGCTACTGACCTGGGTTTGACCATTTCCACAATGTCAACAACTCTGGGAGTCCTTTGGTTTGATGCCACAGAAATCAGCTTAGATGGTTGTGTTATCCAGATGTTTTTCCTTCATGGGTTCACTTTCATGGAGTCTGGGGTCCTAGTGGCAATGGCCTTTGATCGTTTTGTGGCCATCTGTGACCCTTTGAGATATACCACCATCCTCACCAATTCCAGAATCATACAATTAGGTGTGATAATGGTTATCCGTATGATAGTTCTAATGCTACCCTTACTCTTTTTCTTTAAGAAACTGAACTTCTGTGATCTAAATGGTCTTTCTCATTCCTACTGTTACCACCCTGATGTGATTAAGTTGTCATGCTCAGAAACCAAAGTCAATAGTATATGTGGATTAGCTGCTCTCATTCTGAGCACAGGGGTTGACACACCATGCATTGTTCTCTCTTATATCCTAATCATTCGCTCTGTTCTCAGTATTGCATCCTCCAAAGAGCAGTACAAAGCATTCAGCACCTGTGCATCTCATATTGGGGCTGTTGCCATATTTTATATTCCCATGATTAGCCTGTCTCTGGTACACCGCTATGGTCAATTGGCTCCCAAGATTGTACATACAATGATGGCCAATATCTACCTAATGCTTCCACCTGTGCTCAATCCCATTATATATAGTTTGAAAACAGTCCAACTCCGCAAGGTGATAGGCAAATTATTCCTTGCAAAATAGGCTTTAGTGTGAGTTTGGAACAATGACAAATTAAATGGTAGGTGTGATGTCACTTTGGAGTTAAGATTTGATAAAAAAAAAAAGTATTTATGGGTGTAAGGTTATTTTTTTAAGGCAGATCCCCAGATAGTAAGGATTCATGTTCTTTTGAAATGTTTTAACAGTGAGAACAAAAGTATTTGGATTCATTCGAGGATTATTCCCCTAAAGAAATTTGAAAAATAGTCCTTGATTCAATAAATTTTTTTTTGAAAAGCAATGGGATTAAATGACTTGTCCAAGGTCACACAGCTAGGTAATTATTAAATTATGAGGCTGGATTTGAACTCAGGTCCTCCTGACTCCAGGGTAGGTATACTATCCACTGTGCCACCTAGCTGCCCTGCAATAAACTTTTTAATAAATACTTTCAAATCTGTACTTTAGTTTGGTTTAAAGTTGTGATAGCTAGGCTGTAGGCATTACATTTCTTGCCTATTCAAGTGGCATTTAAAACAATTAGGTGATGCAACAGATAAAGCATTGACCTTGGAGTCAAGAGGATGGGAGTTCAAATCCAGACTCAGACCTTTGACACCTATTGTCTCACATCCAAGGCCATCTCCAGTCATCCTGATTCACTGGCCACTGAACCCAGATGATTCTGGAGGAGAAAGTGAGCATACAGTTCATTCAATCTAATTCATGTGCTTCTCATGGCATCACCTCTTTGATGTCATGGTCTTCTTTGAGAAAGAAAGACAAACATCATAATTCAAGTAACATTTATATAATTAGAATATAAATTGGCTCTGAATGTAACAGGTTTAAAAGAGTTGAAAATCCTAGAGGTATTCAAAACATTCTTTAAAAGTTCTGGTAACATGTTAAACATATATTTCAGAATTTAATGAGATCAGGAAAATAGGTTTTCTTTTCTGTTTAAGTATCATAGAATTTCAAGGAATGGCTAGATAAAATCATTATTAAGCATTGTTTCCAAGGGTAATGATATTAATATTCAAAGAAACTCAGTTCATCTTTTATGAGGGAATGGAATCAAGAGGTTACTCTGCCTGGAGTAAGCATCAAGCTTGTCAATGAGCATTTATGTACATGTCACTTTACATCCATCGTGTGCCAGTTAAAAATGCTTATATGTTTTGTTTCTTCATATTAAGAAAGATAACTTATTGGCCAATTCTTTCTCTCCTTGGGTAAGTTATGTGCTAAAGGTCATATTCAAAGCAAGACTCCCTCAAAGTATCTTCCCTATCACTCAAGAGCTCCTTAAGAATTCTGCCTAGAGAGGGATTTTAGTAAATGATCTTGGGTATGATTGTGAGTCTTAAACTGCATTGGCTCATTCATATTTCCCCAGAGACTAAATCCTCTTCTTGGGTCACATATAAGTAATTCTGGCTTTTCAGAATTTCCCTAGAGATTTCATTCATTATTGCCTTCCAAACCACCCTGGTTATTCAACTCCAACTTGAGACACTGAGAATCCTAGGTCTTTCCTGGATTGAAGTCTGTTTAGTTTGCTGAACTCAAAAATCTACCACTAACAAATTCTAATATCCCATGCTGTTTTTTGTTTATTTTCAATTCTAATTTCCTTCTTCCCCTCTACCACTTTTTCCTATAACCTCCAGGCTAGATTATTGCTGTTGTCGTTGTTCAGTTGTTTCAGTTGTGTCTGAAATCTTCATAGCCCAATTTGGGGTTTCCTTGGTAAAGATACTGGAATGGTTTAACTATTTCTTTCTCTAGCCCATTTTACCAATGAGGAAACTGAGGCAAATAGGATTAAGTGAGTTATCTGGAGTCAAGAGCTAGGAAATATCTGAGACTAGATTTGAAGGCCATTGTTCCATTCACCATACCACCTGACTGAGGCAGAATTTGAACTCAGGTCTTTTTAACTATAAATTCTGGATTCTATCCACTATTTGACCTGTCTGTTTGTTTGGGATTTTTTTTTAGTTCTCTTTGACTAAGGTTGGAGTTCTTAATCTTTGTGTATGTCTGGATTCCCTGGGTGGTCTGGTGAAATCTATAGACCTCCAGCATAGGTACCAAAACATTTTCTAAGACTTATTTGTAAGGGAAAAAAAGGTAATATAGTTCAGAAATAATGACTGTTAGAAAGGTCTATAGATAAATATGTAAAAAACCCACCTATTTCTGGTTTAAATACTAACTTTATTGTGAACTCAATGTTCTTGCCTAAATAAATATATTATTGATGTTTCTTTAGTTTCATCACTATCACTTCCTGATTCATAATCCTCCAACTGAACTCAGGATCACTGCAAAGAAGTGCAACTAACTGACACAAATCAAAATATTAGCCATGTCTGACAATAAATATATCATGTCTTACCTATAATTCACCATGTCTTTGGGGAGTTAAGGGAAGCATGCTTCTCAAAAGAGTTCACTGAACTCATGATTACTTATAGCATTGATCAGAGTTCTACTATCTCTTAATTTTACTTTTTTCTTATTATAGTCATTTTTGCTGAAATTTTTCCCCTGGTACTGCTCACTTTGTTGTTTATCAATACTAATATAGCTTCATTAGTTTTCCAAATCTATCTTACCTTCTGGGGCAGGGCAGTTTACAATATCATTATTCCAGATGAAATGAAATTGGAGATGGGAAGGTTGAAGAGAAAGTCTCATGAAATGCTTCTAAATGTATCAAAATTTGCCATAATTTTATTTAAGACAATGCCCACAACACTTTCCAGAGTACAAGTCAATATCTCCCTTTCTTCTTTTGTGAATACAAAACTGATTACCTGTTCTGAATGATCTTTTTGCTTAATTAGCAGAGATACTAAAAATTATAGTTGTTTTTGAGTTTCTGCAATCCTAGGTTCCTCAAAAATAAACAAAAGCAACAAACAAACAAAAAAGCAACAGAGCAATGAAAGCATCTTGCTTGATAGTATAGACTCTCCATCATTAAGATAAGGAAGATTTTAATTTGGAAGCAGAGGATTGGATTAAAGAACACCTAAATGGTTACATCCATCCCAAACTCAGAAATCATTTACATCTTGATGCAAATTTTGTTTATTAATAATTGGAATGAACATGCAGCATGGTTAACTTTGTCAATAAATTAGAACAGAAGCAGAAGTTTTCCTCACAATAATATAATCTCTTCCCATATTCCCCAATTTGGGACTGCAGGTAAAGAAAAAGCAAACTTAAAATTCACATGATGTAGTGGAATCTAGGGACATCAAAAATATTTCAATGACTGTATGAGACTAAGTAGAAGCTTTGAGCACCATAACATGCAAGAAGTGAATAACTATAATATCAATATTTGGAGGTCTATGTTTAAGTGAGATCATGGAATGAAAACAATAGTGTTTTCTGAGGATGAGTTTGTACAGTGACATTGTGAGAAATTTGCTTGGGTGATGTAGCAGAGTGATTGGGAATTCTCTCAAAAGTCTTCCAAGACACATAGAAATTATAGACTAGAATTATAAAATATCTTTCACACAAATAAACACAGCCCTAAATCGGAAAAATAATAATAGCTAGTGGATTGGTGCAATCAATATGTTAAAATGACAATATTACCTAAATTAATTTACTAATTCAGTGACATATTAATTCAACTACCAAAGAATGACTTGAGGTGCGTAACAAGTAACAAAATACAACTGAAGGATCAAAAGATCAAGAATATAAATTGAATCAATTTTTAAAAATGAGAAGGAAGGAGCCCTAGCACTATCTGTTGTCAAACTATACTACAAAGCAATAATCATCAAAACATGATGGTACCAGATTAAAAAAATAGAATAGTTAATTAAGATGTATAGATTAGGGATCCGGAAGCAAATGAGCACAGCAACCTAGTATAATGATAAACCCCAAGAATCCAGTTATTGGGACAAGAACACTTTATGCCAAAAACTGCTAGAGGACTAAAAAAGTAGTCTGCCAGCAATTATGGATCAAATATCAAAATATCTACCAAGATAAGGTCAAAATGGGTACATGATTTAGATACAAAGAGTGTTATCCTAAACAAATTAGAGAAGAGGAGAAAATAAAAATACCTTTTGGAAATTTAGACAGGGCAAAAATTCATAACCAAGAAAGAGATGGAAAATTTCCTGCTAGGTTAAATGGACATTTTTGATTACATCAAATTAAAGAGGTTTTGAACAACCAAAACCATTATGGTCAAAATTAGAAGGGAAGAAAACAAATTTCACATCAGGTTTCTGAGAATAAAAGTCTTATTTCTGAAATATAAAGGGACCTGAGCAGATTTTATAAAAATAAGAGCCAGTCCTTAATTGATAAATTATCAAAGATACGAACATGAAATTTTTCAAACCAAAAAAGCTTCCAAGAGTTATATGAAAAAATATTCTAAAATACTAATGATTAGAGAAATATAAATTAAAAGAATTCAGAGGAATTATTTCACATTTATAAGAGGAATTCAGAGGAATAATTTCACATTCATAATTCTAAGAGAATTAAAAAAAGGAAAGGGGGGGAAATGATAAATTGTGGAAGAAATGTGGGAAAATAGGTATATTAAAGAAAAATGTACTCTTGTGACTGTAAACTCATCCAACCATTGCACAGAACAATTTGGAACTAGGTACAAAACCAGACAATACAATTGCAGCCTATACATCAAATAAATCAAAGAGAAAGGAAAAGGATGCATATGTACGATAATATTTATAGTGGTTCTATTTGTGGTGGCAAAGAATTGAAAATTGAAGAGATACCCATCAATTGGGAAATGAATGAAGAAATTTTTGCATATGATTTTGATAGAATACTGTTTCACTGTATTATAAATGATAAAATGAATGGATTCAGAAAAACCTGGGAAAACTTATATGAACTGATGCAGAGCTAAATGAACAGAAACAGAAAAAAATGTACACAATAGCAACATTATAAAGATAACAAATAATGTTGCAAGTTATGAAAAACTTAGCAACTCTGATCAATGTATTATTCATAATAATTCCATTCTGCATTCAAAAGTATCAACTCTCATTATGCATTATAATTTCCTACTATATTTTGCACATCCCATTTGATTCTCATAATAATTACATGAAGTAGGTATTATTTTTAGTATTTACTAAACTATGAGATCTTTGAAGATGGCAGTCATATTGTATTCTCCTTTTCAACTTCCCTAATTGATATCTCAGTGATTTATGCACAAAATATGGTCACAACAAATAAGGGCTAAGTAAAAATATTAATCAGTTATTTACTCAACAAGCAATTTTTATTTTTTTCCAATTACAGGAATAGGTAGCTTTCAACAATGATCCCTTTACAAGATTTTGAGTTCCACATTTTTCTATTAACCTCCTTTCCCATTCACCCTCCCCCAATCTGATATAGGTTTACACATATGATTGTTTTTAACATATTTCCATATTAGCCATGTTGCAAAAGAAGAATTAGAACTAAAGGGGATAGAGCGTGAGAAAGAAAGAAACAATGTAAGAGAAATTTTAAAAATTGAATATAGAATGCATTCAGACTCCATTGTTTTTTCTGTGGATATAGCTGGAATTTTCCATAATAGATCTCTTGGGGATGTCCTTGAACACTGAACTTCTGAGAGGAACTGTTTCCATCACAATTGACCATCTCATAATTTTGCTTAATGTATACAAAGTTCTTCTGGTCCTCACTTCACTCAGCATCAGTTAATATAAGTCTTTCCAGGCTTTTATAAAGTCCAGCCACTCATGATTTTGTACAGAACAACAGTACACCATAATATTCAGTCATTCTCCAATTGATGGACGTTCCCTTAATTTCCAATTCTTCACCACTCCAAAACGACTTGCTATAGATATTTTTGTATGTGTGGTCTTCCCCCCCCACCTTTTATGATGTTGTTTGATATAGACCTAGTAGATAGATACAAAAATATACAGCTTTATTGCCATTTGAGCATAGTTCCAAATTGCTCTCCAGAATGGTTGGATTAGTTCACAACTCCATCAACAATGCATTCTTTTATCTTCATATCTCATCACTAAATCTACCTATGTGACCCTGTACAAAGAAGGCATGGATTATTAGTTAGGTATTGAGCTTTAGCAAAATTGCCTGTATTCTGCCCATTTTTGGAATACATTGGAGGTCAAATCTCTTCCAAAACCTTAGCTATGTTTACCAGAGACAGTGATCTTTTCTGAATTCTCATTCTCCTTGAGAATGCAGCCTTTAACACCATTAATCACCCTCTTCTCTTTGATACTTTGCTGAATCCTTCTGCAGAACAAGACCTCTTACTATACATGATCTACAGGATTTTATCATGGCCCTTTTGCTCTTCTCTCACTACTTTATAAGCAGTAGGAAATTCAAAACTTTTTTTTTTCTCTTTATGAATCTCTTGTTTAGGTCACCTGTATCCTTAACTGTCAGAAAGTAAAACTTATAATTCATCTCTCTTATACCACACTTATTGTATCCTTGAGCAATATGCTGGTTAATTCAATTAGAAAAAAAGTAACATTTGTTTCTATTATATTTCATCCTATCAGATTCTCCTCATGATTCCTAGCAGTCATCTGTGAATTTAGCAAATATTCCATCTCAGCTTTTTTTTTTTCCATTGTATTTGCAAACATCTTGAATGGGGTTAAATTAACTATAGAAATGTAATCTTTCTTTTAAAAATAAGATGCTTTTATGTCTAAATATGGGTTCTCCATATAACTTAGAATGTCCTTCAGGACATTCTAAAATCAAGTATGACTCTACAGTCATCTCAGAGAAAGATCACAGGCTGAAGCAAAAAAAAAAAAAAGAGGTTTAATTTGAAGACCTCCAAGGTTCCTTTCATTTTGAATATTCTTTGTACAAATATGTAAGGCCCAACTAAAATCCTAACTTCTGTGTTCAATCAGATACAAGAGTCATAAAAACATGATTAAGGGTTCCTTGAAGATTCTATAAATACTCAGAAAATAGTATTATTATTACCTGTTTTACTATATTTTTATTTATTTTGTAAAACATTTCCCAGTTTTATTTTAACCTGCTTCAGGACCAACTTGGGTGTATTGTGGCCACATTTGTCTGTCTGGCTGTGTATTTGACATCTCTGTTCCATAGGAAAACTTTTTTAATCCCTCTTAATTTTAGTTCCTTCCCCAAATTAATTATTTTCTATTTTGCATGTACCTTGTTTGTACATATTTGTTGTCTCCATTAGATTATGACCTCTTTGTGAGCTGGGAGTTTTTTCCCCATACTCCTAGCATTTAGCACAGAGTCTAAGCATAGTAGGTTTAATAAATGATTGACTGAGCCACTGATCTCTAGCATACATGAATCCTATTATATCATCTTTTTTCTGTTGTAAGACAAATATATCTTTTTTTTCTTTTTTGTTGTTGTTAGTCAGACAGTCATATCTGAGTCTTTGTGTCCCTAAGAATCATAGCACACCAAATCCTTCTAATCTCTACTAACTTTTTTTTCCCCTTGGTTTTTGCCAGGCAATAGGGTTAAGTGGCTTGCCCAAGGCCACACAGCTAGGTAATTATTAAGTGTCTGAGACCAGATTTGAACTCAGGTCCTCCTAACTCCAGGGCCAGTATTCTATCCACTGTGCCACCTAGCTGCCCCTCCACTAACTCCTGAAGTCTGTTCAGTTTCATATGGAACTCAAAATCCATCTGACATAATACAAATATAGATAGTCCCCAGAGTTCTGTTCCCTGCACTGACCATAGAAGTATATCCAACAAGAATTTTTTATAAAATGACTATTTATCACTTCTGATTTCTTGTCTAGTCCACCAAGGAACTCTGCAGCTTCACCTGAGATGAAGTACTGAGTTCAGACAGAAAGGAACTAGAAAATATTAAAAAAAGATATCTCTATCCCATTCCATCACTTAATAGATGTTAAAGTAATTGACAGCAAGTTCTGGTAAACCAAAACACAGTTTCCTTTTGATTTAATCCAGCACAAATGTCTCATCCTAATGAAAAATAACTCTAGTCTCATTGGATGGGCTCTTTTGAATCATTTCCTGGAGTGTTTCCTGTATAGAAAGATAATGAAGTGTGATGGAGATGCTGAGTCTCTATGTTGAGGACATGGAGAACACATCTGAAACTTACTACCTCTGTGACTTTGATCAAATGCATCACTTCAACATTACTGGGTCCCAGTTTTCTAAACCTTGAAATCAGGGGATACAAAACAATGACCTCTAAGGCTTCTTTCATTACTTAATCTTTGATGTCTTGAAAGCAATCCTCACTCAATTCAAATATGACTTAAGATTTTCAATAGGAATGACTTAATTTGAATAAACCTTTATTTTCAACTCTGGGGCCCGGTTCTTAGAATGATAATGGAAAAGACTTTGAGAATGATGAGGAGGAGTAATGACAACAGTTCACATAAACTGTATCAGGACAAAGAACTGCATATGCATTATCTGATTTGATCATTACAATAGTACTGCAAGATTGGTACTATTATCTTCATTTTACAAGTAAGGGAACAAAAACTTATAAAGGACTTATCTTCCTCAGAGTCACACAGCTAGCAACTATCTGAGGCAGGAACTCAAACTTGGCCCTTCCTGACAGAAAAACAAACAATTCATCTACGTGTCATGTTTTCTTTCTTCTGGAACTCTGGGAGACATTAAAAATATTAATTGCATATTCCCTCTCTTATGCTACTCTTGTTCCATCCAGAATGGCAATATTTGTTTCGTGTGACATTGGGGGTTTCTCTTTCCTCATTCAGTTTCAGATTCATTGATGGGGCACCATATGTTCCCTAAGATCACTTGAGGTAGATTTCTTTGGCCCCCATATTCCATAGTCACTAACTGCCTCCTCCTCCTTCCTTCTTCTTCTTCTTCATTCTTCTTCCTTCTCCTTCCTTCTTCTTCTTCTTCCTTCTTCTTCTTCTTGTATCATTGGTTTTTTACAAGATCAATGGGGTTGAGTGACTTGCCCAAGGTCACACAACTAAGTAAATATTAAGTGTCTGAGGCTGAATTTGAACTCAGGTCCTCCTGACTCCAGGATGGGTGCTCTAATGTTTATCCTTCATTTTTGAAGAAGACCACGACATCAGGGAGATGATATCATGACAAGCATGTGAATTGGATTTTGGGTGAGGGGCTACTGTGCTAAGTTACCAGCCTCTCTCCTCCAGAGTCATCTGAGTCCAGTGGCAGATATGAATCAGGGTGACTGGAATGCCCTGGCATTCTTCTTATAGTCATCTCTAACAACATTCTTCTATTTAATTACCCTACCTAAGGCTAAGTAGGAACCTTCTGTCCATCCTTTTATAAAATTGCTAGGAACTTTACGTAGTTTCTATCATTATTCATGCCACCAAATTGCCCTCCAGAATTCATAAGCTTTCAAGTACTTGTGAGTACAAGAAAATAAATGTTTGATGGGCATATAATATCAATAACAGATTCCCTGGAATTCTCAACAAAACACATTTCTCTGTATAATCTACCATTTGTGTTATGACTATGGTATATTTTTGTTGTTCCTCGTCTCCATATAGGTACTGGCTTTGTTCTCTTTTCTATCTGACTCCAGACCTGATGAGACCTCCATTAATTCTTCAGTTTCTTTCTATCCTCATCTACAACTCTCTGATGGTAACAATAGGAGATACATGCACAAATCTGAATTATAAATTCATAAAAATTTGAATTACAGATTCCCTCATTGGATATTTATACTTCCACATCAATCATCTGGGGGAATGTAGCTCATTTCTCATATATATATACATATATATATATATGTATATATATATGTTTAAAACACATACCTATTCTATCTATAGGAACATCATTTTATTTCATTTAATCTCAGCTTGACATAGGAAGGTTCTTTGAAAGGAGTAATTTGAGTAAAGCCCCACGAAGCTGCTTGGTTTTCAGACTGTAGATAACAGGGTTCAGCACAGGTGGAAGAATTAGGTAGATGTTGGCCATCATTGTTTGTACAAGCTTAGGAGATGACTGGCCAAAGCGATGGACCAGGGAAAGGGAAACCAGTGGGATATAGAAGATGGCAACAGCTGCAATATGGGACACACAAGTGCTGAAGGCCTTATGCTGCTCAGTGCGAGATGCAATACTGAGGACTGAACGGATGATCATGATATAGGAGATAATAATGCATGGTATATCTATCCCTGAAGTCAAGATGAGACCAGTTAAGCCCCAGAAGCTGTTGGGCTTGGTATCTGAACATGCCAATTTGAGCACATCGGGGTGGTAGCAGTAGGAATGGGAAAGAATATTGGTTTTACAGAATGACAGCCGCTTCAACAACAAAAGTGTGGGCACCAGTAGAACTATCATGCGCAGGAGTATTACAAAAATAATCTGAAGGATTCTGGCATTGGTGAGAATGGTGTTGTATCTCAGTGGGTCACAGATAGCCACATACCGATCAAAGGCCATAGCCACCAGGATACCAGTTTCTATGACTGTGAACCCATGTAGGAAGAACATTTGGACAATGCAGCCATCTAAGCTGATCTCTCTCAAGTTAAACCAGAGAACAACCAGTGTTGTTGACATTGTGGAAATGATCAAACCCAAGTCAGTGGCTGACAGCATAGAAAGGAAATAGTACATAGGCTCATGAAGGCTCTGCTCTGTGATGATAACAAATAGGATCATGCTGTTTCCTGAAAGAGCAATAGCATAGAGACAGCAGAAAGGGATGGAGATCCAGACATGGACTGCTTCGAGTCCTGGGATGCCAATGAAGTGGAAGATTGGAAATGGAGATGTCAAGTTGCTTAAAGTCATCATTGCAGTTTAGGGAGATCAGATTTAATTGCATATGGCTCAAATTCTACAAAAACACAAGAGAAATTCCCTTACTATGTTTATAATTGTTACGAAGGATTTTCCTTTCAAAACTATTTCTATTAATGTACCACACCTGACCTCATTTCTTAAAATTATATTATCTTTCAGTTCCTAGTACACTGGATCAATAAATTTTTGATGAAAGGATGATTGATTAAAGTCATAAAGGTTGATATAGATAAAATGTTGCACTCTTAATTTTTGGTGTGCTCCTATAAATATTGAATCCATAGAGATGGGGGGGATTCATTGCATTATTTATAGCTATCATGTGGGCATTTGGAAAACTAGAAATTTTTGCAAGGTTGAATGCATTTAAGCCAGTCACATTAGACTTTTAGATTAAAGTATATATTTTTTCTTACCTCACAGCTTGGGTTAGAACAAAAGCCTCAGGTTTGCTGGAAATAGGTATTTGGGAAGTTAGTATGAGCATTAAATTTATTATTATATCAAACAACAAATAAGCCAAAAAAAGTATATATATGCACAGTATATGTCAATACACATAGACAAAGGCTAAGTCAAAGAAATCCACTCAGTGAGGTACAGAGAAGTCTACCAAAGATCTCAGAGGGAATAGAGATCTTAGGGAAGTTTTATACACCGAGAAGTCCTGGAGAATTTATCTGTGTGACTTGTCATTACCAGACTCTGGACTGGGGTGGGGGTGGGGGACTTCCATTATCAGGTGAAAATCTAAGTGAGGTATCAAATCAGGATCCCTTGGGTCTTGTGGGACCCATAATATTCTCAGGTGTTGCAGAACCAGATTAAAATTTGAGGAACACTTAACAAAATAAATGAAATTGCAACAGAATTTAGATGATATTGTGGTTTTATAAATTAACATACAGCCTGCAGAGATCCTTATGTACAATTTAGTGGCCTCTGCTTCCATTATAGTTCATCAACGCTCTTCTACAGAACCCTTGCAAAGGATCATTTATTACCCAACTTAAGATTTTTAGCTGAAAATCTCCCCTCTCCACTTTAAAGTGTGGGAAAGAGTAAAAGAAGACACATCTTTAAAAGATTCTTATTAAGCAATTAATTTTTATGCAAATGACTTTCAAATAAATGTGCCACCTCAGTGTCTCTGTCTTGAACATCACTTATTACTTACTGGACAATTATATTTGTGTATAATAACATCTCAAGTTCAAATCTTATGGTATTTCATTACTTTCCATTTCTTTTCCTAACTTATTTTCTCCCCAAATTTTCCTATTTATCTTGAATGTGATACTATCCTTCCAGTCACTGAAGTTCATAAAATTAGTTTCATCCTTAAATCTTCCTTTTCCCTGACATTTAACATCCAATCACGTTCCCAAGTCCTGAAAATCTTTTCACCCTCCCTTTAATACCTATTTCCTTTTCTCCATTCATAGTTATCACTTTATTTTACCCTTATCTCCTATCAATTAAATATTTTAACAGTCTCTTAAGTAGTTTCCCTATCTCCAGTCCTTCCTCATATCAGTGACCTCAAAAACCTACTGAGGTTTCCTTCCTACTGCTCTTAGGAATCTATCAACTCAACTTCTAAGTTTGTTATGCTATGCCTCCATGATATACCTTTCCAGATTTATTTCAGAATACCCTCCTTCATGTATTCCACACTTCAACTTTTTTTAGCTAATAACTACATTCATGCATATGTACAAATTTTCTTTCATAATTGGAAAGTACTATATCTTACTTTTGTGACTCCTTATCTTCTTTTTCAGGATCACTTCAGGTACCACCTTATCCATAAAACCTTCTCTTCTATCCCCTTTGTTGGTACTCTCTCTCTTTCTCTCTCTGATCTCACATAATTTTGTGCAAAATTATTTCTTTTCTCCTTGACTCCACCTGAGTTGAGCACAAACTCTTTAAAGTCAAGTACTATTTCATTTCTTTTCTCCTTTTTTTATCCACAGTTAATAGCATGTATGTATTGTTTAATATATATTTGTTTAACAAAATGTTAAGAAGAAACAAGATCCTCAAAATGCAATTGGATTCACCAGATGGGGAGCAATGCTGACCTTTGAGAGAGATATTTTGATTTAGTGATGTAAATGAAAATCAAATTTCAATGGACTGCAGTGAGTATGGATGGTAAGAAAATATAAGTCCTTAGTGGGTTTGATGAAACTAGTGGGGAGAAGGTCCTTTTACTCTGGGAGGAAAGTTAATAGCTCCTGGATTCCTTTGTTGACCCTTTGTCATCACTTGAACCATAATAGTCTGAAACTGTTTTTCTCACTCTTACATGTGTGGACAGGGGTAAGTGCAGTGTATTGGAAAGGACAGAGAGAACTCAGTAAAATGTAAAACCTCTGATCTTCTAGCTTCATATTCTGAAAACTTGAGTCAATTCCCATTGCATATTGAATGAAGTTCAATCTTCTTATATTGTGTCAAAAGCTTTCCAAATTCTGAATTTACCTTGGGAATTCCACTGTGACCTCCCACTATTCCACAATATATACCATAGACACTAATCAGACAGAATGGGTACTTATCCTCTGAATTACCTGAATTACACAATATATTTTCTTACTTCTATATCTTTACTTATATTATTTATTTCTCCTCCAATAACTTTTTTCCAGTCTTCCCCCTCAGAATTCAATCTGTTCTTTAAGGAGTAGATGAAATATTATGCTCTCTAGGAAGCTTTCTCTAATATGCCTAATGTGATTTCTTTCCCCTCTATATTTTTTATTAATTTCTTAAATTATAGTGGTGGCATATAGGTGGTACAGTAGATAGAATCATGCCAAAGACTGTCTTCCTGGACTCTAAAACTTACTAGCTGTGTGACCATGGGCAAAATGGGCATATTTAACTGTCTGTCACAGTTCTTTATTTATAAAATGATCTGGAGAAGGAAATGGCAAACCATTCCAGGATCTTTGCCAAGAAAATCCCAAATAAAGTCACAAAGAAATAAACTCAACTGAAAGGACTGAACAACAACAGGAAACTGCAAAATCCTTGGAAATTGGGTTTATCTTCTTTCCATATTAGGTAGGCACAGGGTAGGTAGTGGTTACTCTTAGTTTTGTTGTTGCTATTTAATCATTCAGTGATGTCCAACTCTTTATAAACCTATGTACTTGTCTATGAAGTTTTCTTGACAAAAATACTCAACAGTTTTCCATGTTCTTTTCCAGTATATCCCCATTTAACATATGACAAGCTGAGGTAAATAGGAGTTAAGTGACTTGACCAGGATCATACAATTAGTATTAGAGAGCAGATTTAAACTTGGGAAGCCAAGATGGAAGAGCAAAGGTAAAAAACTCCCAGTTTTTCCCAAAACAACTTTAAAGGAAGCCTTTACACAGACCCTAAAGCTACAGATCCCTTTAAAAAAAAAAAAAGCATGAAATAAGTTCTCAACTCAAGATACCATGGAAGTAAAGGTCTGTCTCACCTGAATAAAAGGGGAGTATAGTCCAGCTTAGGCAGGAGAGCCAGAAAGACAACAGGAAGCTCTGAGCCACAGTGCAGCTCAGATCCAGGTTCAGCAAGCCAGTGTTGCAGCAGGTCAACAGTGAGGATCACAGCCCTACCTCGGAAAACAAAGATGGAATTTAAATTTGTCCTCAGATCTTTTTGACTCTAGGCCAAGCACTCTAGCCACTACATAAGCACATCTTGCTTACCACAGTCAAATTTATTGACAACTCATGATGACAGAAAGAAAATGAATAAGAAATTAAGGAAATAGGAACTTGCTGGTTAGGTGATTTTTAGAATAGTTAGCAAGCATATTGTTTGAAATTGGATTTTTTTTTTTTAAGGAATAGATGGGACACTGAACTATTCATATCCCTTGATCCAGAAATCCTGGAATAAGTATATGTTCCCCAAAATATCAAATATAGAAAGAAAAGTCTCACATATAACAAAGTATTCTTAAAAGTCCTGCTAGGGGCAGTTAAGTGGCCCAGTAGATAAAGCATGGACCATGGAGTAAAGGGGCCCTGAGTTCAAATCCATACTCATGCACTTAAATATTACTTAGCTGTGTGACCTTGGACAAGTCACTTAATCCCATTGTCTTGCAAAAAGAAAACAAAACAAAAACAAAAAGTCCTCCTAAGGAAAAGAAAATAAAACTAGATAGAAAATGGATATTTATTGGTTTGGTAATATTTTAATGAATTGGGATATATGAATTTAACAAAAAATTACACTTAACAAAAAGCAAATATGAAGAAATGTAAAAAGATTTACATAGAAATAAACAAAAAATAGGAAAACATTCAATACAATTCTATACAATGCTACCCACAAAAGGAAGTCAAATAATGAGTGACCATAATGACCAATTTTTAGACCTGAAGAATAAATGATGAAACACATCTCCTCCCTTTAGATAAATAATGGAGAAATGCAAGTGAAAAAATGATGTATATATTGTAGAAGGTAGTTCACTGTGTCGGTTGTTTTCCCTTAACTGTTTTAATTTGTTACAAGGGAAAGGTCAGTATGGGAGCAGTTAAAAATGATATCATGTAAAAATAGTATCAACAAAGCTAATTTTGGGGGCGGCTAGGTGGCGTAGTGGATAAAGCACTGGCCCTGGAGTCAGGAGTACCTGGGTTCACATCCGGTCTCAGACACTTAATAATTCCCTAGCTGTGTGGCCTTGGGCAAGCCACTTAACCCCATTTGCCTTGCAAAAACCTAAAAAAAAAAAGCTAATTTTTTACAATGAAAAGATGAATCAATTAAAGTGAAGAGAAAATAACAGGAGAATGTTCCCTATAAGGCAATATATAAAAGAATATAGAAGTAAATCATCTTAACATTATCTTGACTTCAGGGTATCCCTAGTCTCTCTGCCTCCAATCTCCATTCCTAATCTTCTCTATCATTCCTTTTGTAACTGTTATTTAGTGGTTTTAGTCATGCCCAACTCTTTGTGACCCAATTTGGAGTTTTCTTGGAAAAGAAACTGGAATGCTTTGCCATTTCCTTCTCCAGCTCATTTTACTGATGAGAAAACTAAGACAACAGTGTTAAGTGACTTGCTCAGCATCACACACAGCTAATAGAGTAAGACTCACCTTCCTAACTTTATATTGGCTCTCTATTCACTGTTCCACCTAGCTGCCCCTTCTGTTACTCATGCCCTTTTCTAGTTGCTCATTCATGTCACACATTTAGTAAATAATAATGCAAACTAATGTCAAGGGTCTCACTTGAGGCAGCTTTATGGATTTCTTGTCTCCTCTGAAAAGAGGAATTTCTATTGAAGTGGATTAAGAAATGCTAAATTGCTTAAACAAAAACAACAGAAAAGAATTACACAGAGACATGGAATCTAAGGTTTGTCCTCTACAAAAGCAGTTTCCTTTTCAATTTCCCAAGACTCTACAGTCTTACCATTTGGAATGATTTTCTTCCCATCTTCTTCCTTGTCTCTGAATTTCCACTGCATCTATTTTACTTATATAGCTATAGTTTTCTTTTCTCCCTCTTTAGGATTAAATTTAATCTACTTCAACCAATGACTAAATGCACTCATTTCCCCTATTGTGATGAGACAATAAATACACATACATATATATTTGTTTAAATATAGAAATACACACACACACACACACACACACACACACATATATATATATATACATACATATATATATATATATATATATATATATATATATATACACACATATATAAAGTAAAACATTTGAGCATGGTGATAGATAATGAGTTAGATGAAGATCCAAGAAAATCTGGATTCAAGATCTGAAGAATGCTTCTGAAGTCGCCCTGGACACGTCATTTATCTTCATTATCAACTGTCTATGACTTTAAGTTTTATATAAGGCTCATATTAGCTTCATTGGTAGAGAATTTCTTCTCTTGAGATTTCCATATACCATACTAATGAAATACTAAATCCAGTCCCAATCTCTTTCTATATAATAAAGCAGTACTATCAGTATTAACAAATATCAAAATATATGGTAGAGTCAAACAAAATTCCTCCATCTTACCAGGTTCATGAGGAAAAGACAAATGATTGTCTTGACTCACCGCTAGAAAGAATATGCCCATGTAATTGGGAATCCTAAGCCTATATACAAAACTAAGACTGAACGATATGGCCATCCCACAGATATGATTATGCTTCAGGGAATGACTAACAAAGGACAGATGCAATCTTTGGTTCTCCATGGAGATGATTTTCTTGGCTAACATGGAGAGTAAAAATACAACAACATCACTGAGGCACTAATGTGCCATGCCTAACTGACTGAAGTTTCAAAGGACTTTAAAATATCAAAGTGAATTACATCACCAATTCTTTCTATCTGAACAGTTGTGGTGAATAATAAAATGTAGTCCTTTTCCCCCCTAACTTTGGGGGAGTTACTATGTAAATTTTCAGCTGCAAGGCTTAACTCAAGCTATATCTCTTCTAGAATATTTGGAGAGGGTTCATTCTGTTAATTCTGCTTTCATTAAACTTTATTGTACTAAAATTCATACAACACAGTTTGGGCAGTTTGCTTTCATTTCACTATTTCTTGTTTGAGATATATTGCCCTACATCCCAGTGATACAATCTGATGCTATGCTTCTGGGTTCCCAAGGAAACCTGACAGTTTTTCACATAGTAGTAACTCAATAAACACACATTTATTATAGTGCCTAGAAGTGGCATTTATTTACCACTTCTTACATTTCATTTTCCTCAGTTTTGCCCGTAATTTTTCTATATCAACATATTTATATAATCTGTCTTTATCATTGAATGTGTTTGGTTTTTAGTTTCAACTTTGCATAAGCCTTAGCTTAACAAATATTCCATATATTCCTTCATCCATGCCACTGGTATACGTTTTGAATGGAATTGATTAAGGATTGATTCCTCTTCTATTCAGAATTAATTGTTTTTGTTTTGTGTGTATCTTTCAACTTGAGTATAATTATTGTTTCCTTCAATTTGACTATACCCTCAGTTGGCTTACAGACCAATTGAGTCAGAAAGATTTTAGGTCAAGATTAATACTCTTCAGCCTTCAGTTTGGTTCAGTTCAGTTGTTCTTCAGTTTTTAATGACATCATTTAATGATGTCAAAATGACATCACTAGATTGAGGTCAAGCACAGTGAGTCCAACTGTGGTTAAGGAGCCCACAGGAAAATTGAAAACAGACCTATCTCCTGGTATTTCTTTTGACTCCCTCTCCTCCAAATTTATGCACTTGACAGTCCTGGGTAAAAGGTGACCACTTGAATCCTTGTAATCCTTGTATCCTTGTACCACAAGATAGAGTAAAGAAGGGAAGAAGAAAGTGGAAAACATGACTCTACCATTTCTCTGGTCTTGGACAGAGAGATCTGTTTTCATTGACCTCTATTAAATATTAAAATATCTTCCTTGCTTACTTACTGACAATAAGGCAGAAAGAATTTATTACATTTTTGCAATGTGACAGACACTATACTAAGTTCTGAGGTTCTGAAAAAGCAATCCTTGCTTTCAAGGAAAACACATTCTAAAGGAGGAGACAACATGCAAATAACTAGATACATGACACAAGATAATATGAGGAGATGAAATAATATGAATACCTTGCTCCCCCCAATCCCTGCAACCTCGCTCCCCACATACACACACACACAGTTCTCTATTTGCAGCTGCAAAAGATCTCCTGCAGAAGATAGGAACTGATTTGAGTCTTGAAGAAAGCCAAGGAAACTAAGATATGTATATGAGGAGGAAGAGAATTCTAGTCATAAAAGAAAACCAAGATAAAGAAAGGTATGGAAGTTAGAGATGAAGATAGGAGGAACTATAAGTATATTAGTGTAACTGTATTCTTAAATTCTGAAAAACATGAAAACTGGAAAGGAATTATGTTGTAAAGGATTTTATATATCAAGCAAATTTCTTATAGATCAGGGCTGTCCAAAATGTGGGCTAATGTGACCTGCAGGGCCATTTTATGTGGCCCCCCCATGGGCTTACTAAATGTTTTAGTAAAAGAAGTCAAACCATGGCCAAACTCTCACTAAAAGGGCAAATACTTGAAGGATACTAAAGCTATTGCTAGCTAGTGACCAAACCCAATATAAGGGACTCCCTCCTTAATATCATGACCTTGGAGTGTCTTTTTCTTTTTTGAGATTAGGAAATGTGAGGAATGATAGGTAAGACTATTTATTAGAATCTCTTTTTAATTGCTTCCAAGTGAAGCAACATGATGTTCCAGCAAAGATGAGAAAATCTCCAGTATATGATTTTCTGGTGACAGATTGGTAGCAGAACTATATATCCAAAACTGTCTCATGATAGTCTAATCAACATTGCAGTGATTTTATGGCAACAGTCTTTTACCAGTAAGGTAACGTTAAACTGTCTAATGATGTTGTGGACAAGAATGACAATCAAATTAAGAGTATGAAAAAACAAAAAGGATGAATTCACCACCAATGAGCAGAAAATTAATTTGGAACAATTTTGGTCAATAGTATGACAATCTAAGTAAAATGAATGAATATTTACAGAAATATAAATTTTCCAGGTTGACTGAAGAGGAAATTAATTACTCAAACAATCCCATTTTAGAAAAATAAATTGAACACACCATCAATCAATTCCCTAAGAAAAAAATCTCCAGGGCCAGTTAGTTTTATAAGTGAATTCTACTAAACATTTAAAGACTAATTAATTTCAATTCTATATAAACTATTTTAAAAAAAATAGATGGAGTTCTGCCAAATTCTTCTCTAACAGCAACATGGTACTGAAACCTAAACCAGAAGTCAAAAACGGAAAAAAATTATAGACTAATTATAGACCAGTAAATATTGATGCAAAAATTTTAAATAAAATCTTAGCAAAGAAATTACAGCAAGTTATCACAAGGAAAATACACTATGATCAAGTAAGATTTATACTATATATATATATATATATATATATGCATTTATTTGTAGATGTATATAAATATAATTGACCATCTCATAGCAAAACTAGCAGAAATCATATGATTATTTCAATAGGTGCTAAAAAAGCTTTTGACAAAATGAAGCAAACATTTCTATTAGAAAACAATAAAGACGATAGGAATTAACAGTTTTCCTTAAAATGAAAAAACATATATATATATATATATATATATATATATTATATATATATATATAAAATCATCAACACGCATTACATATAATGGGGATAAGAAAGAAGCATTCCCAGTAATATCAGTAATGAAACAAGCTTGTTCATTATCACCACCATTATTCAATATTATCGCCTGCAATAGCTCTGGTGTGGGTCTGGACATGAATTTCTGAGAGTCAGGTCGAGTAGACAAACACACCCAAACACAAAAGGTTGGGAAGTGAAAATCTACCAACTTTATTTTTGGAAACTCAGACTTTTTATAGCAAAAACTTTTCTCAGGAATGACCAGTTAAAGGAGACCCAGTTTCACAATTTCCTGGGTAAATTGAAAATATTTGTTGTTAGATGTTTGCATACTTCTCTATCAAAGAAACCCTTTACAACCACCTTTGGAGTCACAGATTATCCTAGGTCAGGGTTCACTGGTGAGCCAACGGATCCATACAATGAGCAATAATCCACACATATCTTTGATGGAAAAAGTTACCAAGTATTTGTGAATAACACTCGCTGAAGCTGGCCCTCTACACAATATTGTATTATAAATGTAATTTTTAGCAATGAGAGAAGAAAAAGAAATTGAAGGACTTAGGCAATCAGGAAATCAAGCACTCCTGGCACATAAGGTGATGTTATACATAGAAAAGTCTAGAATATCAACTAACTAGTTGAAACAATTAATAACTTTAGCAAAGTTGAAGCATATAAAATAAACCCATAGGAAGTATCAACATCTCTATATATTACCAACAAAGCAAGAGTTGGGGAAAAAATTCATTTAAAGTAATTATAGAGGGCACCTAGGTGGCATAGTGGATAACTCTATCCACTAGTCCTGGAGTAAGGAGGTCCTGCATTCAAATCCTACTTCAGACACATAATAATTACCTAGCTGTGTGGCCTTGGGCAAGTTACTTAACTCCACTGCCTTGCAAAAACTAAAGAAAAAAAAAGGTTGAATGGGTAGAGGTGATACCATAAACCATTTAGGAGAGCAAGGAATAGTTTATCTGTTAGATCTATAAAGGGAGAGGAGTTTATGATCAAACAAGAGACAGAGAACATTATAAAATGAGAAATGAATGACTTTGGTTATATTGAATTTTTTAATTTTTTGTTTTACACAAATAAAACCAATGCAAGCAAGATTAAAAGGAATTCAATAAGTTGGCAATCAATTTTTACAGTTAGTATTTCTGTTAAAGGACTCATTTTTAAACTATATAGAGAATTGAGTTAAATTTAGAAGAATACAAATCATATACTAATTGATACTTGATCAAGGGAAATGAACATGCAGTGTTCAGATGAAGAAATTAAAACTATTCTATAGTTATAAGAAAAAATGTTCTAAATTGTTATTAATAGACAAATGCAAATGAAAACAACTCTGAAAAACCTCTTCATATCTATCAAATAGGCAAATATGACAAAAACAAAGAAATGATCAATAATGGAGAGGATGTGGGAAAACTGGTACACTAATACAGTTTTGGTAGAGTTATGAAATGATTCAATCTTGTTAAGTAAAGAGCATTTAGAACTGTGTCCAAAGGAAAATAACACTGACATACACTTTGATCCAGCAAGACCACTACTATGCCTGTAACCCAAAGAGATCATTAGAAAGAGGGGTAAAAAACACATGTACAAAAAAATTTTAGCATATTTTTTTGTATTAGCAAGAAATTGTAAATTGTGGGTATGTTCATCAATTGAAGAATGACTGAACAAATTGTAGTAGATGAATGTGATGGGGTATTATTGCTCTGGAAGAAATCATGAGCAGCCAGACTTCAGAAAATCCCAGAAAAACTTGCATAAACTGATGCTGAGTGAAGTGAGCAGAACCAAAAGAACACTGTACTCATTTACAAAAAATAAATGTGTGATGATAAACTATGATTGGCTTGCTATTCTCAACAATGCAATGATCAAAGACAATTCTGAAGGACTTGTGATGGAAAATACCATCCACATCCAGAGATAGAATTAAGGAGTCTGAATGCAGACTTTTCAATGCAAAATCTTCAGTTTTTAAAAATTGTTTTATTTTTAGGTTTTTCCCTTCTCATATTTTTTCTATCTGTTCTGAATTTTCTTTCATAATTTAATGTGGAAATATGTATAACATGTATATACATATATAAGCTATATTAGATTATTCTTTGTCAAGGGGAGGAGGGATAGAAAGGAAAGGAGAAAAATGGGAAAAGTCTCAAATGTTCAAAAATATTAAAAGCAGTTCTTTTTATAGTGGCAAAGAATTGGAAATTAAGGGTGTGTTTATCAATTGAGAAGCCCAATATAATTCAGTCCATCAATAGCTGAACAAATTATTCTAAATGAATGTTATGGGGTGCTAATGTTCTTTAAGAAATCATGAAGGGGGTAGCTAAGAAGGTCAGTGGATGGAGAGCCAGCTCTGGAGTCAGGAGGACCTGAGTTCAAACTGGGCCTCAGAAAATAATTACCTAGATGTGTGATCTTGGGCAAGTCACTTAATCTCATTACCTTGCAAAGACCAAAAAAAAAAAATCATGAGTGGTCAGACTTTAGAGAATCATGGAAAGAATCATGTGAACTGATGATGAATGAAGTGAACAGAACCAAGAAAACATTGTGCACATTAGCAACTATATTGTAAGATGATCAACTATGATGGATGCAGCTCCTCTCAGCTGAGAGATCAAGGACAACCTGAGATACCTGCTACAATCAATACCATTTACATCTAGAAGGAAAAAACTTTGGAGTTTGAATGTATGCTATATTCACAACTTCTTTTATGTTTTTCCTTCCTTTTTCATGTTATTTTTTCTTTCCCCTTATTTCTAATTCTTCTTCAAGAACCTTATAAATTATAAATGAATGAGTGTTGAAAAACGACTAGTGAATGTAAACTGTAAAAATAAAATAAAATTTCAATAAAAAATGAACGTTTCAAACTATCTTTGCATGTGATTGGAACAATAAATAATGAATTTAATTTTAAAAATGTTTTTCATGATACTAAACAGAATAAAAGTCTTACTATTCAAAGTAAAGTATGAACAGAAAAAAAGGAAGGTATACACTATTTGAAAATGTTTCAGCATCTCCTTTAGCATCTTTGATTACTAAGAGAAAACACTGACCTTCAATTTATTGATTTTTGACTAGCTGAATTTATAAATTTATTATTGATAGCTGGAAGCTGTCTCTTGGGATTTTATTAGCAAAAACACCAAAAATAATAAATTAATGTCTATTTCCCACATGACAGATTTTCATATTCTTGTAATCAGCTTTCTTATCTCTTCTAAATCTCTTAGGTGGATATACCTAGTTTTAGTCAATCTAAATCAGAAGACGTATTTATCACCTGATCACTTCTTTATATACTGGAGGTCATGACTTGATAGGGACAACCTGGAGAGAGTTCAAAGAAAGGGTGCCAGGATATTGCCTTTCTCCCCAGATATGTGAGAATGATTTGAAAGAATTATTTATATTTCTCCTGAAGTAGAGAAATTTCAGAAGTAGTAGTGGAGTGAAGTATGATATTTATTTTTAAATATTGAAAGGTTGTCATATAGAAAAAGGAACAGGTTTACTCTATTTGGCTTTAAATAGCAGAACTAAGAGAAATGGAAGAACAAGTGACCTCAGTCTAGTAAAGTTAGAATATAGAATATGAAAAAGGCATTAGTATATACAAAACTATACATATATATATATATATATATAATGCAGTCTTAAGACAGATTACAGAAAACTACTGAATACCATAATTTAAAATTTTTCCTCTATTTGATTTGAAATGAGCAGAAGAATTATATGATTATATTTAATTCAAAAAGATCCTAAAAGTCATTGCCTCTACTGAATAGGAAGGTTATTTGGGCATATGAAGAATAATGCTTTAAAAAGTCTACTTCAAAATTCTAAAAGACAAGAGATAAGGCCTTGAAGTAGGATGTTTCCACTTAGAATGAAAAAAGGAAACTTTTTTGGGTGGACACAAAAGGCACTGGATCTGGAGAAAGAACTTGAATTTAAGTCTTAATTCTGCTACCTGATCCCTATGTGATCTTGAACAAAATACTTATGGATATTCAACAATGAAATTAAGTTTTGGAACAGGCAGATTTGTTATTGGAGAAAGCAGACTCATTGTTCTTTAACCTCATTTTTAGAAACAAGATATTCAAGTCATTATCTAGAATTATTTCAAACTCTAAAACTGTAATTTTCTTGAGATATATAAGCATATTGTCTGGATATAGATAAAATAAAAATGAAGGTTGTGGGGGACAGAGTCAAGATGGCAACAGGAGTACATTCTCTCCTAGGTGCTCTCTCCAAAATATTTCAAAAACCTTTTCAAAAGACAGAACCCATAGAAAGAATCCGGTGAGGCAATTCTCCAGCCCAAAGTAACCTGGAAAATAGTGGGAAGGCTCTGTTCCATGGGGTTGGAGGGCCAAAGTGCAACTGAGCCAAGAGCTTCAGCCTCCCAGAAACAGTCCCAGGGTGACTGGGAGCTCTGGTTCCTAGCAGCAGATGCAGTTTCCTGACCCAGGGAGCACCAAGAACAACTTTAAAGATCAGCAGGGAGACCTCTGCCAGAGCGAATGTGAAGCCCAGATCAGCATGGCCCTCTTCAGCATGGCTGCAGCCCTCAGCATAGCCCACATCCCAGGAAAGGGAAGCAGGCCCCCAAAGCCACCCAGCAGGAGCTGCCCCACAGCTGTACCCTAAGTGCTCAGTCCACAGAAGGTCAGGTAGTGGAAGGAGACTGCCAAGGTCTGTCCTCTGTTCCTGGAACAGAACTCTGGGGCTTTGACCACATTCAGACCCTGATCATCGTCTGGGCCCCCCATAGATCAGGGACCCTCATACACACAACCCTAAGGCAAAGGGGCATGCTAATGGTCATTCAACAGACCAGGAAATCAGTCAGAGCCTTACATGCTGAGGTCCTTGCTGGGTTGTCCCAATAGCACCTAGAAACTCAGGAAGCACCCCAAAACAGGCACAGTCTGGGGAAATGAGTAAACAGAGAAAAAAGGGAGCCTGACCATAGACAATTACTTTGGCCCCATGGAGGATCAAAATGTTCAATCTGAAGCTATTTCTACATCTAAAGACTCCACGAAATATAGAAGTTGGGCTCAGGCTATGATAGAGCTCAAAAAAGATTTTGAAAATCAAGTAAGGCAGATAGAAGAAAAACTGGGAAAAGAAAAGAGGGAGATGCAGGAAAAACACGAAAATGAAGTCAAAATGAAGATCCAAAAAAGTGCTGAAGAAAAAAACATATTCAAACCAGCTTAGGTCAAATGTATAAAACAGTTTAAAAAATTATTGAAGAGAAGAATGCTTTAAAAATCAGAATTGGCCAGATGGAAAAGGAGATAAGAAAGCTCTCTGAGGAAAACAAATATTTCAGATATAAAATGGAACTATGGAAAAATGGAATCGAAGCTGATGACTGTGAGAAATCAAGACACTATAATTCAACCCCAAAAGAATGAAAAACTAGAAGAAAATGTGAAATATCTCATTGAAAAAACAACAGATCTAGAAAAAAATTTAAAAATTATTGGGCTACCTGAAAGTCACAATCAGGTAAAGATCCTTGACCTCATTTTTAAAGAATTTCTACAGGAAAAGTGACCTGGTATCCTAGAAGCAGAGAGTAAAATAGAAGAGAGAATCCACCTATCTGCCCTGGAAAGAGATCCAAAAAAATAAAACACCCAACAACAATCCCCAGGAATATTATAGCCAATTTACAGAACTCCCAAGTCAATGAGAAAATATTACAATAAGTCAGAAGGACACAATTCAAATATCATGGAGCTGCAGTCAGAAAAGGTATTTCATGTAGCTTTTGCATGGAAGAGGAGAAGGCGAGGGGGAATGAGGAAGCCTTCATTCTCATCAGAAATGACTCAGAGAGGAAATAGCAGATACACTCAATAGGGTATAGACATCTAGAAGTAAAAGGAGACAAGAGGGATGGGGGAGGGGAAAGGAGATGTAGGTGATAGAGAAGAAGGTAGCTCATAGGAGAGGATAGTCAGATTCAATACATTTTCTTTTTTTACTTTTTTTCAAGGTGGTGGGATTGGGTGTAGCCTGTTGGGACCACAGGGCCAGGTGGTTGCTGGATCTCTGGGGTGGGATGTGGGCTTGGGGCTTCTTGGTCCCAGGGCCAGTGCTCTGTCCACTGTGCCACTTGGCTGCCCCACAGCACATTTTTGAAGAGGGACAGAGTGAAGGAAGAGAGAAAATATAATAGATGGAAGTGGGGGGAAGGGGGAATGGATGGAGAGAATTACAATCAGCAACAGCAACTGTGGAAAAATATGGCAGTAACTTTTCTGATGGACTTATGATAAAGAATGTGATCCACCCAAGACAGAGTTGATGGCATCAGAACACAGATTGAAACACATTTTTTCCCTCTTTCTTTTATTTAATTTCTCATGAGGTTTTATATTTTTGTGGGAGAAGGGGTATTATATTTACTCTTAAACAAGAATATTTTAGTAATATGTAAAGAAATTAAAGAAATATTTTTTAAAGTTTTTTTTAAATGAGGGTTGCTTGAGTTTCCATTACTTTTAAATCCTTAATCATTAGTTTCCCAGGAATCTGACCTAGAATTGAGGATACAATGAATTCAAACACCTATTTCAACTAGGAAGGTTTGCAAAAGGAAGATTTTGCTTTTCTATCCTAGGAACCCTTTTTTACTTTTTTTGTTTTCCTTTTCTTTCATTTTTCTTCTTTCCATTCATTTTTGTTTCATTTAATTTTCTTTTGGTTCAATTTATTCCCATTATTTTTGTTATTTCTTTTCATTCCATTAATTTTCTTTTTCTTTTTGCATTTTCTTTGTTCTTCTCTAAGGGAGCATACATTGTTTTTAGACATAGATAATATTTGTTTCATGTATTTTCTGGGTTTCTTTTATTTAGAAAATTTTAAAGTTTTTCTTTTGAAAATTTTGAATTTTCACTGATTCAGTCTCTATTGGATTCATTGGAAGCCGGTGTCAGGAATCTGATCAAGTCATATCTGCAGCTATAGATTTCCTGTTTATTTCCAAAGTTTTGAATGTCAGTAAATGAATAACCAATTTTTCCATGTTGATAGATAAGAAGTAGTAAATAGTCTCTTCCACTTATAAAATCTTGTCTATTGCCCTTGAACTGCAGGACCTGGAACTGTTCTTTGGGTTTTAGTACCTAAAGTAACTCAAAACTTTCATTGGTTGGAGGAAACTTTTGGAAGTGAGTTGGGTCTTGTGCAGGTGAGAGTTTGAGCTCAGATTAGTCATTGTGTGAGAGGCTGTATACTAAGAAAATGATTTTTCCCCCAGAGAAATGGGAGAAGCTGTCCCAGAATAATATAACAGTAGATGATTTTAAGCATTTAGACTTGAAGATATTAAAAACATGAATCTAAGGGAGAAATGTGGGCCCATGCCAGAGATGGGGATGACACAAAACATCTTGGACTCTGTAGGAATGTAGAATAATAGGAAAGCAGCTGCACAAAGTCCTAAGGTAAGCTTGAATCTTTTCCTCCACTGGCTTTGTGAAAGAAATGATTATTTTTCTTCATATTAATAGCTAATTGTAAAAATTAGGGCAATCTAATCTTCTTTTCAGTCCTATTTTTATGTCCAATCTCTCAATAATGGGGTTGAAGGAAGAGAGTATAACATTCTCTTCATTCTACATATTGCTACTCATCTCAAATGGATCAAACTTCTTATGTTTGTGTTTCATTCTCCATGAGGACCATGACGTCAGGAAGGTGAAGCCATGACTTACAAATGAACTGGATTTAAGTGAGAGAGGGCTGTGCAAAGTCACCAGCTTCACTTTCTCCTCTACAGCCATCGGGGTCCATTGGTCAGATATAAATTAGGATAATTGAAGTTGGATTCAAGTGCAGTAGGAGAACTCAGCTTTTTTCTGACAATATCACAGAGTTAATAAAAATTTCATAAGGACTAACATTCTTATTATTGTTCTTTATTGTTATTGTAACATGAAAAGCAACTATATTCTGCTCTAAGCTATAAGCAGTGGAACTTGCTGTTCTAGGCTTTTAATTTGATTTGCTCTGAGTTTTGAATTCAGGTATAATGGTTTAATCATTAGACCAGTACTCCACTATTCAAGGAAAATGACAAAAGCAGTTCAAAGATTGTTTTTTTGGAAAACTCCACTGACTGACAAGGTGGAGAAGATGATCTGATAAAGGAAAGGGTAAGATATTCTTAACTCAAGTTTCCCCATTGGATCATTTATTTTCTGAATAGGAATATTTTGTATCTGATGGTTCTATACCTGGCTATGATATCCTGTGAATAAATGTGGAACTTGCATGATTGGCTTTTCCAAAAGATATAACTATCCTTTCTATATCACAGGGGTTAGGAGCACAATGCTCATCAGGATCTGGCAAATCTCACAAGTTTTTTGGTCTCTCTATACCAGAGAAGTCTGATTTTTTTTCTTTTATGGGGTGCTTAAATACCTTACTGCAAAATTTGGGTCATCTTTTTCTACATCATCTATTGACCTCTGTCTATTGTCTGCAGCTTCTACAAAACTCCCCCCGCCCAAAATTCCCATTTAATTTCTTATGGCAACCTGCCTTATATTGAATGGGAATGTTAACAATATGGAAGATTTTAACTTGAAATCAGTATTTAGGGAGTGCTGACATACCTACTGTAGGTCAGTTTACAACTGCTTAGGCCCAAGGGAATGGTGTTAACTTGATATTTTCACAAGCATGTTCTTCATCCTCCTTTCATTGCACATGTCTCTTAACATGGGAGAACTTCAAAGATTTTAGAAATAAATCTTAATGCTACAATCAGCAATCATCTGTGAGCTACTAGAGTGAGATGCAAGTATATTGAATGCTATTGCTTTGGTTTCAGTTGTTCTGAATTGCTGACCATTACTTATTTTAAACTCTTAATGTAAGTGGCTAGAGAAACAGTTCTTAGATTTGCCATCTTTCTGCTTAGTGGTTTATTTCATTTTATATTTAAATATGAGATCATGCTCATGTTATATCACATCCTTTTAAAATAACATGAGGATAAAACATTCATCGGGAGGGAACATGATAAAGATGTAAAAACTTTCATTTTAATCAATTTAGTAAACCATTTTGAGAAAAGCAAAAATATTATATAGATAGATAGAGATAGAGATATAAGGTAGATATAAATTTGGTACTTGTCCTGCTGATCACACCTTTAAAAGATCATAGACAGTGGCAGCAATGGCATCTGCCAATTGTTTCAATCCTTATTTATCTTGAATTTCAACTCTGCTAACTATTTCTCTAATCTTCAGAGAGGTCAGGTGTCTTGACCAGGGTCCCACAGCTGCTGGTCTGTTTGAGACAGGACTTGAAATCAGGGCTTGCTGCCTCTAGACCATGAAGTTTCCCTGCTACACAGTTTGTTTTTTCAAGCACTACTGTTTTTCTTCCTTGTCACTGCTCTCACTATGCCCTCCATACCCATGTGAACCCCTTGTGATGAGAAACTTCTTTTCTCATTTCTTTTCTCTTTTTTTGGAAGGCAATGGGGTTTAAGAGACTCGCCCAAGTTCACAATAGCTAGGTAAGTATTTGAGGCCAGATTTCAAGCCAGATCCTCTTGACTCCAGTGTCAGTACTCTGTCCACTGCATCCCCTAACTGACCCTATTCCTTCCTCATTTCTACCATAGAATACCTATGTTCCTTCAAGGTTCTGTTCAAGAATCATCCTACAGATTCTCAACTTTATGCTGGTGGTCTTCATGTACTTAAATGCCTTGCTTCATGTTGATTGGCCTGGTTAGGCCTGGTCTCTGCCACTACATAGGGTGGTGTCAACTTTGGGTCAAGTCAAGCTTGTGTTCAAATTTGGATAGACTTTTAAGTTACAAAACACTTTCTATGACTTCAGACAGCAACTCCTTTCTATTCCCTGGGCTTCAGCTTTTCCTGCTGATTTCTTCTCAGCTGGGAGACAATTCAAGGATAGACAGGATGCTAAGTGGCTTCTCAATGAACATGGTGATTTTCTGTCCAGATCTGGGGAAAGAGAGTGAAACAGTGGCAAGTATATCACTCATTCCAATGTATCAAAGTGGGAGGGTAATGGGGTTGAGGTATTTGGGTGTTCTACTCCCCATTTAAAAGGAATAAATTCCTGGCTTCAGGGAGCATGTGGTCCCATTGTTGAGTTTATCCAGAATAAGTCCATTCCTTTTTGGTAGCCATCCCCTTGACATACAGGATCACACTTTCATGAATGGCAGAAATGACAATGAAATTCCTTAGTCAAACATATCTGCAGGTGCTGGTATCTATCTTATCAGTCTCAGTGATGAAGTTTCAGGATCCCCTAAGAGATTTGGACCATCCATGCAGGATTCGTGATTGGAGACAGGGATGAGTGGTATGTCCAGATCTTGATTCTCTATCAGTTTGTAAAGAATCTCCTTCTTGTGTACATTAAGATGGTTCATGTTCTTGATCCAAAAGCAGCTGTAGGTACACACAATGCTGGTCAGAGTCCAAGACAGAGGAATCAACAAGGGGAAAGGTCATTTCACTGCAGCGGCATCTTGCCATGAGCAAGGCAGAGATGATATCAGCTGTCTGATCAAGGTTCTGATCAGTGAGCACATACTATTAGACTGTCAGGGCTTCTTCCCCCATTGTCACCCAAGGATGACCTGGAAGGGGATGGAGAAAGGGAAACAACATTGGAAAGTTCTGGAACCTCACCCCACCCCATCCCTTCCCTCACTCTCCCCTCCTCTGGAAGCATATTTAGGATGACCTCAGTCATTCCTCTGGCTGTAGGTCTAGGCACAGGAGGGTATATTCACCAACAATTGTTAAGCAAGGGAGCAGCACCCAAGGTGATCAGACCAGAATGAGGAGGTGGCAGATGGAATGAAGGTCTGTCTGGGCAGGTAGGGAGGGGGAGTCTCTGTAGACCACTTACTATCCAGGTGGGCCCAAGGTAACCAGATTCTGAGGAAGGACAGAGAGAGGGAGGCCACTACCACCCTGCTCCCTGCAGAGACCTCAAGCCATTTTAAGATCAAGTCTTTCCCTGGTCTCAGGTTGGGTGAAGCAAAGTCCTTTCAGTGATTAAAGTTAGGTAAGAAATGAGGTAAAGAATGACCTCTTATATTCCAGTCAAAAAAAATCAATCAGAAAAGGAAAAGACTGTCAGGGTTTCTGGCCTGAACAGAAATAATTGCTATTTTACATTCTGAGATATCAGGGCCCAAATAAATGACTCAATGGGCTTCAGTTGGGACCTATTGTTAGCCAATCAATGAGAGCCAGAGTGATTTGGGTTGAAAGCTTGATCTTTAAGAAAGAAATCAAACTCTGTTAACTAAAGATATCTAGGGAGACTTCAGAAATCAGAATTTCCTTTGTCAGAGCAGATCCAACTTCTTGTTGACCCACCGTCTTCTACTCAAGTTTGGATTCTTTGTTTAGATTGCCCATGCCTGGGAGTAAGTTAGAAGCAAATAAAATAATCAAAGTTCATTAAATTCCAAGTGATATTGATTAATCTTGGGGTCTCCTTCAGTCAACTGTAGCCTATGTTTGTCTCTCTGTGACTGTTGGACCTGCAAAGTTCTGTACAGACTCATCACTGAAATATGATTCTCTCATTTGGTTACTTGTTAAACAATCAGAATTCATTTTCACCATCAAAAGTATCCACATTTCTGAGGCTATATAAACCTTGAACCCCCTGAGGATCTCTTAAGGTACCACATGTCGATCAGTGCTGATTCACACCCACCCAAAAGAATTGAGATACCAGTCTCTTTGCAATTGGAGGAGAGCATCTGCCCCTTCAATCCCCCAAAGATTGCATTCAACTGAATTTATTAGGCCTGCACATCAGAGTCAAGAGTTTCACTAGAGATATATCTCTAGAGGCAACAAATTCTCCCCAAGCTGAAAGTGCCCAGTGAAGACAATGAAGAGAATAGAGAGATAACTCAGGTAACCAAAAACATAGAGAAGTTGATATGGGCTGGGGTGGGGGGGGGGGGAGACAAGAGAAACTGAAAAGGATTTGTGAATTCCAAAGCATTTGGTGATGAAGTGTGAACTCAGGTCTAGAGGAAGGGGGCTTTAAGCCAATCCTACATTTCACTGGCTATGCTCCAGGAGCCCCTCCTTCTTGACTCTATAGTTTGCCTCCTTTAGGCAAGACCCCACTCATTCTGAACCTAGGAGCAGAGGAGTAGCATTCTATCAAATTGCCTGCCAGAGGAAGGAGAGAGGGAAAGGGGAGAAGTAGAAGACAAAAAAGACAAAGAACAAGAAGGAAAGAGGAGAACAGAGCTTGAGAATGACCTTGAGAGAAAAGCTTCAAGCCCTGGATGACAGCTTAACAGTACTGGAAGAAGAATACTTTTTTGAAGACCTTCAGTCCTTGCAGATGGTCCAACAAGCCATACTGACCAAAATTCCCTCTTGGACACTGGACAGACTGTTGATCCATTATGTCCAAGACATCATTGACTGGCCACAATTCCCAGAGAACTTGCTTAATCTGATGGCCTCCCTTGGTCAACTGCAGCCTTTGCTTGTCAGACTGTGGCTGCTGGACCTTCAAGATTATATACAGGAGTTGATGCAAGTCCTGGAGGATGCAGACTCAGAAGAATCAGTGCCAGACCCTCTGGAAGACATCTTGGCAGTCTTGGAAAAGCTAGCCCCTGGACAGCTGCTGAACCACTTGGAAAATCTGACTCAGGTGTTTCAGGATGTTCAGCCCCCAGGAGGTTTTCAGTATCTTGCTAGTCAACCAGGCCTGAGTAACTCACACATCCTCACTTTTCTGGCTATCCTGGAAGAAGTTGTGGAAGATGACTTGTTGAGACCAAGCATCTCTCAGCAGCTGTCCTTTCTTGATGAATTCTTACACAGTCACCCTCCCCCTTTTGACCCTGAACGTTAGCAGGGTCTACTTCATCACACTTAGTCTGGAAGCCAGGAGATGGTGGGAAGAAAGTAAAAAAGGTGGGGTAGGCTAGAGGTCTCCCAAATGGTATGTACTAGAAACACTGAGGGGTTTAGAAAGGGGTAGGAAGACTGAAAAAGCAAAAAAAAAAAAGGGAGAGGGGTCTGGGGGTAAAACAGGCCAGGCTCTGGGCATCCATTGGACATTTCAAAGCCTTGCAAAAAAAGAATGTCATCAGGGAGTTTGGGGTGATTCTAAAGGCATGAGTGGATGTGGGGGATACGGTTGATTGTGAGGTGAATCTGTCAGAGGGTATCCACACAATATAATAAATCTCTGGAAAGGGGAGGCCATGAAGGAGAGTTTCAATGGAAAATGATTTTTATATTGATTAATATATATGTAATGAATTTAATAATAATAATTTAGTTTCCAGAGATCCTTTTTTTTACTGGCAGACTCTGGGCCTGGGAAACCATAAACAAAATAGTAATTTGCTTTAATCATGACCGATCCTGCATCTTCCCCCCTGAATTGTACTTGCCTGGTGAATCAGTATAACTTGTACTGTAACCCCAAAACTATAGATCAACCCAGATGTGCCTACAGGACTCCTACTTATTTGGACAGTCACAAGTGATGATTGCATTGTATTACCCTGCATGATGAACTTGACCTGGGAAGATCATTTAAGCCCTGAATCTTATTGTTCTGTGATCTACTTGCCCACTTAGGATCTCATATAAAATATCTAACTCCACATAGGCAAGATAGAGCTCCAAGGAGAGGAGTAATCCCATGATTTGCAAATCTGTTCTTTGTGAAGAAAATAATTAATAAACCACTATCTGCTTTACTGGTACTCTGTCTCTGACTTACTTTGTCATTTTCACATTAGAGATAGTTTTGTAAAAACCCTGTTAACTAGAGGGATGGGGTAAAACAGGAGAGATCAAAGTGGTACTTCATGACCTTGTTCATTCTTCTGAATTATTCTATGGGAGAAAGTACAGCCAGGCACTAGGAAATGTGGGCAGCCATCCCATTCACCTACAGTAGACTAAGCCAGGAACTCAGTCACCAACAATGAACTAAGACCCATCCTACTCTCTAGGGAACTAAGTTCTGATAGAGAGATGTAGGCTTGAAAGCCAACACAGAGTTAGATTTGATTCTGGGACAGAGAATAATCCCAAGCCATTTAGGAAAGGAACTGGAAAGATGATGACATTGTACCTAAGATTCCAAAGAAATACCTCTCCAAATCAAGTAATCAGGGAGACAATGGCAAGCCTGTATGATAAAGAGTAGGTGCGATGGTTTACTGTAAGTCATTGGAAGTCTCTCCTCAACAAAGAGTTAGGAGTCCATTCTCTGCATTTCAGAGAAAGGCATTTGGGGATAGGAAGAGGTGAAAATCTGGATCTACTCCACTTCATCTGGTGGGTTGTAGCAAATAGGAGAAGGGGTGGTGATGTGAGCTAGCCATTCAAAGGAGGAATATGAAAAAAGCTCATTCATCCATGGTTATAGAAATATATCCAACTCAACAGAGATTCAGGAGTTGGAGAGTGGTTTGAAAGAGAGAGAAGCAATTTTCTGTGTGACAAGAATATTAGGTGCAGACTATTCAACCCAAATAGGAAAGACTTACTTCTTCAGGAAGGTGTGATTTTAGTTTGACATAAGCTTGGTTAGCTAGGAGATACAGGTAAGGAGTGAAGCAATTCCAGATCTAGAAGACAGATATTTAGTCAAGTGCAAGACTTTATGAGGGATTGCAAGGAGGTCAGGGGAGAACTAGTTGATGTGGTGATAGAATACCATGCCTCTAGTTAGAAAAATTTATCTTCCTGAGCTTAGATATGCATCTCCAACATTTATTAGATCTGTTTCATTCTGGAAAAGTCACTTAACCTCCTATTTTCCTCAGTTTTCTAATCTATAAATGAGTTGGAGGAAAAAATTGACAAACCACCCCAGTATCTTTGGCAATAAACCCCACATAGGGTCACAAAGAGTTGAACATGACTAAAAAACAACAAAGCTCCCACTGGTGTGTTTCCCTCTTCCCAACCAAAATATTATCAATTTCTGATAGTCAAAAAGTCTTAAATAACATTTTGAAAGGGTATATTTAATAAGGTGGTAGAAAAAATCCCAGTTGATTAAAAAATCCTCCCCTACCAGAAGTTGGTAAGACTTTCACTCTGGTACATAGGGAATACAAGAAGAAATGGCCTCAATCTAAGGGAACACTTAAAACCCAGGGGTAACACACAATTTCAAGTTGCTGAAAGTACTTTTCTCCCATTTATAGTGTACTTAAGAAGTTCCTTTTAGGCATCATTTAGTCTCTTTTGCTGATCTTGCCGAGATATCAGCCTATTTCATTCTTGACTCCTGATCACATAGTTATTGCTGACAACTAATCCTCTGTCAAAGAGGTCAAGAACTGCCCACAGTTCATGTCAAAGTCCCTTCACCTATTCCCTCCACTTTTTTCCCTTCCCCCTCAAATCAAGAGGCTCATAGAAGGGTGGGTGAATTGAGGAAGATAGTAGTCAGAAGTAAAACACTTTTAAGGAGGAGAGACAGGGCAAAAGGAGAGAGAAGATAGATTAAATAATGGGGAGGAATAGTATGGAGGGAAAGATAGTTACTAATCTTAACTATGAAAAAAATTTGAAGCAAGTTTCTCTGATAAAGGCCTCATTTCTCAGATAAATATGAAATGAGCCAAATTTATAAAAATAAGAGCCATTTCCCAATTGTCATATGATCAAAATATAAGAAAAGAAGGATTTCAGGTGAAGTAATCCAAGGAATCTATAGCCATATGAAAAAATAATGCTCTAAATCATTATTGATTGGAGAACTGAAAATTACATCTATTTCTAATCTATTCTAATGTACTACCTCACACCTTTTGGACTGGCAAAGAGAACAGAAAAGGAAAATAACAAATGTGGGAGGGAATGTGGAAAACTTGAGACACAATTGTTAATAGAGCTGTGAACTGATTCAACCATTATGTAGAACAATTTGGAACTATGCTCAAATATTTATAGCACTTTTTTGCATGTCAAAGAATTGGAAGTTGAAGGGATATCCATTTCTTGGGGAATGACTGAACAGTTTGTGATTCATAATTGTGCTGGAATACTATCCTGCTATAAGAAATGATGAGTTGTATGTTCTTAGACAAACCTGATATTTACATGAACTGATGCAAAGTAAAATAAGTGGAAGCAGAACACTGTAAATAGTAAAAACAATATTGTAAGATGATTAATCATGAATTATTTCTGTTCTCAGAAAAACAATGATTCCAGATAACTTTGATGGGTTTATGTTAATTGAGTTAATTAATTGAATAAATACTGACCAAAGCAAACTACATGTTTTACATGACTAAATGTGTATAACCTCTATCAAATTGCTTAACTTCTCAATGAGTAGGGTGGGGAGGGAGAAATCCTAGAAATCAGTTTTAGAAACAAATGTAGAAAATTGCTTTTACATGTATTTGAGGAAAATAAAATGTTAAATTAAAGAAAAAGCATTCTCTCTCAGATTCTTAAACCTTTGTCTTGCTTGGTTGTTCTCTAACTTCCCATGCCCAGGATTTGTGTGTGTGTGTGTGTCTGTGTGGTGTGAGAGAGAGAGAGGGAGGGGGAAGGGGGAGAGAGAGAGAGACAGAGAACACATTTACAAGTTTATTCTTCCAGTAGGTTTTTTTCATATAAGATAAATATCTTTGTAGAACTAAGCTCCCTCAGTTCTACAAGAAGGTCTCTCCTTCTTCTAGGGCTCCATAGTATAGGTTTATGCCTTTCTTTCTTCCTCCATTTCTCTTTTATCCTTTTCTGGTCATCTCTACATTCATATCTGGGTCTATTTGTCAATTAGAAACCAACACTACTAGGCCTCATCACTTTGTTTATTGGTCTACAGCACAGGGAACATCATGACCCAAGTGACAATTCTCCATTGAATTTAAGCTTGGAAAACACACTTAGATCTAATGATCTGATGCCAAAATTTCATCCTAGAGGTTCCCTCATTAAGGACCATCGGGAAAAAGAAGCAGGTTTTCTCTCCTGACTCTAGATAGGGAGCAGCTTCTATCTTTTTTTCAGCTCTGGGGCAGTGTGAGGACAAGAGGACTTCTCCCTCATGAAGGAATCTGGTAAGTGTTGATCTCAACTCCATGAGTACAATAGAGGCAGCCCTAGTCCTGCAAAGTGAGGCACAGGGATATTTGTCCCATATTCTGGAGCTTGCTACTAGAAAAGGGGGAAAAGTAGATGAATGTGTTTTGGTTTGATTATCAGTAATTCAGCTATGACCAGATGGTCAACACACAATTTATTAAATACCTTAGCTTTCTCTCATTTTCAAAGGATTGCTCCTTCTCATGGTTCCTAATCTCTCTATTCTGACTGGGTCAAGAACTCTAAAATTGTCAAACCATTTTCCTTATGATAATCCCATAAGATAGGGGGTTCGGATATGATCAAGCATATTTTCTAGATCACAGTCAATCAATTAAGCATCTATTAGCTCCTACCATGCATAAGACATTATAAGTGACCTGCCCAAAGTCACCCAATTGTTAAGTGATGGAGTGAAAATTGATCTGCCTCAAAAGGCAGCTGTTTCTCTTCCCACACTGCCTATAAGGAATAACATGAGAGATCACCATCTAACTAAGCTAGGGAGAGAGGCAGTGTGGACTTCAAGCTGATAATCGACAGAATGACCTCTCAATGGATTCCAATATTCCAAGAATTGAAGGAATAAACAGTAATGAAAATTCAACATTGTTCAGACTGAGCAGCCAATCCTTTGTCTTTAAAATCCCAGACTACAGGAAACAAGGAAACATATCACTGGACTGACTTTTCTGGGGCTCTGAGCTACTGCAGGTATCACATAAACCAATTCTAGGATCAAACGAGAAGACTGAGGCCAATAGAAGACTTTACATAGAAGCTCAGGGATAGAATAGAAGAAATATACAATTTCCATTTGCATTTTGCACTGCTATACTCATTGACCTGATATGTCAATCACATACCTGAATTTCCAGAAAAACAACTTTCTAGAGGTCTAAGTATCTTCAAGGTAAATGCTAATGGATATAATTATCTTAATTTTTCAGGTGTTATATTATTGGTAACAGTGCAATAATGGGATTAGCCTGGAATAGGAATCAGGTGGTAAAACCAAAGTCCCAGTTGTCAAAAAGTGAGCAGGTATTAAATCTGGGATTCATCTTTAAGTTTCCTGGTTTCTAATCAAGGACTTTAAGTACTGAGTTACATACGGTCCAAGAGAAGCTTGTAAATCAGAGGAAAATAGAAATGGTTCAATTTCTCTTTCATACCAGATGCTAGATGCAACATCCTGTAAAGAGATTAAGGAAGAGGAATCAAAAGATGTGAGTACCTTCCCATTTCTCTCCTCTTCTTCCTTTGAGATATCAGGAAACTAATCTTTCCAATACCTTTGAAAAGATTAGAAAAGGAAGGGGTAATTAAAAATGTTATGTGCTATCAGATTAATTAACTTTTCCTTTACAAGGTTTTTAAACTAGTAGATTTAGGGGAATTCTAGAGTTATGGCTTGGCAGCTAGGTTTATATCTAGGCAGTGGATATCACTCTGGATCTGGAGAAACAAATACCTGAATTCAAATCTGGCCTAAGACACTTACTAGCTGTATGACCCTGCTTAAATCACTTAACTTGTCTCAATTTCCTCATTTGTAAATTGAGTTGGAGAAGGAAATGGAAAAACCACCTGAGGATATGTATCAAGGAAACCCAAAAGAGAGTTAGAAAGAGTAAGACATACCTGGAAAAGATCCAACAGAAACCATAGACTTACTGCTAGTTTACTTAGTTTGAAAGATTGTTTGATGATGCATCTCAAACTTCTGTTTCAGAAAAGATAGAGAAGTATAGACTATATACTGGGTTGAGAATCTCAAATGCCTTCCTAAGAGTTTGTTTTATGCAGTTTTAAAAGGATTGATGGGAAAATTCCTCCTTTGGCAATAAAAAGAATTTGATGAGGGTTGTTAGATATAGTTATTGCTATCTCCTCTCTCCACTCCCAGTCAATCTTTTTCTTCTATAATAATCATCCTCTTTTTTTGTGTGTTCAAAATGGCAACTGGCAGACAAGAAATACTCAGTGATATTTCCATCTTAAAACATGTCCAAGTTGTCCAAAATCTTATACAACAAAACAAAACAAAAACAATCCCTTTGCTCTTTTGACCCTTTATGTATGTATTTATTTATTTTCTAATTACATCCAAAGATAGTTTTCAACATTCATCCTTTTACAAGATTTTGAGTTGCACATTCTCATCATCCTTCCTTCCCACCTCCCCATGGCAGCAAACAGTCTGATAAATTGTACATGTAAAATCAAGTTTAACATATTTCTATTTTAGTCAAACTGTGAAAGAATATTTAGAACTGGGGAGGGGGGACACCAGTAAGAAAGAAAAAGAGAAGTTTTTAAAAAGTTAATATAGCATGCTTCATTCTGAATTCAGAATTCAGTTTTTTCTCTGAATGTGTATGGTATTTTCCATAAGATGCCTCTCAGGATTGTCCCTTGATTTCTTTACTGCTGCAAGGAGTTGCATCTATCATAGTTGATCAAATCACAGTGTTGCTGTTAGTGTGCATAATACTCTCCTGGTTCTGCTCACTTTACTCAACATAGTTCATGCAAGTCTTTCCATGCTCTTCTGAAATCAAGTCACTCATAATTTACTACATAGCTCATTTAGCCATTCCCCAATTGATGGACATTTTCTCAGTTTCCACTTCTTTGCTAATACAAAAAAAGAATTGCTATAAATATTTTTGTACAAGTGGGTCCTTTTCTATGGTCTCTTTGGGATATAGAACTAGTAGTGGTATTGCTAGATCAAAGGATATTGCACAGTTTTATTGCCCTTTGGGCAATAGTTCTGAATTGTTCTCCAGAAGGCTAGATCAGTTAGATCCACCAATTCCACATCCTCTCCAACATTGATCATTTTCTATTTTTAGTTATTTTAGTCAATTCAATAGGTGTAAGGCAGTACTTCAGAGATGTTTTAATTTGAAATTCTCTATTAATATTTATTTGGAGCATTTTAGATGACTATAGATAGTTTTAATTTCTTCATCTGAAAACTGCTTGTTCAAATCCTTTGATAATTTATCAATAGGGCAATGTCTTGCATTCTTATAACTTTTACTCAGATCTCTATAGATTTTAGAAATGAATCCTTTATCAGGAACATCATCTGTGAAAGTTGTTTCCTATCTTTCTTCATTTCTTCTGATTTTGGTTACATTGGTTTTATTTAATATAATTCATTCCATTCTTCTCTAGAGTTCGACCATTCATGGAGTCTTATAGAACAATAGTACTCCCTAACATTCATATACCTTAACTTATTCAATCATTCTGCAATTGATGAACATCCCCTTAATTTCCAATTCTTTGCCACTACAAAAAGAGAAAACGCTGCTTTAAATGTTTTGGAACAAGTGGAACTTTTTTTCCATTTTTTATGATTTCTTTTGAATATAGGTCTAAGTTTTGGAATTGCTGGGTCAAAGGGTATGATCAGTTTTATAGCTCTTTGAGCATGGGTCCATATTGCTCTCCAGGACAGTTGGATCAATTCACAACCCCACCAACAATGCATTAATATCTCAATTCTCCACCAACCTCTACAACCTTGATTGTTTTCTCTTTATGTCATCTTAGTTGATCTGATAGGTGTGAGGTGAAACCTCTTAGTTGTTTTAATTTGCAGTAATCAGTAATGATTTGGAGCATTTTTTCATATGATTATCTATAGCTTTAATTTCTTCATTTAAAAACTGTCTGTTCACATCCTTTGATATGAATTGAGAAATGACTTGTAACCTTATAAATTTAATGTAATCTCCATATATTTTAGAAATAAGACATTTATTAGAGCCCCTAGTTATAAAAATTGTTACCCAGCTTTCTGTTTTTCTTCTAATATTGGCAGCAATTGGTTTTATTAGTGCAAAACCTTTTTAATGAATTATTATAAAACTCAAAATAAATAAAAAAATCTTTAATGTGAGAAAAAACACTTTTTAATTTACTATAGTCAAAATTATTCATTTTGCACTTTATAATGTACTCTATTTATTCTTTAGTGATAAATTTTTCCCCTTTTCATAGACTTGACCGATAGTGTATTTCTTGTTCTGTTCATTGGACTATGGTGTTGCACTTTATGTCTAAATCCTATACCCATTTTGCCCTTAGTTTGATATAGGGTGTGAGATGTGGGTCTATGCCTGGTTTTTGCCATACTATCTTCTATTTTTCCCAACAATATTTGTCAAATAGTGAGTTCTTATCCCAGAAGCTAATGTCTTTGGGTTTATCAAGCAATATGTTACTGTAGTCATTTATTACTGTTTCTTTTGAACCTATCTTAATCCACTGATGCATTACTCTATTTCTTAACCACTACCAGACAGTTTTGATGACTGCCACTTTATAGAGCTAGGCTACCTTCCATTATATTTTTTTTCCATCAGTTCCCTTGATTTTCTTGATCTTGTTGCTCCAGATGAATTTTGCTACTATCTTTTCTAGTTTGGTAAAATAGTCATTTGGTAGTTTGATTGGTATGGCACTGAATAAGTAATTTAATTTGGGTAGAACTGTCACTAATACTTTTGAAATGAGTATTGAGTGAATAAATGCACTTTGGAACATATATTTGCTTACCTATTTGTTGCAAAGTTAATATTTTAAGTCACTTCAATTGTAAATTATTTTTTCATTCTATGACTGTTTTTTTCAGTATATTCATTAATCATAGAGTTGAAAGTTGGGAATATATTCATGAAAACTATATGGTAGAAAATATTTTCTGGGCAAATTAATACTCCTGACAAAAAAGGAAGCTTGTGTTTCTCTTTTATGGAATGAAAATGGGTTTGTAGTCAAGAGAAATTGTTTAAATTCTGGTTCTGCCACTTGTTAGTTATTGATCATAGATAAAGAAGGTTGGAAGTACAGGGAATAGAAGGTGGGTATGTAATCAGAAAAAAATTTGAGTTTAACTCCTAAACCTGAGAAAGTCACAGCCTCTTTTAACCTCAGTTTTCTCAAGAGTAAAATGAGAAGATTAGACTCTGATAGTCCTACTAAGTCATTTTACTTCACTGGACCTCAGCTTCCTCACATATCAAATAAGGGGTTGCCTAGATTTTTTTTTAAAGTTTCTTTCAGTCTTGTGATTCTGTGATACCTTTGTGAGCCTCTTAATGACCCTGACCATGGAAACAAAGCCCTATGAACCTATTGGATTTAAGTAGAATAAGTGTGCAATATTTCCCAAATTACTTTGATATGTTTGTCTTATTATATTGTTCATTAAATGCTTATGAAGTAGGTTCCCCAGAGAACAAAACTAGGATTGAAATGAGTAAACTTGATAAAATAGGTAACTCTAAATATGTGAAATATAAAGGCTTCTGCAGATTCATATACAAAAATAATGCAACTAGAATTAGAAAATGATTAAATGATTAAATAGTCAAATAGATAAACCTGCATCAGAATTCTCAGAGAAGAGTTTGATATCAAACATATAAAAGATAATAAACAGCTATTGGTCCCCAACTCATTCCCTAAAAGATAATTGGTGAAAGGATATAAACCAGCATTTCCTAAAAGAAAAATTGAAAAATGTTTAACAACTTAATTAAAGAATGCTTGAAATCAGGGGGCAGCTAGGTGGTGCAGTGGATAGATTATTAGCCCTAGAGTCAGGAGTACCTGAGTTCCAATCTGACCTGACACTTAAAAATTACCTAGCTGTGTGGCCTTGGGCAAGCCACTTAACCCCATTTGCCTTGCAAAAACCTTAAACAAAAAGATTAACAGACTGCCTTCTGTAGGGGGTGGGGGGAAGGAAGCAAGAGTAGGGGAAAAATGTAAAACTCAAAATAAAATCTTTCTTAAAAAAAAAGAAATAATAAGTAGATGGACTCTGGAAAAACTTGGAAATATTTGAATGATCAGATGCTGGGTGAAATGAATAGAGCCAGGAGAACATTGCACAAATTAACAGCAACATTGTGAGATGAACAACTATAAGCAGTTCAGTGATCAAGTCAATCTTGAAAGACTTTTTTATGGAAAATGCCATCCAAATCCAGAGGAAAATGCTATGGAATATGATTGCAAAGACAGGCATCCATGTTCACTCCAAAATTTCTTTTATGTTGTTTCTTTCTGTCTTGTAACCTCCCCCCACCATTCAATATTTTCTTTCACAATATTCCTAATATGGAAATATGTTAAATACAATTTTACATGTACAGCCTATATCAGATTGTTCACTTCCATGGGGAGTGAGAAGGGAAGAGAGAATTATAGAAAAATGTGGAACTCAAAATCTTGCAAAAGGATGCTGATGACTATCTTTGCATGTAATTGGGGAAAAAATAAAGAAGGGAGAAAAAAAGAACCAATAGAACCAATAAGATTTGGCACATTTGTCCAAGAAAAATTTACATTCAAAATAGAAGAGTTAAACCTATCACTAAAAAAGGACATCCCATGTGTACTCTTATGTTCTACTTTGGTCTATTTAATTTTGCACTCATCTACTTAGCAGATTATTACTTGTTGTGATGTCTTACTTGTACAACATTGATGAAAATAATGGAGAGGATATAGATAAACAGTAAATTAATAAATGGTGGAAAAAGGAGGTCCTGGAGAAGATCCTCAAAAAACTGATTGGGACCAGAAAAGAACCTGAGGAGTAGAAATTGTTGGCATTACATTGTATGTGTATTTTTATTGAATCAACTTTCAAGATGCTGGAATTGAATTTAACATTTTGTAGTTATACTTAATTATAGTAGATGACATTTATATTATGCTTTAAATTTTTTAAAACATTCATATATGCAATACTGATAGTGACATTTGAAAGGTATTCCTTGATAAATTTATAAAATATACATACTTTGTGTTATCATTTTTATTTTAAAGAAAACTAATACAACAATTGTAATTTTCTTGTAATTATATTTCTGGATCACAGAACTAACTTACAGAAAAATGATATTTTATACTTTATTATAATGATAAATATGTTAATTTTTTTGGCAGTAAGCATCCTTTGCTAAACATGGCTTGCAATAGAGATCATGTGATGTCATCTTCTGGAAATAAATCTTTCCATCCTTCACCCTTTATCCTTCTTGGAATTCCAGGATTGAAGAAATCTCAATTTTGGATTGCCTTTCCATTTTGTGCCATATATATTTTGGCTCTGGTGGGAAATATTACTATTCTCCATGTGGTACATATAGACCATACTCTCCATGAACCTATATATATTTTTCTGGCTATGCTAGCTTTCACTGACTTAGTTTTGTCTTCTTCTATCCTTCCTAAGATGTTGGGAATTTTCTGGTTTGGTTCTTGTGAGATTGAGTATCATGCCTGCCTCACCCAAGTCTTTTTCATTCATGCCTTCTCTTCTGTGGAGTCTGGTGTTCTCATGGTAATGGCCCTGGATCGCTATGTGGCCATCTGTTCCCTCTCCCCCATTCAACCATTCTGTCTACTTCAGTGGTGGCCAAACTAGGTGTGACAGTGATGGTAAGAGGTGTGCTGCGTGTGAGCCCCACATCTTTGATGGTCACCTGGAAACCCTTTTGTCCTAACAGAATCATCCCCCAGTCATACTGTGAGCATATGGCTGTGCTGAAACTTGTATGTGCAGACACCAGAGCAAATCGTAGATATGGGCTTTTTGGCTCCCTTTCTGTGGTTGGTTTTGACATCATAATCATTGCTGTGTCCTACCTTATGATACTTTGGGCTGTGCTGCGATTACCATCAGGAGATGCTAGAATTAAAGCATTTGGAACATGTGCCTCTCATATTTGTGTCATCCTGTCCTTTTATATTCCTGCCATTTTTACAATTCTTACCCATTTCTTTGGCCAGCGGGTTCCTCGTTCCTCGGGTGATCCAGGTAATGTTAGCAGAACTCTACCTTTTGGTGCCTCCCATGCTCAATCCCATCATCTATGGTGTGAAGACTAAGCAGATCCTGGAAAGGGTAGCTCATGCCTTTTTCCAGAAGGTTATCTGAGATGAAGACTACTGAACTACCACTCTCCTTAACCAATCAGTGGTTAAGAGGTCAATGAACTATGATGCTTCCTTGACAATACCCTAATATGACTCCAATAGCCATCCTTTCCAATTGTCACTAAATGGGTAGAAGAGCAATATCAGTGAATGAACTTTTATTAGTGCTTAAGATTCACAAAAGAAGAAGAAAAAATGATTCTGGCCCAGGAGACTTCCTGAGTCTCAATTTAGAAGGTGTTCAGGAAGACTGTATTATGGTTTTAATGTCATTTTGAAAGATGAGACCTGCAAGACAATACAAGATTTTGAGCTAGCTTCTAGCAATTAAATAATCATTTAGCAGAATGTGGGTGCTTTTTTTGCCGCCACTCTCTTTAATAGAGTAAGTATTCATGCTTGCACCAAATAGGACTTCCATCACACAAATTTTCATTTTCTTATTTAACATCACTGCATAGGCGACAATCTGTCATTGGTGATTAAGGTGCTGATCCTAAAGTCAGATGTAATTTCAAATCCTGCCTTTGACCCTTATTAGATGTATGACCCTGGACAAATAATTTAACTTTAGGTACCTCAAACAACACCTTATGACAAATGTGCTAAATACCATACAATATGTGGTATGAATAGATCACTGACCTTGGAGGTAGGAGGATGAGAGTTCCAATCAGCATCAGACATTGACACTTACTGTGTGACCTTGTGAAAATCAGTTAACCCTGATTTCTTCACATCCTGGACCATCTCCAGTCATCCTGATTCCTATCTGGCCTCTGGATCCAGATGACTGGCAGAGGTGAGGCCAGTGAGGCACAGTACCCTCTCACTCAAATCCAATTCAAGTGGAGTGGCTTAGCAAACTGTGGTATATGTATGTCTCGGAACACTATTGTTTTATTAGAAACCAGGAGAGATGGGAATTGAGGGAAGCCTGGAGGGATTTGCATGAACTGATGCTGAGTGAGATGAGCAGAACCAGAAAAACATTGTACACCCTAACAGCAACATGAGGGCAATGATCAACCTTGATGGACTTGCACATTCATTCCATCAGTGCAACAATCAGGGACAATTTGGTGCTGTTTTCAATGGAGAATATCATCTGTATCCAGAGAAATGTGGAGTTGGAACAAAGATCAAGGACTATTGCCTTTAATTTAGAAAAAAAATATTGATATCTTATTGTCTGATCTTGCTGTCTCTTATACCTTATGTTTCTTCCTTAAGGATATGATTTCTATTTCATCACATTCAATTTGGATCAGTGTTTACCATGGAAACAATGTAAAGACTGACAAATTGCCTTTTGTAGGGGGTGGGGGGAGGGAAGTAAGATCAAGGGAAAAATTGTAAAACAAAATAAATAAAATCTTCAAAAAAAATTGAAGGACAAGCATCATCATCAGTTAATCCAAGAAAATTCTGCAAACTGATGGAAGTTTAGATCTTTTAAGTAATGGCATGACAGTAATGTGACTGTCTTTTCTCTTGATGCTTCTGTTTATTTAAAGTTGTACAGGACTTCTAGCCAAGATGGTGGAGAGAAGACAGGCACTGTGTTAAGTGCTCCTGGTGTCCTCTCAAAAATAACATGAAAGAAACCTCTTACCAGAAACTAGATCACCAAAACCCAGAAAAAGAAGCTAGGAGACGAACACCTACCAACAAGATCTGTCTCAGTGGACCATGGGTGAACCAGGAGCTGAGACCAGAGAGTGAGTGCCAAGACAGCAGCTGAGGGAAGCCAGAGGACCTCAGTCATAGACAGAGGTTTAACCAACTTTAGCCATGGAGTCTTTGGCATGGAGGAGGGGAGGTCTGCAAGCCTGGAAATCATCCAGCTGGGTGCAGGACCTGAGCTCCATAGTTTTAGGGAAGCAGTCTTCCAGGAACAATGCTAGCCACTACCACCACCACCCCAACCCCTCAGGGTCAGGTGTGAACTACAGAGACTGGCTTCCTCCCCCAGGGCCCAGCCCATTGTTCAAGGTCAACTTAAACCTTTCTCCTCCTCACTCCCTCCAGGATTGGGAGAGGGCTTCAATCACTCCAGAGAAAGCAACCAGCGCCCCCTCCTGGCCAGACCTTGTAATTGCTAAACCAAGTGAACAAAGCTAGGGTTTTCAAAAGCAAACCCCTGAGAGTCAGCCTCTCCCACAACACAAGATCCTAGGAAAATGAAGAATAGTGAACAGAAAGGGGGGACCCATGGAGAAATACCTAGAAGAACAGATTCTAACCCAGAGAGATCTAGAAATTCTGAAGAGAATATGAATTGGTATAGGAAATCAATGAACTAAGTATGCAACTAAAAGATTAGAGAAAGAACAAATTAAAAACTCCCAATTAAATACCAAATTAGAAATTCTAAAAATTAAAAAGAGAAATTAATAAAATCAAAAGCAAGAAAACTATTGAACTAATAAATAAAACCAAGAGTTGCTTTTACGAAAAGAACCAACAAAATGGATAAACTTCTGGTCAATTTGATTTACAAAAAAGAAAGAAGAAAACCAAATAGCTAGTATCATAAATGAAAAAGGTGAACTCACCACCAATGAGGAAACTAATAATTTAGAATTATTCTGCCCAACTCTATGCCAATAAATTTGACAATCTAAGTGAAATGGACAAATATTTACAAAAATATAAATTGCCCAGATTAAATGAAGAGATTAAATACCTAAACAACCCTATCTCAGAAAAAGAAATTCAACAAGCCATTATTGAACTCCCCAAGAAAAAATTTCTAGGGCTAGATGGATTCACAAGTGAATTCAATCAAGCAAACATTTAAGGAACAATTGCTTCACAATGGGTGAAGATGGAACTCTGCCTAACTCTTTCTATGATACCAATGTAGTCATCAGTAAACCAGGAAGAGTTAAAACAGGGAATGAAAATTATAGACCTATCTCCATTATGAATATAGATACAAAAAAGCTTAAATAAAATCTTAGCAAAATGATTACAACAAGTTATCACTAGGATAATACATTTGACAAAATATAACACCTATTCCTACTAAAACACTAGAAAGTGTAGTAATAAATGGATTGTTCCTTATAATAATAAGTAGCATCTATCTGAAACCATCAACAAGCTTTATATACAACTGGGATAGGCTAGAGGCATTCCCAATAATATCAGGGGTGAAACAAGGTTGCCCATTATCACCACTACTATTCAATATTGTATTAGTAATGTTAGCTTCAGCAATAAGAGAAGAAAAAGAAATTGAAGGAATTAGAATTGGGAAGGAGACAAAACTCTTGCTCTTTGCAGATGGCATGATGTTATAACTAGAGAATCCCAAAAATTCAACTAAAAAACTAATAGAAATAATTAGTAACTTTAACAAAGTTGAAGGATATAAAATAAACCCTCATAAATCCTCAACATTTCTATATATGACTAGCAAGATGCAGCAGAAAGAGCTAGAAAGAGAAACCCCAAAGTAACCTCAAATAATATAAAATACCTGTAAACCTATCTGCAAAGGCAGACTCAAAAACTTTTTGAAAACAATTACAAAACATTTCTCACACAAATAAAATCAGATTTAAATAACTTGGCAAATATCAATTGCTCATGGATAGGTAGAGCTAATATAATAAAAATGACAATTCTACCAAAACTAAACTACTTGTCTAGTGCCCTACCAATCAAAGTTCCAAAAAATTATTTAGTGAGTTAGAAAAAGTTATGAATAAATTCATATGGAGAAATAAAAAGTCAAAAATTTTCAGGGATTCAATGAAAACAAGTGCAAAAGAAGGTGTCTTAGCCTTACTAGAAATAAAATTATATTATAAGGCATCAGTCATCAAAACTGTCTGGTATTGACTAAGAAATAGAGTGGTGGATCAGTGGAATAGAATAGGTGCAATAACAGGAAGTGATTATAATAATCTACTATTTGATAAACCCAAAGAGTCCAGTTATTGGGATAAAAACTCTCTCTTTGATAAAAAAAAAACTCCTGGGAAAATTGGAAGTTAGTATGGAAGAAACTTAGTTTGGACCAACACCTCACAATAAGATAAAAAGACATAAAAAAACAATATTATAAGCAAACTAGATCAAGGAGTAGTTTGCCCTAGTCAGATCTATGGAAAGGGAAACAGTTTATTACCAAGGAAGAGATGGAGAACATCGTTAAAAACAAACTAGATAATTTTGATTACATTAAATTAAAAAGCTTTTGCACAGACAAAACCAGTGTAATCAATATCAAAAGAAATGTAGTAAATTGGGAAACAATTTTTACAACTAATATTTTTGACAAAGTACTCATTTCTAAAATATACAGAGAACTGAGTCAAATTTTCAAAAAAAATAAAAAACAAAAACAGAAACAAGCCATTCCCCAATTCACAAAATCATGCATATTTCCATATGAGCCATGTTTCAAAAATGGAAAATAAGAAAGGAAATTCAACTTCATTTTGCATTCAGAACTCATCAATTTTCTTTCTAACAGTGGATATTATTTTTCATCATGAGGTCTTTAGCACATTCTTAGATAATTTTATTGATCACAGTAACTAAGCTTTACATAGTTGATTACATCATAATATTGACATTATTGTGTATATACTTATTCTAGTTCTGCTCTTTTCACTTTGCATCATTTCATATGTCTTTCTAAATATTTCTGAAATCATCCCCTTCATCAATTCTTAACAGCACACTAGTATCCATTCCAAATTATATACTTGTTCACCCATTCTCCTCAATTTTGCCACCTCAAAAAGAAACATTATAAATATTATTGAATGTGTAGATCCTTCCTTTCCCTCTTTGATTTCTTTAGGATATAGAGCTAGTAGCGGCATTCGGGGGTCAAAAACTTTGCATAGTTGTATAGACTTTTGGTCATATTTTTAAAATTAAACCAGTTCACAATGCCTACAATGATGTATTAAAGTTCCATTTTTTCCACATTTCCCCCAGCATTGTTATTTACCTTTTCTGTACCAAGCTATGTTTCAGATAGCACCTAGATTTGTTTTAATTTAGATTTATCTAACAAATACTGTTTTAAAGCATTCTTTTTTTGTTTTTTTAGCATTTTTTATTTCATATTTTTTCTCATTTTGTACAAATAATGTTTTGTTACATTAATAAAATATTCATGTTTAAGAGTAAATGAAATACCCCTTCCCCCCATAAATATACTTGCTTGAGCGATAAAGTAAAGGGGAGAGAAAAAAATTAAAATAAAAAAAATAGTGATAATTGTAGGTATGGACAGGTGGCGCAATGGCACCAGCCCTGGAGCCATGAGCACCCAAACCCAAATCTGGCCCTGTACACTCAACAATCACCCAGCCATGTGACATGCAAGCCACCCGAACCCCATTGCCCTGCAAAAACCAAAATAAAAGGAAAAAAAGACCCAAAATAAAATAAAATAGTGATAATAGTAGGGGTGGCTGGGTGATGGACAGAGCATTGGCCCTTGAACCAGGAGCACCTGGGTCCAAATTTGGCCTCAGACACCCAACAATCACCCTGCTATGCAGCCCCAGGCAGGCCACCCAGCCCCATTTGCCCTGCACTCCCCCAAAATAATAATAATAATAATAAGGCCATATAATAAAGAGGCCAATAATAAAGAGCCCCCATACCACCCCTTAGGCCCAGCATCCACCTGGCCCTATGGTCCTGGACAGGCCATCCAATCCCAGCCCCTTGCAAGAAGTAAAAAAGAAAATGTGTTATATCTGACCATTCTCCCCTCATAGTCCATCCTCTCCTCCTTCATTCACATCCCCACCCCTTCCCCCTGTCCCCCCTCTCTCCTTCTTACTCCAGATGCCTATACCCCATTGAGCAGATATGCTGTTTCCTCTCCTAACCACCTCTGAAGAGAGCGAAGTTTCCCTCATTCCCCCTTGCCTTGCCCCCTTCCATATCATTGCAATAGCTCATTGTAATAAAGAAAAATATTATATGAAATATCTTGGCCTATTCCCCCTCTCCTTTTTCTTTCTCCCATTACATTTCCCTTTTTTTCTATTGACTCCATTTTTACACCATATTTTATCTTCGAATTCAGCTTTCTCCTGTGCTTCAACTATAAAAGCTCCCTCTACCTGCTCTATTAACTGAGAAGGTTCATATGAGTATTATCAATGTCATTTTTCTATACAGGAATATATGCACTTCATCATCATTAAGTCCCTCATATTTTCCTGTTCTCCTCTGATCTCTATGTTTCACCCAAGTCTTGTATCTGAAGATCAAACCTTTTGTTCAGCTCTGGCCATTCCAAAAGGAACATTTGAAATTCTCCTGGTTCATTGAAAGTCCATCTTTTTCCCTGGAAGAGGACATTCAGCTTTGCTGGGTAGTTCATTCTTGACTGCATTCTAAGCTCTTTTGCCTTCCAGTATATTATATTCCAAGCCCTATGAGCTTCCAATGTAGCTGCTGCTAAGTCCTGTGTGATCCTGACTGCAGCTCCATTATATTTGAACTGTGTCCTTCTGGCTGCTTGTAATATTTTCTCTTTGACTTGGGAGTTCTGGAATTTGGCTATAATATTCCTAGGGGTTGGTTTTTTGGGATCTCTTTCTCTGGGGGAATCGGTGGATTCTCTCCATTTCTATTTTGCCCTCTGCTTCTAGAATATCAGGGCAATTTTCCTGTAGTAATTCTTTGAAAATGATGGCAAGGCTCTTTTCCTGATCATGACTTTCAGGTATTACAATAATTTTTAAATTATCTTTCCTAAATCTGTTTTCTATATCAGTTGTTTTTTCAATGAGATATTTCACATTTTCTTCTAATTTTTCATTTTTTTTTTTGGTTTTTGAAGTATTGATTCCTGATTTCTGGTAAATTCATCAATCTCCTTGAATTCTATTCTTTGTCTGAAAGATTTGTTCTCCTCAGAGAGTTTTCTTATCTCTTTTTCCATCTGGCCAATTTTGCTTTTTGTTTTTAAATGATTTATGAAATCCTTTGGGTTACTAATTTTGACAAAAGAGGCAGAGATAAAATTGAAATTTTAAATAACTTATAGGAAATTACATTTATCTAATTTTAAGATCTTTAAGAAGGGATCATTTGTTCTTAACCATGGTCTTGTTCTATGAAAATCATCATCACCAATTTATATTTATTGAGAGTTCAAGTGCATGACATTATCGTAAATGGATTTTAGATATTCTTTCATTACACATTCATAATCCACTTATATTCTTTAATTTCTTTTCCTTTGGTCCTCTATCCATTTCATAGGGCATTTTCCTAATTTAAAAAAAAAAAGAAATTTATTAAGGGACAATTTAGTAAGTAACTCTACTAGATGTAAATGTGCTTTATACTAGAAATAATCAAGAACTGTGCTTTCAACAAAGCTTTTACTTGGATGACTTAATACAAATGTACATTTGGCACAGGTTTGGGACAGCTCTTTCCTCTAAAAGTCTTAGAATCATATGCCCACACAGTATCTATCCCTTCTCCAATAATATGATCTGGGATCCAGTGTGGAAAAGGAAATCGGCAAGCAATGACTCTGGCATCATCTTCCAGGTCTAGTTGAAGTTTCTTCTCCAACTGTGGCATCATCTGAGGCACTCCAAAAATAACTACATTTGTATATTGTGAAAAACTAAACTTCCATAAATTTGAAATATAAAATTTTGCAGAATCATGGACACCTTCTCTCCAAGCACAATACCTGGAATACCAAACTAGTCAAGGATTTAATTCATAGCCAACAGCTCTGAATCCTTCTTTTGCAGCAGCAATGACAATACATCCATCACCACTACCAATGTCTACTAAGGATCCACTTCTACAATGTAACATCTTCAGAGTATTTTCAATCTGATTTGAAGTTGCTGGTACAAAAGGCAAACAAAATTTCTGGAGGGCTGGAGTTAAAAAAGGAGTAGCACCAGCATACACGGCTATAAGTGTTCCACCAACTATTCCAGTGACTAATAATGCTCAACTTCTTTTTTTCAAATTGTTAGCATCAGCATTTGTAGGCAAATCATGTTTTGTGAGTATTCCTTCCTGAGATACTTCTGAGATTACAGGTATACCTTCTCCTCCTTCCCCCATTGCGAGACCCCCGGCCGCCCCAACTTTGCTTTTTAAAGCATTCTTTTCTTCCATAACTTTTTGAATTGTTTAATCTATTTGACCTAAGCTGGTTTTTAGCATGTTATTTTATTCAGCATTTTTTTTTGGATTTCCTTGACTAGGCTGCTTCATTTTCATGTTTTTCCTGCATCTCATTTCTTTTCCCAGTTTTTCTTCTAACTCCCTCATTTGATTTTCAAAGTCTTCTTTGAGCTCTGTCATAGCCTGAGCCCAATTTCTGTTTTTCTTGGAGTCTTTAGATGCAGGAGCTTGTGCTTCCTCATCTTCAGACTGAGTATTTTGATCCTTCTTGGGCTCATATGCAAAATATTTCTCAATGGTGTTCCTCTTTTTTCTCTGCTTGCTCATTTTCCCAGCCTTAGCCTGTTTTGGGGGTGCTTCCTGAGCTTTTGGGACACTCCCACAAGGGTCTCAGTATGTGAGGCTCTATCCTCCCTCCTGGTCTATGAATGACCATATGCACCCCCCCCCACCACAGGGCTGAGGTGGAGGGGGCCCCTGCTGTTCTATTGTGGGGGGGCTAGACTGTGATCAGGATCTGAATGTGTTCAGAGCCCCAGAATCCTGTTCCAGGGGCAGAGGACAGAGCTCTGCAGTCTCTCTCTCTCTCTTTTCACTCCCCTCCCCAGGTTCCATGGGCTCATGCCCTGAGGGCTCCTGCTTACCTGCTCTGCCTGCTTCTGTTCACGGATCTGAGCTTCAGTGGCCACCCTGCTTGCTGTGTACCTTGAGGGCTGGGCTCCACATGCTCGCTCTGGCAGAGGTCCCCCCACTGTTCCCCTAATTTGTGCCCAGTGCTCCCCGGGGTGTATATCAGGAAACTCCCCCGGCTGCTGTGAGCTGCAGCTCCCGGCGCCCTGGGGCTGCCTCCAGAAGGCTGAAGTTCTTTTGTTCTGGCAGGCCACCCTTCTGGCAGGCTGCCCCTCCAACCCCAGGGAGCAGAGCCTTTCTTCTCTTTTCCAGGTTACCTTGAGTAGGAGCACTGCCTCCCTGGGTCCCTCTGTGGGTTCTGTCTCTCGAAAATTTAGTTATAGTCCTTAGCTTATGAGTTTTATGAGACAGCACCTAAGACATGATCCTTTCTTCTACAGCATTCTTTCATGTGCTTATTAATAGTTTTGATTTCTTCTGAAAATTGCCTCATAATATCCCTTGCCCATTGATCCATAGGGGAATGACTTTTATTTTTATTTTAGAAACTTGACTCAGATCCCTTTGTATTTGAGAAGTGAAGTCTTTATCAATAATATTGTAAATTTCCCCTATTTTCTACTTTCCTTTTTATTTGAACTGAATGATTTTTTTTTGTGCAAAAACATTTTAAATTTTAAATAATCAGTTATCTCTCTCTTTTAATTTCCACAATCCTCTTTCTCTCTTGTTTGGTCTTATATTCTTCCCATTTCCTTAGAGCTAAAAATAAAAGTTTTCACACTCCCCTAATTTTTTTAGGATTACCCTTCATGACTAATGTACCCATTTTGACTTTTTATTTTGGTATATGGTATTGACATGGTGCTCCTTTTCTAGGTTCTATCAAACTACTTTCCAATTTCCTCAGAAACTTTGTCACACAGAGATGCTTGACTCCAAAGTTTCAATCTTTGGATTTATTAAACACTAGGTTACTATGGGCATTTACTATTTATTGTGTACATTATCTATTACTTTGATCCAACATTGGTTTTTTTAAGTATCCAATTTTTTAAAATGATGATTTCAGCTTTTGTGATATAATTTGAAATCAGATTCTGTCAGACCAACTTCCTTCACATTTTTCCTTGATTCATTTAATATTTTTTAAATAAGGCAATGGAGTTAAGTGACTTGCCCAAGGTCACACAGCTGGGTAATTATTAAGTGTCTGAGACCACATTTGAACTCAGGTCCTCCTGACCCCAGGGCCAGTGCTCTATCTCCTGCGCCACCTGATTACTCAGAAGCCCTTGACTCTTTGGTGTGCAGCTTATTGAAATTAGCAGAGTGAAAATATTGGGTGAATTGCAGGGCAGATACTATCATATGTTTCCCAAAAAAGACTGGCCTCTCCTTTCTGTAGGGTGACTGTGGATCAGTAGGCTTTGACAAGGCCAGTATGGAAAAGAGTTCAGAGGCTTATCTTGATTCAGCTGCTTTTCTCTCCTGTCACCTTTCTCTACAAGCCAAGATTCTCCCAGTTCTGTCTCTCAGCTATGCCATGGGCCCACATTTTTCCCTGGGCTTCACTCCTGCCCTGTTCCTGCAGGCCAGACAGGAAGAGTCATCTCTTTTCTCCTCTTCTGGAACAATTGCTCTCCCCTGTATGGACATAATTTCAACAGGACCTGTCCTCTAATCAACAAGAGTTTTCAGTTTCTCCAGACACCAAAATTCAAAGCATTCCATATATCTGGAAAAGACTATCTATTCTTTGTTATCTATGGGTGGGGAGGAATTAATTATCCTTCACTGACATTCAAAATACTGGAACCTACAAGAAATGCATAACTGCAGCAAAGACCTGATCAGATAGTCCTCCTATTATCACTTCCAGTGAAGCTAAAAGTGACTCAATCAGTGAAATATTCAATAAAAAAGAAAAATTGAAAGGCAAGAAATGAAAATTTTCCCTACTGATTAAAAGGCAGTGGGGATGGCGTGGGAAGGGTGGGATAGGTCTTTTTGGAAAAGGACAAAAGAAAAACCAGCCAAAAGAAGTAACAAGGGAAGAGAAAGGAAGGAGCAATATAGAAAGGAAATGAATCAGAAGACCAATATGAAAAACAAAAAAATGAAGGAAAATGAAAGAAAAGGAAAATTAAAGTCCTCTTTCTGATAACTGAAGGGTGCTGTCATCTCCTCACATGACTCTCTTGGACTAAGTGCCCTAGTTGTGTTAAGTATAAGATACTTTTTTAAATTTTTTTATGTTTTTGCAAGGCAAATTGGGGTTAAGTGGCTTGCCCAAGGCCACACAGCTAAATAATTATTAAGTGTCTGAGGCCAGATTTGAATCCAGGTACTCCTGACTCCAGGGCCGGTGCTCTATCCACTGCACCACTCAGCTGCCCCAGGTATAAGATTCTTAAAACTCTATTTCTGCTCCAAAAATTGATTTATTTACTAAGTACTCACATACTTTAGGGAGTCTTCACATATGAGTCCCTTGTCAACTTTAGTAAGTAATTAAGAGTCCTAGGTATCTCCCCCTACCTTAATTACAAACTCAGGAGGACAAAGATCAGTATACTGGGAGTCTTGTCCTGCCAGGAAAAGACTACAAGCGATCAAATAGCATTGTCTAAGGATAATAGTCTTGGAGAAGCAGTTTTGAGCAGAGATAGTAGGTAACCTTCATTGTCTGGCCAGAAAAGAGGTGAATAATTTTCCCCATTCTTCATTTCTGCATAAAAGATACTCACTCTGCCAGCTCTGGTGTGGTCATTTTCTCAATAGCCTCCACCTTAAGGTTTAGATAGTAAATCCTAGAGAATACAACTTCAAGTCTAATCCACACTTTGGGTCCATTTTGCTTTAATCCTATTTTTAAGGCTTTACAATTGTAGGGTTTATATCTGCCTGCCCAGTAAATGGCTTAACTTACTCCCCTGTGCTCCAGGACTAGCCAGGTGCCGCCAAGGAGGGGAAGTCTTCCACTGGTCCAAGCTCCTTTATGCCTGGGACCTGGCATCCTCCTGACAAGCTCCTCCAAGGCCTCTGGGTAGCCCACCTCACCGGACACAAGGTTGGTGCCCCAGCTCCAAGAGGCCACACTGAAGACAAACTGCTACTTGGACTCATTTTTTTTTTCTCAAAGCACTTTATTTCAGAACAAAGAAAAAAGAAAACAATCAACTAGACTGCAAGCACCCAAACCCTTGCGGTGATGGGGGGTTGGAGTGGAAGCCCAGAAGGAACTACAGGATGGCCACACAAGCTGGGCCAGGCGGTCCATTCTTGGGCTTGCCTCCTGGCCTCAGCCCGCCTCTTTATGGTCTGAAAGGGTGGGAGAAGAGCCGGGAGGCTGCTGGGCCCTTCCAGCCCCGGCTCCTGCTCCCATTTCCGAGCATTCCCCGGGCCGGGCCGCCAGGGAGGCCCGCCCGTCCTCTCGCCCTCTCCGGCCCGGCTTAGCCTTTGGATCAGGCAGGCCCGCCATCTGCGCCAACAAAGTGGTGAAGAAAGCGCAGCTGCTGCGGGACCCCGGCGCCCAGCGGGTCGGCGTCCACGGCTTCTTCCAGGTTGACCAGAAAAGTGAGGAAGTTGGCCTTCCCCAGGCGGGCCACCACCTCGGGGTGGGCGGCCAGGGCCTGGAAGCCCCCCGGGGGGCGGACCTCCTGGAGCACCGGGCTCAGGCGCTGCAGGCCGCTCAGCAGCCGCAGCGGGGCCAGCTCCTCCAAGACCGTCCCCACGTCCCGCAGGGAATCCTCCGACGGCCCGGCCTCCTCCAAGTCTTCCTCCAGCTCCTGCAGGCAGCCTTGCAGGTAGGCCAGCCGCAGGCAGGCCAGCGCCGGCTGCGCTTGGCTCAGGCAGGCCTCGAGCTTCTCCAGGGCGTCCAAAAATTGCTGCCGGCCCACAATGTCTTGCACTTGCCAGAGCCAAGGGTTGTCCCTCACCCAGCGGGGAATAATGGCCAGGACTGCCCGGTGGATGACCCGCAGCTTCTCCAGCACATACAGGAAGCCTTCTTCCTGCAGGACACGCAGGCTGGCCTGCAGGGCTACAAGTTTCTCCCGGCAGGGCATCCCTAAGTGCATTAACGCTGCTTTTTCCACTCCCCAGTCCTGAAGAGCCCAGATCCTGCTCAGAATGAGCCTGGACTTACTGAGCAGGCAATTTATAGCGGTCTGAAGTGGGCGGGGTCTGAGGCATAGCCAATGGGTTAACTCCAAGTCAGTCCCTCTGGACCTGAGTTCACACCTCATTGGTCAAAGTTGTGACACGCCCCCCACTTATCTGGTCCTCATCCTCCTCCCCACATTCTAGGTTTCCTACTTGCCCAAGCCACCTCTCCATTTTAAATCATCCTTATTACAAGCTTTCGGGTTCCACATTTTCCCACCTATTTCGATCTTTAAGGTGAAAACCTCTGGTAATGTTTGTCACTGATTAGGACAAACTCACATTTTTATTTACAACAGGTCAAAGTCTAGTGAGGACCACCCTGAATTTTGGGGAGACTCACAATGTAAACACATGAAATACTGAGAAAATATTGATGATCAGTAACGTCAAAAACATGAAAAGTTAAAAAAGTATGTACTAGGGGCAGCTAGGTGGTACACCAGCCCTGGAGTCAGGAGTACCTGAGTTCAAATCCAACCTCAGACACTTAATAATTACCTAGCCGTGTGAGCTTAAGCAAATCACTTAACCCCATTGCCTTGCAAAAACCTAAAAAAAAAAAGTATGTACTGGGAAGTCAGACATTATCCCTAGGATGAAAGGATTTAAACATTTAAAATGTAAACATAACTCCAAAAACAAGATGGGAAGGAGATTTCCAGAGATTTAATAGTATATGAGGCAATGACCAATGCAAGGTATGTATAATCTTTGTTTCACCCCAGTTATTATTTTTCTGGTTGACTCACAGGAAGAACAGACCAACATCATCAAGACATTAGTCTATGATCTTCAAATGAGTGCAGTTCCAGAAGATTTTAACCCTAAAATGAAATTGAATAGCTTATTCTCTGAATATCTGTGGTAAGTGATAAAATACAGCCTTTTCTCTCCCAAAGCTAATGAAAGTCCTATAAATCCTATTCATCCTTTTAAAAAATGCTCTTTTACTTGGCTTAGACAGAGTTTGAACACTAATAAAATGAAATGTTCCCTATGAGTCAACATTTGTTATAGAAAATAAATACACAAAGAAATTCCAGGAAAAATTAAACAACTCTAAATTAAGTCAATAGGTGCTCTAATATTTGGTGATTTCAATGTGAAGATTACCAGGGGTATAAAAAACAAATAACAAAACATCAGAGGCAATCATTGCCCATTACCAGGTTTATTTGTAAGATTGAAAGACTTTTTTTTTAACCCTACAAAGAGAGCCTTTGATACATTGATGGTGAATAACAATTTGAGTGGTGTTAACTAAATCAGTACTCCACTGTATTAGTTGCTGAGAAATTCTATTTGTATCTGTCAAATATAATCCAATGCTTTACATATAAGAAAGCACTTAGGCAATTAATAGAACTTTTAAGATGAAGCCAGTAAGTCTGGAGTATAAATCATAGACACATAGTGAATTTTGTTACTCTGGATAAACCACCTAATCTCCTATTTGCCTGTGTTTTCTCATCTCTGAAATAAAGATGATAATTATAGCTCCCATCTACCAGGGAAGTTTTGAGGACCTAATGAGATAACACTCAGAAGATACTTTCTGAACCTTAAAGTACTATCTGGATGCTAGTTATAATTATTAGTTATTGCTTCAATTAGTTTATAATTAAGAATTTATCCTGTGAACAAGAGACTATAATAAGTACTCCTCTTTAGACCAATGGGTTGAATTAACTAGTGGAAAAAGTATCCAGTTTTTTCCTCCGTTTCCTTGATCAGCACAAGATGTCACCTATTTTCAGGTGAGTGGAGAAGGAAGTAAGGCAGTTAATGACTCAGTCATGTAAACTCAGTGATAAGTTTGCCTCACTGGGACAGAGCTTAATATCCCATTAAAGAAAAATTTTAAAATTATTTCTCTAAGGTTTGAAGTACCTGAAATCAAACTTGTCCTACCTCCTAAAGGAAAGGTTGAGGGTTACTATGGAAATCATGTCAAAGACATGTTTAAAGATTTTCACTCCTTCCAAAGTCTGAAGAAATGTTTATTGATTTAATTTGATTTTGATTTCAAATCACCATGGGGCCCTGCTCATTTGGATCTGTTACACCAACACTGTGGTGACTTTACTCTTCTCTGTCCTATATATCAGACAAGCTACCTTCAGAGAGAGTCAGATGTTATAACTGTCATGGGACTAACCAGGGACAATGATTTTTTGGTGATTGATCCTTCCTTCATCCCTGAATCATCACAAAGTCCCTTGCCCCAGGATTCCCCTAACTAAATAGGCATCCATGATAAAAACAGAGCAGACGTTTCCTTCTTAGTGAGCTTGTTTAGGATTGAGAATGTGCCCTGATAGTCTCAACCAAATAATAGTACTCTTAGATTTCTGGTTATACTGCAATTGCTTTATTTTCTTGTAAGGCATTTTCATTGCTTCCCTACCTCTAAAAAGATGGAAAAGATAATGATTCTGCCCAATCATGGAAAGGAAAAAGTGTACAATAAAGGCAGGAGAGAAGGTATCAAAAGACAGAGAAATCAATAGCTAATTAGAGGGGAAGGAACCAGGATGAAAGAAAATGAGACCTGAATTAAAACTAGGGTTTGCCTCCTCACTATATATTTACTGTTGTAAACCTTAAAAATATAGGGTTAAAATAAAATTACAGAAGATATAGGTTAGACAAGATGTTTTATTCTTTAGGATTTGACCTAAATCTACAGGTGGAGGTCACCTGTACTCCTAAAAGTATAGGTACAAGTCAGCTATCCAAGATGAGCAGAGGGAGCCCAGGTTATTTATGTAGCAGCTAGAGTGAGAGGGAAACTAGGATATACATAAACAACAATAGACAAAACATTTAACCTCCCTGGAGGCCTTTCTAATAGATTATACAAAATCTCATCAAAGAGTAATCACCCTTATACAATGCTAACTTGTCTTTGGGAGGACAAATTCTTTCAAGGGTTATAGTATAAGAAGGACAGGACAAATATTCTTTTCCAAGTCTAAAGTAGAATACATTCTTTCCTGGATTAAGGAAGGCAGGACAAGTTTAAAGAATGATGCATTCCATTCCTCACAATACTTTGATCAGGAAGATGCCTTTGCAGAAATTATACTTTGACACTATATATTAGTAACTAACAGGTTTTTATATTACTACCTACATAAGGTATATAGAGTCCATTGTGACAAATGATAATGAAAGACTGACACTTAAAAACAAGAAGAAAAGCCAAGAAATTGGTAATTCAAGAATATAAATGAGAGAAAAAGGTCAAAAAGAATGGCTTACATTTATAGTTAGCTCATAACTATAATAGTGAGATTTATAAATATAAAAGGAAAAATGTGTAAAAATTCAGACAAAACCATAAATCAAGTCAAATCAAGTCAAGAAGCACTCATGAAATGCTTGTTATGTCAGGCATTATATGATAGGCACTGGTAATACTAATAGTTGTCCTTTTTTTCCCCCAAAGAGAACAAAATGATATCACTATGCTAGAGTCAATTAACACTATATCTGACTGGCTGATCAGACAAAAATGAGCTCAGACTGCTCTATCACAGGTCAGACACAATTAGTCCACATGGATATTTGGGATGGATTTTTTTAATTTTCATATCTGTTTCTTTTGAACGACTTCAATTCTGCTTTGCTCATAGGTCACACCTTCTTTGAGACAGGCAAACCAGTCCTTTGCCAATGTCTCCCAGGTCACACAATCAATTCCAAAGTTTTTCAGAGAGACATTGAGAGTATCCCTGTTTTGCTTCATCTGAGCCCCCTGTGAGCACTTGTCTTGTGTGACTTCTCTGTAAAAAATGTCATTTGCATTCAAATGCGGTCAGTATACTGCCAAACTAAGTGGACTTATCTATAGGTTTTAAAATGCATTTGCTGTAATTGATAGTATCCCATATAGATGTTGTGTTGCTGACTGATGGAATAACTGTGCTTTCTTGTAATACTAATATTTGCTTGCTTGATTGGTTGGTTCTTGCCCTTTGCTATCAAAGAAGGTCAAAATGACATCACTGAATTAAAGTCAAGTGAAAGTGTGTCCAATTGGCTGATCAGGCCAATATGAACTGGGTCAATATGATATTCTACTACAAGTTGGGCATAGTGGTCCCTGTGAATATCTGGGATGGATTCTCTAAATTTTTGCATCTCATGTTTCCTTTGAATTGCTCCAATCTTGCCTTCCTCAGAGAGTGCAGGTTGCCCTCTCTAATGAAGGTAAGTCATGGTGGGCAATCTCCCAGTTTATCCATTAATAGGATATTAAGCTCTTTCGCATTGAGGTAAATTTGTCACTGAGTTTGCATGACTGAGTCATGAACTGCCTTACTTTCTTATCCACTCACTTGAAAATAGGTGACATCTTGCTAATCAGGGAAAAGGAAAAAAAGAATTGGATACTGTTTTCACTAGTTAATTCAACCCATTGGTCTAAAGAGTACTACTTATTATAGTCTCTTATACACAGGATAAATTCTTAATTATAAACTAATTGAAGTAATAACTAATAATCAATTCCAAAGTTCTTAAGAGTGATCTTGAAAGTACCTTTGTATCACTTTTTCTGATTCCCCCATAAGTACTTGCCCTGTATGAGTTTTCCATAACACAGTATTTTTGGTAAGAGTATGTTTGTCATTCAAACAATGTGGTCAGTCTATTGGAATTGCACTCTCTGTAGTGATGTTTGAATAGAAAGGACCTCAATGTCAGGTGATCTTCAGAAACTTCCTAAGACAACTTAAATGAAGCACTTCAGTCTCCTGACATGGTGCTGGTTTCACAGGCATAGAGCAATGAGGTCAGCACAACAGCTCTGTACACCTTCAGTTTTGGTAGTCAGGCTAATACCTCTTCTCTCCCACACTTTCTTTTGGAGCCTCCCAAATACTGAGCTAGCTCTGGCAATGCATATGTTACCCCATTATCAATGTATACCTCCCTAGAAAATAGACTGTCAAGGTAAGTAAACTTATCCATAGTATTCAAAACTTTGCTGTAATGAATGGTTCCACATATAGGTGGTGGGGTGCTGACTGATGGAGCACTTTTGTTTTCTTGGTGATTAGCAGAAGTAGAGGCAGCTAGGAGGTACAGTGCATAGAGTGCCAGCCCTAGAGTCAGGAGGACCTATCCAACTTCAGACATTTAATGTTTACTTAACTGTGTGACCTTGGACAAGTCACTTAACCTTATTGTCTGACAAAAAATTTTAAAAAATAGCACAAGAAGCTGAGACTCAGTCCTTGCTTTGTTGCATCTCAGATTCAGATATATTGTTGAATATACAGTTACAAATAGAAAATCATGCACCATGATTTTCATCACTTCCTCCCATTTTGTCTTACCTTGTAATCTTTTCAAGTTGAAGAATTTACCATCAGTAGAGTAGCTGACCTTGATACCTTTGTTCATTCTCATTGAAAGCATTTGGTAACATATATAAACACACATGCACACACACACACACACACACACACACACACATATATATATATACATATATATACATATATAATCTTTGTAGATAGGATAGGTGGGTGACACAGTGGATAAAGTACCAGCCCTGGAATCAGGAGCACATGAATTCAAATCCAAACTCAGGCACTTGACATTTACTGTGTGACCTTGGGCAAGTCACTTAACCCTGATTGCCTCACACCCAGGACCATTTCCAGTTGTTCTAATTCATATCTGGCCATTGGACCCAAATAGCTTGGAAGAGAAGTGAGGCTGATGACTTTACACAGTGCCCCATCACTAAAATCCATAGTCTTCTTCCAGGCAATGGGAATGGGGGGGGGGGCAATCTTAGCCCTGAAAGCAGCATAAGTAAATTCATAGCCCATGTTTCCTTGATGATATGGAGGATTATGGGCAAAATATTATATGTTGTTATTTCATATACAATGGATAAATTTTCAAGAGAGAACTTTTACTGGGTTGGAGAGAAGGCTTAAATTTGGAGTTGAATGTGATGTAAAAACAAAAAAAGGCACTGATAAAACATTTCAAAATAAAAAAAGAAGAGATGATTGTGCTATTTTAATCATGAGCCTTTTAGAACTTTCAATTTTATTAAACAAACATTTATTAAGTGCCTGCTAAATCCAAGTCCCCCTGAATTAGAGACAGAGTGTGAAAATAAGAAACAAGTCATATTCCCTAACTTCATAAAAATTTTTGTGATACATAAGGGATGACATGTTTGAAAACATAAATGTGTTGAAAATTAGGATGTGATAAGTATTTAGGAAAGGTCAAGAACTTATGAGATATTTAGGAGGAAAGATAGTTCTAGAAAACTACAGTTTAAGGTAGAATGAATGAAATAGATGAGACTTGACTGAGACTTGACAGAAGATTTTGAGGAGGAGGAGAAATCTTTGGCAAGGACAGAGTACAATATGAGCAAAATTTATAGGGGGAAGACAGAGTTGGCCAAGCTGGAATGGGAAAATAAATGTGAAATTAAGATGATGTGATCCTATCAGTTGACTTTTATGAGCCATCACTCTTACCTATTTTTGTGTCTCATGCCTCATTTGTTATTGTTCATCTGCACAGATTTCTGAAAGTAGAGTTTTGTCCAGATTAGAAAAATCCCATCTACCTTTGCAAATGTTTGTTTTATATTTGTATTTGGGATCATTCCCAAAAGACTCATTATTTTCACATGCTGGAGAAAATGAAAGAGTGGAAGAGAACCAAATTCAAAGTTTCCTTCATCTCCTAGATCTTGAGATGTCCAAAAAGTATTGACACTTTCTAATAAATTCTTAATTATCTCCTCCTTTTGTTGCCCCCTCATATACCACCTTGATCCTTTAATCATTCTTTTGCTCTTGTACATTTTTAATATCTCCCTCTCTATGATAACCTTCCCCTTTGCCTACAATATGCTCAAGGTTCTACTTCCCTAAGAAATCTCTCCTTGGATCCTACTACCTCTTTGATCTACCCTTCTATGCTTTTTATGTTACCACATTTTTCAAAAGAGCAACCTAAACTTCACCCCTTTAATTTCTTGACACATTTATATTTCAACTCATTAAATTATCCTCTTTCCCCAAAAACTTTACTGAAAATACTTTATCTAAGGGCAATATAGTGCTATTTTTCTTTAATTATCAAAGCTAATGACCTTTTCTCAATATGAATTTCTCTTAATCTCTCTATTGCATTTAACACTGTTGACTTCCTTTATTCTTGAGCCCTTAATTTTCTCACCTTCATGATTCCTCCATCTCATATGCTATATCATTTTCCTCCTCCCAGATCAGAAATATCCTGTGAGATTCTTTCCTTGTCCTCATAACTGGCCTTTAAACACACATTTCAAAGTAAGTCATTCTTTAATGTATCTTTAGCTATAAACTCTGTTAGACTTCCCAGTCTATTTATTACTATTCCCATTTACCTCTCTTCTTAGATTTAACTCTGAATTTCCAATTACCTGCTAGGAATTGCTATCTGGATGTTTCATTGATCTTTCTAATTCAATATGTTTACAATTGAAATCTCTACATTCTAAATCTCTTCATTATTTTTGATCTTTCTACTGACAGTCTCCATTCATCTAGTAAATCAAAAAGAAAACAAGAGTCATTATTGAAATCAATGCTCTCCCTCATCTCTCAAATCAAAGCAGCATCCAAGTACTCTTCATTCTTCTTCCTTGAAATGTTCTTATCTCTTCCTTTTTTTTCATCCCCACTATCAACATCCAGATACTTCTTATATTTCTCCTAAATTATTACAATAGTCTCCTAACTGATTTGCCTATTTACAAACTCTCTCAGGGGCAGCTAGGTGACGTAGTGGTGAGAACATTGTCCCTAGAGTCAAGAGGACCTGAGTTCAATCCAACCTCAGACACTTAATAATTACCTAGCTGTGTGATCTTGGGCAAGTCACTTAACCCCATCACCTTGTAAAAACAAACAAACAAACAAAAATACAAACTCTCTTTCTCAAGTTATCTTACATACTAGATTAATATCTTAATGTGCAAATCTAATCAGGTTACTCAATTATACATAAATATTAAATAGAAGATAAATATTTTTTTTTAGGTTTTTGCAAGGCAAACAGGGTTAAGTGGCTTGCCCAAGGCCACACAGCTAGGTAATTATTAAATGTCTGAGACTGGATTTGAACCCAGGTACTCCTGACTCCAAGGCCAGTGCTTTATCCACTATGCCACCTAGCCACCCCTATGATCAATATTTTTAAAATAAAATCTAATTATTTTAGGCTGGAATCAAGCCATTTTGAAATATTGCCTCAACATATTTTTCCAAACTTTATCTCACACTACATTGTAACACCTACTATCTTCTCCAACTAAAGAATCAAGATGATTTAATGGATCTCTGTGCCACTCTTGTCCAAAGACCATGCTAAATATCTTTGTTTCTTTCTAAGCAGTATATACACAGGGAAAATAAGATCTTGATCCAAAGAAACTAAAAGTACCTTCTGAAAATAGAAGTACATCTGGTATTTTCATTTATACACTGTCTATATGCCTATACTGTATTCCTATACATATATGTGTGTGTGTGTGTGTGTGTGTGTGTGTGTGTGTGTGTGTGTGTGAGAGAGAGAGAGAGAGAGAGAGAGAGAGAGATAGTGACATTTTCACCAAAATTAAATAAAGACTTAGAAATATTCCTTAACAAATAGAGTGTCCCAAAAGTAGAATGTGTTCCCTCAGGAGTGAATAGATTCTTCCTCAGTGAAAGTCAAATGGAGGTTGAATCTCATGCATGTTGTAGAGGGAATTCTTGCTTGAGTTTGGATTGGATGAATTGCCCCCAAAGGTCCTATCCAATTATGAGAGATTGTAGTATTAGAACATTTTTTTTGAAACCCAAAGTTTTAGTTGTGAGTGAGGTTCCAAAGCTTTTAAATGGCCCTTGTCTCTGTCTTCCACATTCACAACTATAGGAATGGAAAAGGACAAAATTTTTATATGCAATGTCACCAGTATCCTTCCAGAGACAGAGAAACTTAACATGTCTCAGATACTCAGAGTTCTCCCATAGAAATAGATCTCTCTCTCTTGACTACTTCATTAGCTTCAAAATTCATTGCTCCATGTATAAATACTCTCCCACAAATTAGCCAGTTTTATTCTTCCAAGCCATTTTCCTATTTGGAAAGGTCAGACTTTTCTCCTTTCTATAAGTTCTTTTTGAAGCAGGAAGCATCTTCAAATGAAGCTCTCTATATTTATTTATTTGTCCTATAATATTTCAGATGAGCTTAAATTACACCAAAGAAGCTTAAGTTTGATAGAAGAAAAAATTCTTAGAATTGAATATTGAGTCACTAGACTTTTTTCATTTTTAGTCACTCCTTCTGCATCTCTCAATGGGTCTTCTACATTCCAAATGATATATAAAAGTAAGTAATTAGTTTCCTTTCTGCTAATATCCTGTCTTTTTGTAATTCTCTCATGTTTCTGGCATCTATTATAAATGTGTAATGATAAATCTATTGCTATTTGATATATAATGAGTTAAAAGAAGTTTTCATTTAACAAAGGTTTGACTGACTGATCCCTAAACCAGTTTCCTCTTATCTCCATACCTGTATCATTAAACAGATAAAACATTTTTCCTAGTCCTTGTGCACTTATCTCTGAATGGATTTAGTAAATATGTGAACTTTCCCATGGAGATCAGAAGGGGGAAATTAAGTCATACAGTGTAAAGAGTGATAGAACACTAGGCCTAGAGTCAAGACTTGATTTCAAATCCAATGTCAGACACTCAGCAGTTGTGTGTTTTGGGGCAAGTCAATCAACTTCTTTTTGCCTCAGTTTTCTTAACTATCAAATGAGGAAAAGATTAGAACTTCTCAGGATTGTTGTGAGGATCAAATGAAGAAGTGACTGGCTCATAGTAAGATATTATTATTATTATTATTATTATTATTATTATTATTATTATTATTATTATTATTATTATTATTACAGGTGAAGTGCAATAAAGAAAAAATAAGGCTAAAGGAAAGTTTACTGTCTATCTGGGTGGTCCTGCTTTATATAAAATTTCTAACTCAAGCCAAAATCTACAGTCTTGAATTCTCTTACATTTTCATATTATTAACCTAGTTTTTACTGAGCAGTTTCTGATCTGGACAGGATAGAGCAAGGCAGAGGTTGAGTGCTCGTAACCAGGTAGCCATTTATTAATTACTTTCTTTGTGAGGAAACAATTTCCATGGGATTACTCCTTTCCCTGGAACTCTGCCTTTCTGGAGTTCGAGCAGAGAACATAAACATACATTCTTGGATAAAGATAAGCATATATATATATATATATATATATATATATATGTATGTATATGCAGAGAGAGAGAGAGAGAGAGAGAGCTCTTAACAGAACAAAGATGGCCCTGCAAGAAAATACTTTTTCTATCAATTGTGACCATTCAGGTAGGAGTCTTGTGGTTGTGATTGTATAATTTCACAGGTACATTATTATTATACAGTACAGTAAAGTTTATATTGATACATTTCAATTAGCACAGGCAAGCACAGTTCAGAGTGTAACCTGTAATTACTAAAACAAAATATTTCTTTATTCTCACTATTTCCCAGGCCCAGAAGTTGCCTGTGAAAAAGATCTCTAGTAACTAAATTATTATTATTAAATTTATTACACATATCATACTAGTCAATATAAAAATCATAAACACTTGACACCACTATTTTTAGTTTCATGACATTGGACTCAACTTGTAATTGATTATGTAATACTTATTCTCTTCTCAAGAAAAAAATATTTATTTTGCTTAACCTTATGGGGGAGAATTGAGAAATTCTTAGGATCATTAATCTATATTATAAAAATAATTGTTTTATTCCATGAAATAAATTTTTTTTAAAAAATCTAAAGAGTTACTCAGAAACTGTCTAGTCCACCCTTCTTCTTTTACAGATGATAATACTGAGGACCAGAGATATCAATTCACCTACCCAGGGTCACAAAGGTGGCATATATCTTAGATAAGTCTTTTAATCAGATCCACTGATTGTTATCCTTTTAGGGGAAGGTCAATGAGACCAAATATATTTTCATAATACAAAGTATTTTAAATTTCAATACAGTAAATATTGATAGATATAGGAACAGAAACCAATGATCTTAACATTACTCTCAATAATTTTTAAGAGTGAAAAGGAGTCCTGAAACCCCAAAGGATTGAGAACTGCTACTCTAATTAAATGGACCTGCTTAAAAAAAACTTAGAATGCATACCCTTTTATAATTATCCCCTTTGGATGCCTGAGGAAATGAGAAAGGAATTTGGTTTGAGGTACAGAAAAAACAGATTTCCAATTATGGTTTCTTCTCTTATTAACTGACAGGCAAAGGCCAAGGAATTTAGTATCCCTGTATCTGGACTTCATCTTCTGTAAAATGAAGTCACAGAAATGAATTAATCTTTGTGAAGCAATTTGAAAATATTAAAATGCCATTAAATATCAATTATTATTGTTATTTTATGTCAATAGAGAATAATGCACGTGGGGCTGACTTTGGAGTCAAAACTCCCTGGGTCTGACACATTTCAGTTATATGGAATAGACAAACTATTTTAATTCTTTGTGATTGCAGGCACCTCTACAAATCTATGAACATAATGAAAAAGTGTCAATCTGAATAGGTGAAAGCAATTTCCACAAACAGTTCTCTCCCAACAATGAAACTGAAGATTCAGACCCAAATGTTTTTTATCAATATTGTCATCATCATTCTTATTTATTTAAACATTTATTTGCCCATTTATTCATCATCTATTTATTTCAGTGATGATGCCATTATTTGAACTATTTTGGAACCTACTCTCATACCCTGAACCAAGTTTATTTAAATGTCATGAAAGGTGCTAAAATTCTTATTTGTGAGCTTTGGAAATGGTAAAAAGCCTGCTGAATAAAATGAGTGATAAAGCTAGGGAACATCTTTAGGGTCAATGACAAAATGTGACAATAAGGTAATAAGATTGGCTTGCTTATGTAGCTCATAATTAGACTCTGAAGGGTTATTATTCTTTTGTTGATTTGAGCAATGACAGTGTCATTGGATATTAAAGAGCTTGCCTTTAAAAATGACATTCACTTTGATGATGACTTTTGAGATTTTTAAGACAAAATCATTCTTGTTGCTCCATGTCAATAAACAGTCTCTTACAACATGTTAAACATTAGGAATATTATTACTAATAATACATTGTATCTGTATATATATATATATATATATATATATATATACTATTTGTAAGTGTACAATATATAAAATATACATATTCTATTAAAATATCTATATATCAACATAAAATATACACACTACTATGAGAAAAATGGTTTTTGATATGTTTTACTTAGCTGAGTATATTTGCTTTTTCAGATCCATCTCATAATTAGCATAGATTTGAAGGCACTCACTTTAAAAGTCCTGAGGAATGTGATAGTAAGGGAAAATAAGTTTTTTACTTTGTAGGTTGAGGATGATATTAAAATTTGTGGAACTGATTCTCCTTCTGTTGATTAAGTCCTTGATATTTAGTAAAGTCAATTCTGCCCCTGCTTTTCCCCCTTCTAAAGAAGATATAATACAAGAATACATCATTAAATCAATGGTTATTTTCAAAGTACCCACAATATTCCAGGCACTGAGGGTAGAAGTAAAAGAATGAAACAATCCCTACCTGATAAGAGCTTATGTTCTGATAGAGGAGACAATATGCCCCTAAAAACCATATATAGTTTAAATATAAATTTCACATACAAAATAATCAAAATTAAAGTAGGTTGGTAGGAAAGCAATACTAGTTGTGAGGAGCAAAAGGCATTTTTACAGAAGATGGTGCAGAAATGTATTTTAGAGGAATATAGGGATTCTAAAAGGCAGAGTTAAGGAGAAGTTTATTCCAAGTGTGTTAGAGGGTCAGTGCAAAGGTATGAAGATAGGAAGTGAAGTCTTGTGATTAAGAAATGCAGAAGTTGGCAATTCTGCTAGATCCCAGAGTGAGGATGAGGTTGGTAATGACTAAAAGTCATATAGGATCTACAAGTTATATCACACATGATCTCAAGTGTTTGCTTTTATCTGAACATCAGTTCTTTGAAGTAAATTATTAAAATATGGCATTATTATTTCAATTTGACAGATGAGGACCCAAAGGTTTACAAAGATGAGATATTATCCAAAAATATAGAACTGGTAAGTAGCAGAAATGTCATAATACCATCCTGACCCCCAACTCCAGTGAAACTATACTTCACCCCAGCTGGAGATGGGGTATGTGCCTCCTAACACGCCAATATTTAATACTAAGAAATCCTATCCTAGGAGACAGGAAAGACTGCAATTCTTTAGGATCTACTTTTGGTTCCTGTTTACTGGTCCAATGAAGAGTTAGATAAAAGAAGTTTTCCATTGTCTTTAGGTAACAATTCCTGGGAAAAAAAAATCAGTCCCTACCCTTGCCTAAAATTAATACTACTGAAAAGGGAAGGAAAAAAGAGAAAATTCATTCAAATGACAATATTTAATAGCTAACACTGATTTAATGTTTTCTGTGTTACAGTTAGGTGGTGAGTGTATAGAGCACTGACTTTGGAGTCAGGAAGAAGGGAGTTCAAACCCAGCCTCAGATATTTGCCACTTATTAGCTGTGTGACCTTGAACAAGTCACTTAACCCTCCAGTCGTCCTGATTCATAACTGGCCACCAGACCCAAATGGCTCTGGAGGAGAAAGTGAGACTGGTGACTTAACAAGCACCCACTCATGCAAATCCAAATTATATGCTTGCCATGGCATCACCTCCCTGAAGTCTTGAATGAAGGACAAAAAACATCATCTATGTTACAGGAACTTTCTTAACTGTTTTAGTGAGGCAAAAGATTAAATGTCCAAGGTCATAAAGCTATTCTGTGTCTGAATTGATATTGGAACTCAGATCTTTCAGACTTTATCCACTCTGCCACCCATTTGCTTTTTCAAAGAAAAAAATAATTGAGAAATTGCCACATGCAAGTAACCAAAGAAGGCAGAGGTTGTAATATTAAGAAGAGATAGAAATAGTCCATTCATTTAGGGAGTTTATAATCCTGTTGTTGTTGATGTTGTTGTTCTATCACTCAGGCATGTCTGACTCTTCACAATACTCTATTTTTTTGCAAGGTAATGGGGTTAAATGACTTGTCCAAGGTCACACAGATATGTAATTATTAAGTATCTAAGGCTGGATTTGAACTCAGGTCCTCCTGACTCCAGGGCCAGTGCTCTATCCACTGTGCCACCCAGCTGCCTTGAAACAATATTTTAAGTTTTCTTGCCAAAGATACTGGAGTGGTTTGACATTTCCTTCTCCAATGAATCAGAATTTGCTCGAACTCTCCATTGTTATGGGTTCTTCTCTGATGACCTTGCATGGTATAGCTTACAATTTCATTAAGTTATATAAGTCCCATCACCATAATATGAATTAAATATTTTATTTCAGGATATTAACCTCTCATAAGAAAAAAAATCTTCCCTATCCCATCATGTCAGCTTTCACTAACAGCACATCACCATCAACACTGACCTTCTTTCTGACGGGTGTTCCTGGATTAGAAACTGCCCATACCTGGATCTCCATCCCCTTTTGCTGTCTGTACATGACAGCTCTTTCTGGAAATGGTATGATCCTATTTGTCATCATCAATGAACCAAGTCTCCATGAGCCCATGTACTATTTTTTGTCTATGCTGTCCACCACTGATCTAGGATTATGTATTTCCACCCTGGTGACTGTGTTGAGAATATTCTGGTTCAATGCCAGAGAGATCAGTTTTAATGCCTGCCTGACTCAAATGTTCTTCATTCATCTCTTCACTATTATGGAGTCTTCAGTACTCTTAGCCATGGCCTTTGATCGATTTGTGGCCATTTCTAATCCCTTGAGGTATGCTACCATACTCACAAGTTCCAGAATCATCCAAATTGGAGTAGCGATTATCACTGTTGCAACAATAATCTTGATACCCCTTATCCTGCTTCTTAGACGCCTCTCTTTCTGCCATAGCCATGTGCTTCGACATTCTTATTGCTTCCATCCTGATGTGATGAAACTCTCCTGTTCAGATACGAGGATCAATAGTGCATTTGGATTGACTGCAACCATCTTAGTGGCTGGGGTGGACTCAACACTGATCCTTCTTTCCTATATATTTATCATTCGCTCCATTCTCAACATTGCTTCTCCAGAGGAACGCAAGAAAGCCTTTAGCACCTGCATCTCCCACATCACTGCTGTTGCTGTCTTCTATATTCCATTGCTCAGCCTGTCCTTTGTCCACAGATTTGGGAAACAAGCTCCTCCCTATCTGCCTACACTCATTGCCAATGTCTACCTGCTCATTCCCCCAGTGATGAACCCCATCATTTATAGTGTAAAAACCAAGGAGATTCGTAGAGCTTTGCTCAAAGTTCTTTGCCCCAAGGTAGTTCGACTCTGACCTTTGCTACCTCCATATAATCCAAGTATAGGAAAAAATCATCCAGTGAGAGATTTTTAAATGTCATAATTTTATAATCCTAGAATTGAAAAGAATATTAGAAATTATATAATCAGCCCAACCTCCATTCAAGAAAATGCTACAATATCCATTTCAGGTGATTATCTGTTCTTCATTTGAACTTTGTCAGCTATAGGGAGCAATAACATCATCTTTTCAATCTCTTCAAATTTAAGATAGTTCTAATTGTTATAAGCATGATTCTATTCCTATCTTCTTCAGCAGCATAATGTATAGATTTATTTGTGCTGAATCTTAATTCAATAAGAAAATTATAGTGTAATTGAGTTGTCATTTGCTAAGTTTTACAGTTTCCTCTTGTTTAAGATGAAAATATCTTTAATGCTTTTCCCAGGAAAATTTTGATGATCCTATAGATCACTGAAAAGTGCAAATGTTAATAAATCATCTCTATTTTTATTTACCATGCTTTTAATTATTCTCCTGAAGTTCCCATCTACTTTTGGATTCCACAGGTTCATGATCAAGAGACATTGATACATCCCTAAATATAGGCTACTCTTAAATATAACTAATCAAATATTAAATATGCCAATATTTTCTCTTTGGTATGGTTAGTTTTCTAAAGTCATTTTTAAAAGTCTATTTGAATTTAGAGAACTTAATTGCATTTTTCTCATTCAAATATTCTTATAGTTGTTAAGGGGTAAAATTTTTAGTTATAGAAACTCAGATATTAAAGAAACTTTAAAAGTCATTCAATCCAATCTCCTATTTTTTTTTAGGTTTTTTCAAGGTAATGGGGCTAAGTGGCTTGTCCAAGGCCACAAGGCTAGGTATTTATTAAGTGTCTAGGTCAGATTTGAACCCAGGTACTCCTGACTCCAGGGCCAGTGCTTTATCCACTATGCCACCTAGCCGCCCCAATCTCCTATTTATTTCAGAATTCCCTATTTTTCATATCCATGAAATCAAAGTCCCTTTCATCATTCTGTCACTAATGTATTTTTTGTCTTTTTTTTCTTATCAACTGATTTCTTCCCCATTGTCTACAAATATAATTGCATCTTGACTTATTTTTCTTTTTTTAGATTTTTCAAGGCAATGGGGCTAAGTGGCTTGCCCAAGGCCACAAGGCTAGGTAATTATTAGGTGTCTGAGGTCAGATTTGAACCCAGGTACTCCCGACTCCAAGGCCGGTGCTCTATTCACTGTGCCACCTAGCCGCCCCCCCCATCTTGACTTATTAGGGGAAATAAAGCCATTTGATCCCACCAATTCCCATAGCTTTCATCCTATGTATTATCTTTTCAGAATCAAACTCTTAGGAAAAAAACAATCATTACATGTCACATTGACTTTCTTCCTCTATCAGTGAATGCCATGTAAGACTACTTCTACCCTTACCATTTGACTAAAACCAATCTCTTCAATGTCATCAATGATCATTTATTGACAAATCCTTTTTTTTCATTCCTCTTTCTTCTTGATCTCTCTATTGACTTCCCTCTTTTATTATCTCTTCCCTAAGGCTTTGTGGAAATGATCCTGCCAGACTTATTTTATTGAAGCATCAATCATATCCATTCAACAGTTCTTGAGTATTCCCCAGGCATCTCTTATTGATCTCATTAGTTCCCACATGTTCAAATATCATATTTATGTAGATTGCTTCCAAAATCCACCACTTACTGCTCTCCTGAACTCCAGTTTCACATCTCAAACTATCTACTAGACATTGCTACCTGAATACCTTTTTGGCACTTCAAATGTGACCAAAACTTACTTCATTTTCTTTCTCCCTAAACCATTCCTTTATCCTAACTTTTCTGTTTTTAATGAAAATAAAGAATTATTTCAGTTACTTAAATTGGAAACCCAGGACCTAGTCTAGATATAATACTTATATTAATCATAATTATTCATATTAATCAATAAAATGTATTAAGAACCTACTATGTACCAGGACTGTGATAAGTACTAGAGACAGAAAAGGAGGGAAAAAAAAGACATTCCCTGCCCTCAAAACTTCAGAGTGTCAGAAATATATGTATATATATATGTGTGTGTGTGTGTGTGTGTATATATATATATATGTATATGTAAACAATATACAGGAATAAGTGCGAAATAATTAATAGAGGGAAGCACTAGCATTAAGAAGAATTAGTGAAAACTTCTGGTTAAAGATGGTATTTTATTTAAAACTTAAAGGAATTCAGAGGGATCAACTGTCAGAGTGGAGGAAGTAGAACATCTCAAGCTAGAAAATAGTGAACAGAGTTGCAGTGCCTTGTTCATGGCATAGGCCATTTCACAGAATCAAAGTTGAGGATTAAGGTATAAGAAGACTGGGAAGGTAGAAGGCATCTAACGATTCTACCTTCACAACATCTTTTAAATCCATCCCCTTGTCTAACATTCACAGTGTAACCATTCTAAGCCAGCACTTCTCCATAAGCTTCCAATCTCCTTGACCAGTGGTGTCAAACATGCCATCCAGCAAAACTCCTAAGTTTAGACTGAATCAGAGATTTATTTAACAAAATAAATAAAATACAATAATATATGCATAATATTAATACTATGTGGCTTTCTAAGACACTATATAGCCTAGAAGAATCCTTATGTATAGTTTATTTCTTTTACATCAATATCCTAGACTATTGCAATAGTTTTGTACTTTTATCCTTTCCTTAAATTCTTTCTTCTTCATATTCCTTGCTACACAGAGTTGCTAAGTTGATATTTCTAAGACATAAATCTGACCATATCACATTACTGCTCAAGAAGTTTTATTGACTGGAATTACTTAGAAACTCCTCTGTTGATTTTTAAAATCCTTCACAAGTCTTCAAAGTCTATCTTTTCAAACTGATTGCACGTTCCTCCATTTTATGTACTCTCTTTTCTAGTCAAACTGGCATATTTGCTTATCACATATATGGCATAGCCTCCCACTTTTATATCTCTTAATATTTCATATACTCTTCATCCCCTCCTGCCCTAGTATTTACAGTGCTTTGCCTCCAAAACTTCATCTCTTAGAACACTTCTTTCAGTGCTCAATTTATCTGCTTCTCCCAGTAATGTATCTTTCCTTATTCCTTAGTTTTTATGACCCCTTTCATGGAAAACAAACATTTTACACTTACATTCATATTCATTTATCTGTGTTGATATTTTATCTTCTCTTGGGTGTCATTTTTTGAGGTCAGTGACTATTTTGTTTTTGTATTGTTTCTTCTGAATCAAGCATGATAACTTGCACCCTTATGGTTCATATGAATTCTTGTGAAATTGAATGCAAGTATATATACATAAATGTTTAACATGGCTCTACAGAAGAAAAAACAAATACATTTTAACTCATGGTTCTAAAGAAAAAACTTTTACCCCAAATGCAATTTTAATTTTAATCTGTATTGTTAACATTTCCTATTTCACTTTCTTAAACCTAGACCATCAAAAGAACAATAAATCAAGCTTATATTTAAATATTTATGAGTAAATGTTCATCCTGAAAATTTAACAGTTGGCTCTTAGGAGCTTGCATGAACCAGTTCCAGCTCTCTCAGGGATTCAAGTAAAAAATATAATTTTTACTCTTATGCTCTTGAAGTTTATGAATGGATCACCAAATTAACATCTTAGGTCCTGAAGTCTTTCCTAAGTTTCAGTCATGAATTTCCAACTGCTGGCTTGAATTCAGCACTGAGATGTCCCAATGACACTTTTAAATTTTATATGTTCAAAATCAACACCCTCAACCAATAAATCCCCTAGTTTTGATATGCTTATTTAGGATGCCATCATTCTTCCAGTCATCTATGATGGAAACTTATGAGACTTTACTTCATTTTCTATTTCTTCTACAGTCATGTAATCACCAAGTGTTATTGATTTTTCTTTGCCAATTTCTTCACATATATTGCTTTCTTTTTTATTCTCATTGACAGCAACCTAGTTCAAATCTTTGTCACAACTAACCTGAGCTATTCCAATAACATATCCTCTCTGGAAGAATTGAAATTCAGTCTCAGAAATGTGCTTGCCATGCATGACTTAGGTAACACAGGTAACCTCTATTTTCCCTCAGTTTCCTCAACTCTATGAATTGGGATATTGATAGCAAGTATTTCTAAGTGGCATTGTGAAGATGAACGAAATAATGTTGTAAAACATTTAGCAAAGTCCTTGTAGTTAGTAATTTGATGTTGCTGTTATGATGGTGCTGCTGCTGCTGCTGCTGCTGCTACTGATGATGATGGTATACATACCTACCAGCTTAATTTTCCTGTTATACAGCAATTTTCTTTATCACTGTGTTGCTAAAACAACAACAACAAAACCTTCATGACTTCCCAATTGTTAGACCACAGAGAGCCCTTAATATAAAGTTTTCTAACTGATATATCTATGAAATCTTGCTATGTGGAAATGATATGTCTTTACCACTTGTTTTCAAAAGGTAGAAACAGAATCAGAGCAGTCTATAGGACACAAATTTACAGTCGGAAGGGACATTATTTATGAGGACAAGCAAGGCAAGAATTTAAGTATTTTCTCCTAGGTCACTTGAGAAGAGCAAGGATCTGAGACTAATCCCCATGACTTCATATTGACTACATTCAGCTGATCCTGCCTGAAGCAAATGCTCCACCCACCATGCTATTTTATCTCCTTTGATGAAAATTATGAAAGGGATGTTTTCTTGAGAAACTTGTTATGTATATAAACTGATAGTGTAATGAGAAAAAAATACTTTGTCAATATACACAATTTTGAAAGATTTTAGAGCTCTAAACAATACAATAACCAACTTCAATTTCAGAAGACCAAAGATGAAGTATGCTATCTAATTCCTGACAGAGAGGTGATGGAATCATAAAGAATTAGATCATTTTTTTCTGAATATGGTCAATGAAGAAATGTGTTTTGCTCACTATACACATTATAGAATTTTTGGTTTTCTTTTTTCCTTTTTTTCTATTGTGAGAAGGAGAGTTAGGGGGAAAATAGATTTTTACAAATCATTACAATAATAGTAATAATGATAATAGAAACATATTGTGATGATGGGGCTCATCACAGAAAATTATCAAGCAGAGGCTGGTTAACCACTTAGGAAGAATATGATAGGATTCCTATTCAGATCAGGATTATCATTGATAGGCTCTAAAGTCCCATCCAACTCTGATATTTTTTAATCCTAAATAATAAAATTATTAAATAAATACATTATTTAATCCTAAATAAAAAATTATTACTCCCAAAATTAAACATGGTGAGGACAACCTGTCCTTAAAGGTAAAAAGGTACCAGGCTTGTATGCCTAAATATTTCAATCACCAGATAGGGAAAAACAGGAAATTTGCTTTTCCCTGAGTCACCAAGGAAATGCCCTCTAGAGAAATGGAGTTAAAAGGAAACAAATGCATAGAGCTCTCCCATCAGAATAGGTTGCATTGATGGCCACATGACTGTAGCAGCCAAGTGCTCCTTATAAAATCTGTCAAGCCAGAAAACCAGAGGGATCCCTCTTAATCCCTACTCTGTTCCCACACACCAGTCTGCTCTTCTTCCCTATGATACAGATTGAATCAAGAGAGGATATTTAGATTTAGCCCTGGGTATTTGTTTTTTTTTTAATCTTGTTAGGCATCAGATGGGCTTTGAATTAGGTTAGAAAGAAGAAAAAAAAATTTAGCTAGAGAAATTTATAAACTTATCTTTATTATCTGTCAGTTTCTTCTTCAGCTTCCAAATACAAAAGGTAAGTTTTCCTTAAAGTGAGAACTTAACTCTTTTTTTCCACCCTATCAGATCCCCCATTCTGATTCTCAAATTCCTATTTGCCACTATCTACCTTGAACATTTAAGAATTACAGATTTGAAATAGGATGTATATTCCTTCAAGTCAGTGAGTCTATTTTTGGTTCAGTATCCCCAGTGGTTAATACCACACCAAGCACAAATTGAGGTACTTAATAAATGATTATTGAATCATTTTGAATCAAATTAAATTGTCGAGTCAGAAGAAATCTCAATAACCATCTAACCCCTACTCCTATAGGATTTCTCTCAGCATTCTGTCTAGAATTCTTCCAAACAATTGTATAATATATTCTATAAAAAGAAAAGCATTAATCCACCAGACATTACATTCTACTTATAGATAGTTCAATTGATAGAACATTTTCCCCAACTATCAAGCCAAAGTTTTACTCTGAAAATTCTGTTTATTACTTCTAACTCTTTCTCTGGATAACATAACACATATCTAACCCTGCTTTTTTATAAATATTTCATGAATTTAAAGAGCCTGTCTGGTATTCTCCTCTTTTCTGAAACTTACCTTATTCATTCAACCTATTCACCTATGCTGTATACTTGAGTACCTTCATCATCTTACCTGCTCCTTTCTCAGAATTCTCGAATTAATCAATTTTTCTCCTTAATTTGTAACACTCATATCTAAATGTAATAGTTCAGATGACTGGGGTAGAGTACAGAGATTCCAAGAAGTGATGTTCTCAAAAGATAGAGACTAGAAGTTTTGAGAAGGCAGTCTTTTGCTTTTATAGGTTAAAATAATAATGATGATGATATCAATAATAATAATAATAATAATAATAATAATAATAAATATTTGTGTTGCACTATCTACAGGAGTCTTTGAGATGATTTGATATAAGGTAGTGTGAGGAACTTCCTTAAAAAGGAAGATGATTAAATAATAGAATAAAATACCTCATGTGGTAGTGAGGTTATAGTCATAAGAAGTTTTCAAGTAAAGGCCAAAAATTGCCTAGCTGTGTGACCTTGGGCAAATCACTTAATCCCATTACCCTAAAACAAATTTTTAAAAATTTTTAAAAAGATTGGATGGTCAGTTTTCAGGGATATTATAAAGGAGGTTTATGTGTTAAGTAGATAACTTATGAGGTTCCTTAATGGATCTCAGGTTCAATAATTTTATTGCTCTAGTCTAGCAATGAGTATAATGGATCAGAAAAAAGAGGCATAATACAGTATTCAGTATCAATTAAAGTCAATTACCTTCTACTAAGAAAGTGGCAAGGGATAAATACATAAATATATTACATACATACACATGTATATGTGAATGTAATCCATATTTTTTAAAAAAAATTTTCTGTTTAGGTGTATAGTGAGCACTCAATATTGAATATATTTGCTCTTCATAATTTCATAATATCATGGATTACCAGGGATAGGATGAAACTCTAATACTATCTAGTCCAATCTTCTTAAATATATAGCTAATATAGAGATAAAGGACTTTTTTTATATGAACATGCCAGAAGTTCTATTTTTAAATTAGGGTTGCCCATCCAAAGAAATTTTTTAGAGATGGCTGGTATAGTAGAAAGGTCCCTGGACTTTGATCAGGAGAAATTCGAGTTCAAATCATTCTTTAACTTTTAGTCATGTATCATTGGTCATTTCATTTAAACTCATCAAAACTGATTTACTTCTTCTGTCAAATAAAAACATCTCTTGATCCTATCTCATAAGATTAAATAAAACAATACATTTAAAATTCATTGCTAACAATAAAATCATTATATAAATGCAAGCTATTAGTTTTTTTTTACCTGACCTTTGATTTCAACAGCATAGGAAGGTCCCAACAGTGAACTATTTTTTTTCCTTCATTTCTATATGCGTATTTCCAAGTTACAAAACTTCCCTCCACACTTTCTTCCCACCCCCCCTCCCCTCAGTAGGGAACAGTCAGTATAGCATTTTACATACATAGTTTGTTAAACATATTTACAAATTAGTCATTTTTTGGCATGAGAAATTAAAATTAAGGGAAAGAGATACAGAAGAGATACTTTTTTGTAAAGTGTTCATCAGATCTGGTAGGGTTATTTTTTTCCATGTGTTTTGTTTTTCTTACTCTGGTTGGGAATAATATAGTCCATGGCCAGTCTAATACAGTTGTCCAAGCTCTCTGGACTGTCGAGAGGAGTTGCATCCATCAAGGTTGTTCATTTCATAATGTTGTTGATGTGTACATTGTTCTCTTGACTCTGCTCCCTTTGCTTAGCATCAGATCCCATAATTCATTCCATGCTTCTCCAGAGTCTAACCATTTATGGTTTCTTATAGACAATAGTATTCCATAGTATTCATGAACTTGTTTAGCCATTCCCCAATTGATGGACATTCCCCTCAATTTCTAATTCTTTGCCACTACAAAAAGAGCTACTATAAATATTTTGGAACATGAAGGACTTTCCCCATTTTTTTACAGCTTCTTCTGGATATAGTCCTAGAATTGGAATTGCTAGGTCAAATGGTATGAACAGTTTTGTTGTTCTTTGGTCATAGTTCCATAGTGCTCTCCAGAAAGGTTGGATCCATTCACAACTCCACCAGCAATACATCAATGTCCCCCTCCCACAACCTCTCCAACATTGATCATCTGCCCTTTTTTCATCTTGGCTAACATAATAGGTGTGAGATGATACGTCATTGTTGTTTTAATTTGCATTTCTCTAATCAATAATGATTTAGAGCATTTTTTCATATGATTATATATAGCTTTAATTCCTTCATTTGAAAACTGTCTGTTCATATCTTTTGACTATTTATCAATTGGAAAATGACTTATGATCTTATAAATTTGATGCAATTCTCTATATATTTTAGAAATGAGACCTTTATAAGAACCCCGGTTGTGAAGATTGTTTCCCAGCTTTCTGATTTTCTTCTAATTTTGGCATCATTGATTTTATTAGTACAAAAACTTTTTAAATTTAATATAGTCAAAATCATTCATTTTGTAGTTTAGAATGTGCTCCAATTTTTGTTTGGTCATAAATTTATCCCTTTTCCATAGATCAAATAGAGTATTTTTTTGTCTATTATCTACTGTATCACTCTTTAAGTCTAAATCCTGTACCCATTTTGACCTTATTTTGGTATCGGGTGTGAGATATGGATCTATGCCTAGTTTTTGCCACACTATTTTCCAGTTTCCCCAACAAATTTTGTCAAATAGTAAGTTCTTGTCCCAGAGGCTGATGCCTTTGGTTTCTCAAATAGTAGAATGCTACAGTCATTTACTGCAGTACCTCTTGAGCCTATCCTAATCCACTGGTCCATTACTCTGTTTCTTAACCAGTACCAGGCAGTTTTGATGACTACTGCTTTATAGTATAGTTTGAGATCTGGTAGAGCTAGGCCACCTCCCTTTACATTTTTTTTATTAGTTCCCTTGCTATTCTTGCCCTTTTGTTGCTTCTGATGAATTTTGTTACTATTTTTTCTAGCATGGTAAAGTTTGGCAGTTTGGTAATGAATAAGTAATTTAATAAGTAATAATAATAAGTAATTTAATGTAGATGTACACCTGCTCTGAAACTTAGTTTGGATAGGTACTGAGAATACTGAAAGGTAAAGTGATTTGTCTAGGATCTGTGGATCTAGGATGTGTCTTGAATTTAGTTCTTCCTGATTATGAGGTCTTGCTTTCTCTTCACTACTTCACATTACCTTTTATTATGAGCATCATCATTATTATTGGTGCTGCCATTCAGTCAGAAACTAAGAGAGGATACTAGGCTGACCTTATAATCAATAAAATCAGGGTTTGATTCTTACCTTTGACACATATGGGCTGTGTGATTATCAGCAAATCATTTAATCTCTCAAGACTCTAGATAACTAACTAAAATTAAATGGTACAGTTGCTGATTTGTGGTTATATCAATGATGTCATTTAATGAAAATTTTCTTTGCATTTAACTTCAGAAGCTCTTACACTTTTACTTGAATGCCTTAAAACTTTAAAAAACCTTTTTGGTTAATCATCTCTATTCCCATGAAAAGAGTTGTCTTTCTCCCAATTAGGAAAGTATACCATACAGTTTATGTATTGAATTATATCATTTTTTCTCCCCCAGAGAAAGTAAGCCAATTTTCTTTCTGTGAAATCTGTTGTTATTCAGGTTTGTCTGTCTTTTTTATTACTCTATTTACTTTCTTGTTTTTTGTTTTTTGCAAAGATACTAGAGTGGTTTATCATTTTCTTCAGACCATTTTACAGATAAGGAAATGAGACAAAAAGGTTTAAATGACTTTTCCAGTGTCACATAGCTAGTAAGAGCCTGAGACTTATTTTAAGCTCAGATCTTACTGACTCCAGTCTTGGCATTGTGCTACCTAGCTGCTTCTGTGAAATAACTCATGAAAATAAATCTTGAAAGGGGAGAAAAATGAAGACAACTCATTTTTCCCATAATCTAAAATTACTGAGTAGCTACCTATTATGTGCAAGACATTATACATATTATAGTGAATACTGAAGAAAAATGGAATAGCCCTTAAATTTAGGAAGTTTATATTCTAGTTGTAATGAATTTAATTTATTGTTTTAGGATATAAAGTCTTCCATAAGAAAAATTTTCCTCTTCATCCTATCATGTCATCTTTTTTTAACAACACCTCACCACCATCCATGACCTTCTTTCTGACGGGTGTTCCTGGGCTAGAAGCTGCTCATGCCTGGATTTCCATCCCCTTTTGCTGTTTGTACATAATAGCCCTCTCTGGTAATGGTATGATCCTGTTTGTCATCATTACTGAACCAAGTCTCCATGAGCCCATGTACTATTTCCTCTCTATGCTCTCTTCCACTGACTTGGGCTTGTGTATTTCCACTCTGTTTACAGTATTGGGAATATTCTGGTTCAATGCAAGAGAGATTAATTTTAATGTCTGCCTGACTCAGATGTTCTTTATTCATCTCTTCACTTTCATGGAGTCTTCAGTACTCTTGGCCATGGCCTTTGATCGCTTTGTGGCCATCTCTAACCCACTGAGGTATGCCACTATCCTAACACATTCAAGAATAATCCATATTGGTGTGGCAATTGTTACCAGAGGTACAGTCATCCTGATACCCCTTGTCTTGCTTCTCAGACGTCTCTCTTTCTGCCGAAGCCATGTGCTTCACCATTCCTATTGCTTTCATCCAGATGTTATGAAACTCTCATGTTCAGATACCAAAATCAACAGTGCATTTGGACTAACTGTAATAATTTCTACTGCCGGAGTGGACTCAGTCTTCATCCTCCTCTCCTATATTCTGATCATCTGCTCTATCCTTAACATTGCTTCCCCAAAGGAGCGCAAAAAAGCTTTTAGTACTTGCATCTCCCATGTAACTGCTGTAGCCATCTTCTACATTCCTCTGATCAGCCTGTCCTTTGTCCATAGATTTGGGAAAGGAGCCCCACCCTATGTGCCCACTCTCATTGCCAACATTTACTTACTCATCCCCCCTGCAATGAACCCCATCATTTACAGTGTAAAGACCAAACAAATTCGTAAAGCTATTTTCAAAGTCTTTCATTATAAGGGAATCCTGATATGACACTCCAAATTTTCATACAGTCTTGAAAAAGAAAATAATTCTACATCAACAAGATTTTTCTCAAGATAGAATTTTAGAACCTTAAAAATAGTAGGAATTTTAGAAGACATAATTGCAGTTATCTGAAATTGACAAATTTTGTCATGAACAAAACCCATACAAATAGTATAAAAGAGAATGTTATATTTGTGGAAATTTCATCAGTTCATTCACCACCCAACAAAAAGAGAAATACACTTTTACTTCATCTCTTAAAGGTTATAATCTGCCCCTTCTCTGACTACCATCAATTATAGATATGTTATCACCTCTCCAGACAATCCACTTCAATTTAAGAAAGTTGATTTTTAAAGAAATGACTTCTTTACAATTCTTTCTATTTTGTCTTAATTCTGATGTCTACTAAATGTCTTTGAGTCCTGTTTTAGTTTAATACAATAATTTTCCAATGAATTAACTGTTTCAAAGCTATGACTTTCTGTTGATATAGATGCAGATGTTTCTGATATTATTCTCAGAGTATTATGATTCCAGACATCTAGGAAAGTTTAAATACTAATAAATAATTGGGGGCGGCTAGGTGGTGCAGTGGATAAAGCACCAGCCCCTGGGTTCAAATCCGGTCTCAGACATTTAATAATTACCTAGCTGTGTGGTCTTAGGCAAGCCACTTAACCCCATTTGCCTTGCAAAAACCTAAAAATATAATAATAAATAATTTCAGTAATAACCATCACTGAATTTCAGTCCATGTCTGAATTTGAAGTTTACTAAATTTTCCATGTACTTTTTTATTCCACATTATTAAGAACCATTGTTTTACTATATTATCCCATTTTCTTTGATTTACAATGATTTTCACATTTGTAAAAATATTTTAACTCAGATAAAAATTTCAATATTAACCTGACCCTGAAGAAAAATATAAATGACAATAAAAAATAATTTTGCATTCAAAGTAACTATTTTATTATATTTAGAGTATCAGCTACCTAGAATCCTACAACTACAGTGTTACATTATATCTTCTCAACTCAAAAAAGATTCTCAACTCACAGTATCCCTTAACCAAGAAAATCTGGACACTTTTTATACATTCCAGAAAATATGAACCTTCATTTCTGATGAAATAACATACAGTGTGAACATTGAGAATTTTTTCTAAAATATAATATGCAAAAATCTGATAAGTATTAAATTAAAAACCAGAAATAGAAGAGTCATGGAAGTGTGGGAGAAATAGGATGAAATGGGGGAATTATGGAATAGGGTGAAAGTGGGGAGTCATGCTTAACATACCATGAGTTTAGCATTGCTAACATTTTTAGGGGGTAACAAAAGAAGAAAATATAACTTCAAGTTGCATTAAAAGTTATTCTGTGACCAGAACAAAGAAAAAAACAACCCCTTTGCATGCTTCCCTGATCAGAAAATGTGTATAATTTTTTATTATAGAAAAGACTATCCAAAGAAAAGACTGTCCAAAGGAGAAAGACCTTGGTAAAAAAGTCTGAAACTCATTTTATGTAACAATTAATTTAAAACCATATATCATTAAGAGAATACTTGACTGGTGCAGATGGGGGACAAATGATAGTTCATTTCATATATGAGAAGTGTTATAAGGAAAAAAGCAATAGTTTGTTCTTTCAGCTTTACGATTACAGGAACAAGAGTAATATGTGGAAGAGGCAGAGGGAGATATGCACAAGTCGTAAGAAAAGTCTTTTTCACAATTAGTTATCTTTTAACATAGGTATTAAGGGTGCCTTTATTAAAAAACAGAAGAGAATCAAATAATTTCCATTCACAGTTATAGTTACATGAGAATTTTTTGTAACAAAACCAGAGATGGAGGTGATCCAAAAGATAAAATTGGTAATTGCAATTATATGAATTTGAAAATGTTATCATAAAAAATCATTACAAATAGTATAAAGGGGAATGTTATATTGGTGAAAATTCTTTACATAAAATATTTTGATAATATTATGATATTTTAAAAAACCAATAATCAGCAAAGATCTCTTAAGTGCTTAATATAACTAAAAATGCAATTACATAAAAAAGTATACAACAAAAGTCTGTAGAAATAAGATTCATTTTCCAATTTATAAATTTTCAATGTATCTGGAAAAAAATTAGTTCTCAGAAGAACTGGAAACTCTGAACTAATTAAAATGTTGCACCTCACTACTAATAAGATAAATGTAAATCACAACTCAAAGCACCAGAAAATTGACATAGATCAGAAAAGAAAGGAATATCAGTGTTGGATTGACCAAGAAAAGATAGGTACTTCTGGTGCAGTTATGAATTAGTATAATAATTCTGGTAAGAAATTTGGAATTGAACCAAGGCTGATTTAGAAATTTTAAAAAATAGACACAAATCCCAAATAGCTCAACTGCAGGGGGAAATAATTATTATAAACCAAAATATTCATAGCCGAATTTTTTAATGCTTGAAAGGAACTTGATGGGGGATATACATGCCTACTATTCAGAAAATTACTAAATTGTAAAATGTGAATATAATGAGGACATGAAGACTATAAAGAAGCTTGACACACAACCTATATGAATGGATACAAGATGAAGCATGCAAAGCAATATACACAAAATAAAACTATATATACAAAGAAGAAAACAATGAAAGTGGAGAGGGAAGCAACTTGTACTCTGTAATTATAAAGATCAAACTTACCCCTAAGAAAGATATGAAAAATGCATCAAGTTCTCTTCCTTGAAGGGGTGGCTCATGATGAATGGGGAACATTACAAATATTGTGAGATTTGATTGATTTCTTGGTTAGCTTTTCTGAGTTGCTTCCTGTCCTCCCCTATCTTTTTTAGTCTGTGCTACTGGGAATAACTCTTGGTAGAGGATTAAGGAGGAATATATTTACAAATAATTGCTTTGTAAAAACAAAATGCAGTAAGACATTTTAAAATTATAATTATATAAAAGTATAAAGTGCTGCTTCAGAATCTACTTCCTCAGAAAATTTCATTTGAAAACTGGGAACAACTTGTCAGGGATTCTATTGAAGGAATGCTTATTAATCGTCTCTGAGGTACTTTCCATTTCTGAACATTGTAAATTCTGTCATAGTCCACAAATCTTTAAGCAGATGCTTCTTTTCTGAATATATTATACTTTAAGGTAGAGCTAGCTTACAGTATAGCTGATAAAGTACTGGACCTGGAATAAGGTAGATCTGAGATCAAATCTGGTCTCATCTTCTTATTAGCTGTGTGATCTTGAGGAAATTACTTAGCTTTTCTTTGTCACAATTTCCTCAACTTAATAATGAAGATAATAGCACATTTCTTGCAAATGAATTATTTGTAGAAACCCTTAGTTCAGCTCTTCACACAGAGTAGGTGTTCCCTAATATTAAGGGAACATATATAATTGTGTTAGGCATTATTTCTTTGACTATCATTAACCTGAAGATGACATAGTTATTTTCTTCCAAAATCTTTATTATTTGGTCCTTCAGAGAAGCACTTGACTCTGATCTTCCCTTGATCAGTTATTTCATTTGTGTCTGAATGTGACCCCATTTGGAGTTTTTGGGTTGAAATACTGAAGTGGTTTGCAATTTTCTTCTCCAACTCATTTTGTATATAAGGAACTGAGGCAAATAGGGGTAAATTACTTGCTTCAGATTGCATAGCTAATAAGTGGTTGAGGCCCAGATTGGACTCATGATAGTGAGTCTTCCTAACTACAGGTCCAGTATTCTATCCATTGTGCCACCTAAGTATCAAAAAGTTATTTGCATTACCAAGATGGCTTTATATTCAGAGATACATTTAGAGATATGCTTTATATATTTTAAAATGTTTTGCTACAGATCATTAACAAACAAAAAATGTGAATTGAATCTTCTTTTAATGAAATGCTAATTCAACTTTTCTGATGGAATATATTACATATAGCAAAGTCTAAAATGTGATTATTGAATCAAATCAAATGAAGAGAATGGAATGGAATGAAATGCCTATATTTACTATACAAAGATTATAAAGAAACATGAGACAAATTATAAGAACTGAAGCAAGAGGAAATCTGCACTACTTGAGGAATCAGAACCACTGAATAACAAATTTTAAAGAAAACTCTTAGTATCTTTTTAGAATCTTACCTGAATATCAATACCTCACTATAATATCCCAATCAGCTGTCAAGTGGATTACCAGCCAGAATATCCACAGAAAGAAGAATCATCCAATCTATTTCATTTTTTAAAAGTAGTTCTTATCGTTATTAATTATATGCAAAAAATAAAAAAGGCAACACAGAAAAATTAGTTACATGTGAATATCTTTAGGTAGATGAATATGTAATATGTCCTAGAAGTCTTAGTGCTATATTAAGCTCTTAAGGTTTAAAACTACACATACACTTTCCACCATTTTATATACCCAAATGCATATACACATGTATATTTATATTTTTACATATAGAGAGAGACATAAGTATCAATCTTCTTATAAAACAAATTTCTTTAAAATAAAATAATAAATAACAAGCCTCAGTTTCTTATACAAAATACCTTGGAAAACATGTTTGTGTATGAGCATGTGCATATATTTATTAATAGTGTTTGATTTCACAATAGAACAAAAACATTTTAAATGAAATTCATCTTTCTTTTCAGCAAAATTGTATCACTGTTGGATTTTGGGTCTTATGATAATTGATATGATAATAGATCCATTGCTGCAGGACACTTTAAGAGATTTTAATTTTTCAGGTGAAGAAACTCAATCTTAGAAAGCTAAATGACTTACCCATGGTTATACAGGTAAATATCAGTAACAGGATTTGAACTCAAGCTCTCTGACTAGTTAGTTTCTTTCCCTTGTAGGGCCCTCCACCTATTTATCCTAATTCTTCCCTCAGGAGCTAAACAGAATTCAATTCAACTCAGTGAATGTTTGTGAAAGATTTACTAAATACAGAGTACTGTGCTTGGATCTGGGAAAATACAAATGTTAGATTGAATATATTTGCTACTCTCATGTAGCTAATTGTCCAGTAATAGAGGAATCTGCTTACTCTTCCATGCACATATTTGATGACACTTAGAATGATTCGAGCCTCCGAGACTTTTCTTATTTCGATTTTTTGTTTTTGTTTTTATTTTTTTTGCAAGGCTATGGGGCTAAGTGACTTGCCCAAGGTCACACAGCTAGGTACTTATTAAGGATCTGAGGTCGGATTTGAACTCAAGTCCTCCTGACTCCAGGGTCAGTGCTCTAATTCACTGTGCAACCTAGTTGCCCCAACTTTTCTTCTTTCAAGAAAACAAATCCTTGGTATGAATTTTGTTTCCAAGCTCACCTTTCTGGTCATTTTTCCCTTGGATAAGTTTTACCTTTTAAATATCACTCTCAACAAAGGATAACAATATTCCAAGTGTGGTTGGGAATTTTTTTTAAAAAATCAAATGTGAGAGCAATGATTATTTCACTTTTACCAAACATTGTGCCTTATACCCTACTCTAGATAGTATAAGTTTACATCTTTGATTTAGAACATGCCATTTTACTTTTTCATAAAATAAAATATTGAAAAATGTGTCTTGGAATAAATTCAAATGAAGTCTCAGTTCATTTTATTCTGATCTATATCATGTGTTCACTGGTTTGTTCTTGGCCTTGTGTGTCAACAATCAATCAAAAAAACATATACATATATATATATATATATGTATATATGAAGTTTTAAAAGGAAGTCATCAAGTATTTAGTATCCAGTCAACTGGCATTTATAAAGCACCTACTATTTGCCAGGTGCCATACTAAGCCGAGGGAGCTAGCATTGCAGTTGGATTGGTAGGATTAGAAAATATTTTAATATAGAAGATGTTGCTTAAGCTGATTTAACAAAGCAAAACAAAGATTCCAAGAGGCAGAAATGAGAGGGAAGAGCATTTCAGGGGAAACCTAGTTTAAGGTACTGAGAGGTAACTGGTATGAGGAACTAAAAGCAGGCCAGCAAGACTACAGAAAATTATGGAGGAGCATAATGCCTAAGAATACAAAAGTAAGTAGGGATCATTGAAATAAATTGAATCCTTGGGATATGCTTACTTGATGAATTTGTGTTTTACATTTCCTTCTTTCCTACCAACAAGGATAGAGACATGAAACATCAATCACTGCAGGCAAAGGAAAAAAGATTCATAATAATAGTAACTTATGAACACATATAGGACAAGGAAGTACAGAATAGAATAAAACCTTCCCTACAGAATGAGTCTCATAGTCTCAAAGAGTGACCAGGACATAACTGCCCAGAGAAATCCCTAGGGAATAAGACTTCCCCCCTGGAAAATGACTCCAGACAGTCTGATATGTGGCTCTTTATAAATACTCATTCTTCTGAGAACCCAATGGGATTGATATCCCCAGGTTTCTGCTCACCACTCAGAGAGAAAATAACTTTTCCCCATTATTTCCCCTACCACTGTATGATCATAGTAAGCATAGTAGAGTGCTTAGATCTAAGAACATTTGTTAACATTGGAAGGTTGTAGATATTCAGCAACATTTAAAAAAATTTTGAAGTTAGATGTTAAGCATGAAAAAAAATAAAGCAACTAATATTTTAAATGTACTAAGGAAAGGTTTGGGAAGAAAGAGATTTTAATGAAGAAATATTGCATCTAATATAAGAGATATGTTTGAATCCTAGCTCTATTACGTACCATCGGGTTACTTTGGGAAAATGACTTAATTTCTCTATACCTTAGTTTCCCTTAAACCAGGTCACTGAAAAGAGAAAATCATTATAATCCTATCCAGTTCTATATCTATAGATCACCTTCACTTTTAATTTGTTGAAAAAGAAGGGTCTCATTTGTCATTTATAGTTCAAGAAGGACTGTTGGACTAAAGTGATAAGGTAGTTATCCTTCTCTTACTTATTTCAAATTTTATTTTAAACATAGAGAAAATCTTCAAAGATTAGAGGGTAGACTCTGAATAGTATGGTGTGGGTAGTCTATTATTAAAATTGTCTAATAAAGGAATGAGCTTATGAAGGGAAAAGAGGAAAAAATAAGCATTTAATATGTGCTAGCTACCGTGTTAATTATAAAGATTATTTCATTTGATTCTCACAGCATCCTAGAGAGGTAGAGGCTGTTATTATCCCTGTTTTAGAGTTGAGGAAAATAAGGAAAACAAATTAAGTGCCTTTCCCAGAGACGTAGAGTTTGTAAATGTCTGCGGTTAGATCTGGATTCAAGTCTCACTGACTCCAGAGTTAGCTTTATAAATATGGTATCATCTACTTGCCTGAAACTATTATCCATTTCATTCATAGACTCAAGAAATTGTCTAAAACTGCCTCATGTTAAGATGAGTGAAGGGAAGGACTTTGTCTAATGCCTCACAATACAAACAGGAAGTATCAGAGTCAGAGTTAAAATCTAGGTCCTTTTTGGGACACATTGCAGTGATCTTTTCAAACAACATAACCAAGGATCACAGAATCTCAGGGTTGGAAGGAAACTTAGATATGCCCCCTAAACAAATCTATATCTGAAGAGGAATCACTTCTAAGTGGTCAATCCAGGTTCTGTTTGAAGGTCCCCAGTAAGGAGAGATCCTCTCTCTGAAGGTGCCCATTCCACTTTTGGACAGCTCCAATTGGTATGAAGATTTTCTTCATTTTTAATTTAAAATTTCCTGTTTTCACTTTGCAGCTGTTGCCCCTAGCTCTGCCCTCTGCAGCCAAGGGAAAAACAAAAACAAAAATACCTTTTCTATCTAAAAATTCTTCAAATATTTGAATTCATAAGAGTAGGCTAGAAGAGACTTCAAAGTTTATCCACTTCAAACTCCTTAAAGTTTAAAAAGGCGGGAACTCACAGGTCTTTTAAGGCTGTTATTTTTTAAAGAATTGCTGAAGAATGAGACATACACTTTCAGACAAGGCTAATGTGGGAATTTATCTTAATTATTTACAAACTATTTCGTTTTTAAAATTATATTATGTCATATTAACTGTTTTTTAAGCTACTACAAGAGTGTTTTTTTCCCCTTTTTTCAAGGGGGAACAGTCTGGGGAGGAGAGAGAATAAATACTTTTCATTTTAAATGAAAAATCAATAAATAAAAATGAGCAAACTCTAGAGAAGTTAAGTGATATGTAAAAGGCTCCACAAAAAGTAAGTAGAAGTTTCAGTTACTTTCCCTCAATTCCAAATTCAGCATTCCTTCCACATCACATTGCTGGGTGACAGCATATCCTACCTAATTCTTTGTGTTGCCAGGATAAAAATTCCTACTTTATTCAGTCACTATGGAAGACTCATCTTCCTGAGTTATCTGGCCTCATATGTTAGCTATGTGACCTTGGACAAGTAACTTAATGCTGTTTGTCTTAGTTTCCTAATTTAAAAACTGAGCTGGAGAAGAAAATGGCAAACCACTCCAGTATGTTAGCCAAAAAAAAAAAAAAAAAAAAAATCAAATGGGGCCATGAAGAGTCAAACAATAGTGAAAATGATTGAACAAGAAAAAACAATACATTTTAGATGTTTTATATGTATGTGTGTGTGTGTGTGTGTATACACATATACATATATACATATCTCCAGATGTTTAAGATATCAGCTTATCCTTCATGCTAGAGGGATAAAAATTATCATCCAAAGTTCCATTTTTTTTTATTGTGCTTAAAATCAGAAGGTAGTAAAGAGGATATTAGTAAATAGAAATATCATTTCCATATTTTCTGTCTCCTCCATAAAATATAGAGGAGTTAAAAGGGAGGGGACGTTTTTAATCTGATTGAAGAGAGAAAAGACATAGAGGAAAGGAAGGAAGAAGAATTTCTGGGGGAAAATCTTATTTTAATTTGGCAATAACTTTCATGATTGAAAGTCAATTAGCCACTTAACCCCATTGCCTTGCAAAAAAAAAGACAGTCAATTAGGAAACCAAACAAAATGTTTCATAGGAAAGCAGAGAAGTTCTAAAAGAGTACCTGTGATGTATTTTACACACACACACACACACACACACACACACACACATATTTATGGGAAGGGAAGTAGAAAAGAGGTTTGTAAGTCTCTGTGTAGCTATGTAACTATGATAAATGTGCCCATAATTAATCAAAGGTATTTCTATTTTAAATAATTCTATATTAATATAATAATTTTATAGAATAATATATTAATTAATAACATATAATACCTACATTAAAACTAAGTTTCTCTTTCTAGGACACCCTGATATAAAATAATTTTCTATCCATAATCATCATGCCTTCCTCTCCCAATGCCACCTCCTCCTCTTTGATCATCCTCTTGACTGGTGTTCCTGGACTTGAAGCTGTTCATGCCTGGATCTCCATCCCCTTTTGCTGTCTCTATTTAATAGCCCTCTGTGGAAATGGCATGATCTTGTTTGTGATTATCACTGAGTCAAGTCTCCATGAACCAATGTACTATTTCCTCTCCATGCTATCTACTACAGACCTGGGCTTGTGCATTTCTACACTGATCACTATGCTTGGAATATTCTGGTTCAACGCCAGAGAGATAGGCTTCAATGCCTTGTGTAGCCCAGACATTCTTCATTCAGCTCTTTAATGTGATGGAGTTCTCCATGCTTCTGGCCATGGCCTTCGATCGCTTTGTTGCTATCTATAACCCCCTGAGATATGCCACCATCTTAACAGACTCCCGCATCATCAAGGTTTGGTTGGTGATCCTCTTTAGAGGGACAATCATTCTAATGCCTCTAGTGTTGCTCCTGAAGCTCCTATATTTCTGTCGCAGTCATGTGCTGCACCATTCCTACTGCTTCCACCCTGACATCATCCAGCTGTCTTGTTCAAACAATAAGGTCAACAGTGTGCTTGGACTAACTGCCCTCATCATCACTGCAGGGGTGGACTCTGTCTTCATCTTGCTGTCCTATGTTCTGATCATTAAGACTGTCCTCAGCATCGCCTCTCCTGAGGAGTGGAGCAAGGCTTTTAGCATTTGCATCTCCCATATTGGTGCTGTGGCCATCTTCTACATCCCCCTAATCAGCTTGTGCTTTGTTCACAGATTTGGGAAGCAGGCCCCTCCATATGTGCACATCCTCATGGCAAATGTGTACCTCCTCATCCCCCCCGTTATGAATCCCATTATCTATAGTGTGAAGACCAAGCAGATCCACAAAGCTATTCACAAAGTTCTCCTTCCCAAGGGAAGCCAGATTTGATTCTAATTTCTCTCCAAGGCAGTTTAAGTGTATTTGCTCAGTCGTGTATTCTTATTAACTCAGGGACCTTGGGAAATACTATATAAGTTCTTTTCCAAAGTGAGACCTCAGTATAACATGGAATAGAATGTTAAGTTGGATATTTTTCTCCTGTTGTTGACAAGGCTATTATAAGGGATTAACAAAGAAAAAAATGCTTGAATAACAAGATGTATAATAAGGATCTGCATGCAAAATTACAACAGCCAATGTCAATAGGTTTGCTCTAGGATTAAAACCCCAAATCATTAATCTAGCATTCAAAAGCTAGGACTCAACACAGTTCTTGATACATAGAGGGTACCTAATAAATGTAATTTACAAGTCAAAATTATCCACATTTTGATAAACTAATATGTCTTATGTAAGATAACAGTCCATTAGGTAGTCACCAAAACCTGCCCTGATTAGGTCCTTCTTGGCTTCTTATTCAGATTAGCTCTCTGTCTGTCTCTATCTCTGTTTCTGTCTCTGTATCTCTGTCTCTGTCTGTCAGTCTCTCTCTTAAACACACACACACACACACACACACACACACACACACACAGATATCCCAGAGTACTGAATCTGGAGTCATTAAGATCTGAATTCACATTCAATCTAAATCACTTAGTACTTATATAATTGAGCAGGTCATTTAAACTGTGTGCATTTAGAGTTTCTCAACTCTAAAATTGGATAATAATAATAATAATAATAATAACAACAACATTGACCTCCCAAGGTTGTTATCAGCATCAAATGAGATAATATTTGTAAAATGCTCGAGGTAGTGGCTGGCAGTAAACAGGTACTTTATGAGTTCTTGTTTCCTTCCTTCCTTCTACTAACTACCACACAAGCAGACCTTTATAAAATTTAAAGTATTATTGAAATGTGACTTACTGATGAAAACTACTACATGTCATTACATTGACAGGAGGAATTGAGCCTGGTGTCAGAAGATCTGCTTCAGATCCCCTCCTGCTTGGTTCTCTAGCTGTCACTTGCCTTTCTTGGTTCCAGGTCCCTCATAAGGGAAAATTAGGGACGTGAATCAACCATTTCATCAACAAACACTTATTAAACATGTATTTTTTTCCAGTCACTGTGCTAAGTACTGAGGCTATAAAGACAAAAGTTGAAAATTCTGTCTTGAAGGAACACACATTCTTCTCTTTTCAGTTATCAGATATTTTTCCTCCCTTCTATCTTCCTCCAAATGAAAGAAAAACAAAGAGGAGAGGGTAGGAAGGAAGGGATGAACTATTATAACACATAAACATGGTCAAATAATATAAATTCTGACATTGGTTAAATCCAAAAAGGTGAGTTTTGTTCTGTTTATTAGTACATCTCTCCATCATGAGGTGAGCAGTATTCTTCATTATCAGTCCTCCGGAAAACATGGTTAATTATATATCAAATGATTTATTAATCATTAAACAGTGATTAAAGTTCTTAAGTCTTACAGAACTATTCATTGTTTTAATATTGAAGTTACAAAATAAAAATTGCTTCTGTTCACATCATTCTGCATTAATTCATACAAATCTTCTTTGTTCTTTGAAGCCATTAGCTTCTTCATGTCTTACAGAATGATCTACTATAATTTCTTCATGTCTTACAGAATCTACTTTCATTACATCCATAAACTTTCTGCCAGCGATCAAATGATGAATATTTCCTTGGGTTCCAAGATTGTTGTCATGCCCAAAGCAGAAGCTTCTATAAACATTTTGTAATGTAGGATGTTTTGCTCTTTTCTTGATCTTTTCCTTCAAGGAATTTACATTCGATGGTGCAAAGAAGACAATAAACATTTATATAGTACCTACTAATTTTTGGATGCTGTGTTAAAAGATTCAGTTGAGTGATAAATTCAGAAACTGTATTGCAGACAGTTTTAAGGACAAGGAAAAGAGAAGAATTTTAATCTGTGGAGATGACTTCTTAGGTGAGTTTAACAAAGTAGGGAAGGAGAGATAAAGGACAAGAACTAAATGTGATGTTTGGATTTAGTGAAGTTTGTTTGTTTTGTTTCATTAATATCAAGCCAAGCAGTTTGCATTAATCCTAGAGGAAACAGGGAGACATCAATGTTTCTCAAGCAGCTGAGGTCTCACAACATCTGCAGCTGTTTTACACATAGAACTACATCTTCAACTATTTTACTTATAGAACCTATATATAGCATGGAGGAGCCAACAGTTCTATCTTTCTTGTCATTATTGTGGTGCCAGAAAATCTAAGATTAGGCCAATTGTACTCCTGGGGTGGGAAGTATTAATAAGAGACCTGGACTTATGTTGATGGTGGAGTAACTTAACTAGTAGGGAAATCTGATCCAGGAGGAGAGTTCATTATCTCCATAACAAGCCTGTATGTTAACTAACCCAAAGGACCCAGGATCCCAATAGCCTTTCCCTGCCAATAAACTTGCTTCTTTCTATATCATCTCTTGTTCCACAGGAAATATAAAAGTGATGAAGGGACCTTATAAATTAATTGACTCTGTCATTTTTTTTTATTTCATGGTCTATTGTTTTTTGATGGGAGGTACTTCTCTCCTGGTGCCCTTTTGTAAGAAGAGACATTAGAAACAATTATAGAACTGCACAGGAGAGCCTTTAAACAATTGCAACAGGCATTTACCTATATTACACACACACACACACACACACACACACACACACACAAACACAGACATATATATATATATATATATATATATATATATATATATATATTTAAGGTTTGAAAACTTTTCATCAACTTATCTGATCCTCACAGCAGTTCTGTTCAGTTGGTGCCATTATTATCTACATTTCACAGATAAGGAAATTGAGGTTAAGTGGGTTTAAATGACACAATCACCCAAGATCATATGCTTACTAACTTTATGAGGCAGGATTTCAACTCAGTTCTTCCTGAATCTCAATCCAGTCTCTACCAGACTTCCTCTTTATAGAAAATTCTCTGCTAACAAATTTGGTTCAAGTGCTGGGAGTTGACTTCTCTATTCTCTCCTGCACTGAAAAATAAGCATGAGGAGAGAAAAGGAGGCATATTGAAAACAGGGCCACATCAAAAGCAGGGGAAACATGGATTTTGATCCTGCCAAAGACACTTGCTACTTTTACCTCTCACCGATGTAGTCTGGAAAATGGGATTGATGAGTATTTTTACTTAATGCTTCACAATGATGTTGTGAGGGAAAATGCTTTGTAAGCAATGACTTTGTATAAATGTGAATAGCTTTATTTTCATTTTACTTTGAATACAGACTATTTACTCATGAAATTCCCTCTCATAGCTTGATGACATGGAACCAAAATGAAGTTCCATTTATAAGGCATGTGGCATTTACAAATCCATAAATCATTTCTTGACTTAGAACACATATCTTCTCTCTCCTCTCTCAAGGCACATATAATCTTATTCAAAATTCTTTCTAGGTTCCACTACACCCTGAAGTCTTCCCCGACCTATCTTATACATTATTAATCAGCCATTTTTTGCAAAACTTAAGTGTATGTTTCTTTTTATATTTTATTTTTTAATTCTCATTTTGCACAAATGGTTTTTTTTACATTAATAAAATATTCTTGTTTAAGAGTAAACAAAATACCCCTCCCTCCATGAATATAGATAGACTTGCTTGGGCGATAAAGTAAAGGGGAAAGGAAAAAAAATTAAAATTAAAAAAATAATAGTAATAATTGTAGGTATGGCCAGGTGGCGCAATGGACGAAGCACTAGCCTTGGAGCCACGAGCACCCGAGTCCATACCCAGCCTCGTAGACCCAACAATCACCCAGCCATGTGACATGCAAGCCACCCGATCCCCACTGCCCTGCAAAAACCAAAAAGAAGGGAAAAAAGACACAAAATAAAATAAAATAGTAATCATAGTAGGGGTGGCTGGGTGGCAGACAGAGCATTGGCCCTTGAACCAGGAGGACACAGGTACAAATCTGGCCCCAGACACCAAAGATCACCCTGCTATGTGGCCCCAGGCAGGCCACCCAGCCCCATTTGCCCTGCACCCTCCCCCAAATAATAATAGTAAAAAATGTGCTTCAGTCTTTGTTCCAACACCAACAACTCTGTCATGGGTGGATCACGTTTTTTATGGTAAGCCCATTGCAAAAGTTGGTTCCATATTTTTCCAAAGTTTCCATTGCTGATTGCAATTCCTTCCTTTCTTATTTCTTCTCTACCATGTACTATATTTTCTCTCTCTTTTCACTCTGATTCTGCTGTAGGGTCGCTGAGTGGCACAGCAGACAGACCGCTGGTCCTGGGGCCAAGAAACCCCGAGCCCCCTTACCACCCCTTAGGCCCAGCATCCACCTGGCCCTATAGTCCTAGACAGGCCTTCCAATCCCAGCCCCTTGCAAGAAGTAAAAAAGAAAATGTGTTATATCTGACCACTCTCCCCCCATGGTCCATACTGTCCTTCTTTGTTCACATCCCCACCCCTTCCCCCTGCTCCCCCCTCTTTCTTACTCCAGATGCCTATACCCCATTGAGTATATATATGCTGTTTCCTCTCCTAGCCATCTCTGATGAGAACAAAGGTTCCCTCATTCCCCCTTGCCTCCCCCCTTCCATATCATTGCAATAGCTCATTGTAATAAAAATAAATCTTATTATATGAAATATCTTGGCCTATTCCCCCTCTCCTTTTTCTTTCTCCCATTACATTTCCCTTTTTTTCTGTTGACTCCATTTTTATAGCATATTTTATCTTTGAATTCAGCTTTCTCCTGTGCTTCAACTATAAAAGCTCCCTCTACCTGTTCTATTAACTGAGAAGGTTCGTATGAGTTTTATCAGTGTCATTTTACTATGCAGGAATACATGCAGTTCATCATCATTAAGTCCCTCATATTTTCCCCTTCTCCTCCAATCTCTATGCTTCACCTGAGTCCTGTATCTGAAGATCAAACCTTTTGTTCAGCTCTGGCCATTCCAAAAGGAACCTTTGAAATTCTCCTGGTTCATTGAAAGTCCATCTTTTTCCCTGGAAGAGGACATTCAGCCTTGCTGGGTAGTTCATTCTTGACTGCATTCTAAGCTCTTTTGCCTTCCAGTATATTATATTCCAAGCCCTATGAGCTTCCAATGTAGCTGCTGCTAAGTCCTGTGTGATCCTGACTGCAGCTCCATGATATTTGAACTGTGTCCTTCTGGCTGCTTGTAATATTTTCTCTTTGACTTGGGAGTTCTGGAATTTGGCTATAATATTCCTAGGGGTTGGTTTTTTGGGGTCTCTTTCTCTGGGGGATCGGTGGATTCTCTCCATTTCTATTTTGCCCTCTGCTTCTAGAATATCAGGGCAATTTTCCTGTAGTAATTCTTTGAAAATGATGGCAAGGCTCTTTTCCTGATCATGACTTTCAGGTATTACAATAATTTTTAAATTATCTTTCCTAAGTCTGTTTTCCATATCAGTTGTTTTTTCAATGAGATATTTCACATTTTCTTGTAATTTTTAATTTTTTTGGTTTTGAAATATCGATTCTTGATTTCTCATAAATTCATCAATCTCCCTGAATTCTATTCTTTGTCTGAAGGATTTGTTCTCTTCAGAGAGTTTTCTTATCTCTTTTTCCATGGGTCCAATTTTGGTTTTTAAGGAATTCTTCTCCTCAATAACTTTTTGAACTGTTTTATCCATTTGACCTAAGCTGGTTTTTAACATGCTATTTTCTTCAGCATTATTTTGGATTTCCTTGACTAAGCTGCTGACTTCATTGTCATGTTTTTCCTACATCTCTCTCCTTTCTTTTCCCAGTTTTTCTTCTATTTCCCTCATTTGGTTTTCAAAGTCTTCTTTGAGCTCTGTCATAGCCTGAGCCCAATTTCTGTTTTTCTTGGAGTCTTTAGATGCAGGAGCTTGTGCTTCCTCATCTTCAGACTGAGTATTTTGATCCTTCTTGGGCTCATTTGCAAAATATTTCTCAATGGGTCTTCCTCTTGTTTCTTTGTTTGTTCATTTTCCCAGCCTGGGTCTGGTTTTGGGGTGCTTCCTGAGCTTTGGGACACTCCCACAAGGGTCTCAGTGTGTGAGGCTCTGTCCTCCCTCTTGGTCTGTGAATGACCATATGCATCCCCCTCTGCCATGGGGCTGAGGTGGGGGGGGGCTGCTGTTCTGTGGGGCGCCTAGACTGGGATCAGGATCTGAATGTGGTCAGAGCCCCAGAGTCCTGTTCCAGAGGCAGAGGACACAGCTCTGCAGTCTCTCTTCACTCCCCTCCCTCAGCTACATGGGCTCATGCCCTGGGGGCTCCTGCTTACTGGCTCCACCTGCTTCTATTTCTGGGTCTGGGCTGCCGAAAGACCATGCTGCTCGCTGTGTGCCCTGAGGGCTGGGCTCCATGTGCTCATTCTGGCAGAGGTCCCCTGCTGTTCCCCCACTTTGTGCCTGCTGCTCCCCGGGGTGCAGCTCAGGAGACTCCCCTGCTGCTGTGAGCTGCGGCTCCCAGCACCCTGGGGCTGAACCAGGGCTGCCTCCGGGAGGCTGAAGTTGTTTCGCTCTGGTGGGCCACCACTCTGGCGGGCCACCCCTCCGACCCCAGGGAGCAGAGCCTTTCTGCTCTTTTCCTGGTTACCTTGAGTAGGAGAACTGCCTCAATGGGTCCCTTTGTGGGTTCTGTCTCTCGAAAGTTTAGTTAGAGTCCTTAGTTTCAAGTTTTATCACAGAGCGCCTAAGACTGGATCACTTCTAAGTGTATGTTTCTTAATAGTTCATTTATTCCCTACCATTCATGTAGCTTCAGTCATGTGGAAGGTAGTAAGATGGTAGGAGCTAGGGAGATATACAAATGAAAAATATTCCCTATACTCATAGTATAGCTTAGAGTCAACTGGTTGAATTCATATGTACATATGTTCATATTTTATAAGCATATATATATATATATATATATATATATATATACACTTGAAGGGAACTTATATATATATGTATATAATATATATACCTATCATATATTTAAGCTTGTTTTCATTTCTATCATGTTTGTATATATATATATATTTATAAATTTCTATATACCTATTAAATCCCTATTGCTTCTCTCTTCAATTTTCTATCGTGAACTTCTCTAGAACAAGAATTGGGCCACTCTATTAGCAGAACAAATGATCCCTGTGGTAAAGGTTTGACTTCAGTTTTGGAGCTCACTAGGTCATTGCACCCTAGGAAGCATCAGATTTTACCATCTTTCTTGGCACACTGCTCTACAGACAGTCTGGCATTGATATTTATTAAATTATTTACTTTAAGGACTCCTGGGTCTTTCTATTTACTCTGTTTTTGCACCCTAAGAAAAATTAAGACATTTTAAATGCCTTGGAGCTAAATCTTCCTATATGAGTTGTCTCAATCAGTTAGAAGATAGTTTCCTTCACAAGTGAATTTTTTTTTCTTCCATTCTAGTCTTTTAACTGATATTTAAGCTATGGAAAAAGATCTTAAGTTATCTCTTTATAGTTCCACTGTGCTATAAACCATAGCTGGATCACTGTCTTGTTGTGGAGGGGATTTTGTTGTTCAATGAAACCATGAGTTATGCCATTCAAGATGACAGGTCATAATAGAGAGTTCTAACAAAAGATAATCCACTGGAAGAGAAAATAGCAAACCATTCCAGTTTCTTTGCCAAGAAAACCTCATGGACAGTATCAAATTGATAAAACTTATGATATCAGAAGATGAGCCTCTCAGGTTTATGGTTATACTATACTATGATTAGCAAGTCTCCTCTCTTCCTTCTTTTAATTTAGTCACCATCTGTCAGGATGTTGCTATTGATTCTTGGTTCTTTTAACCCCACACACCTAAGTCCTCTTTCCTTTCTAGTCCCAACAATTCCCAGTTCTACTATTTCCATGTGTATACTGAAATCCATGTTTTAATGAATAAATCTCCATTTACCTTAGACCTCTTCTTCTGATCTCCTTCTTACCCTTATAGAAACCTAGCTCCTTTTACATTACTTTCCTGGCCATCCTCTTCCTTATCTCATGATGAACAAATTGGGAAGGGAGAAAGAAGAAACACTTCAATTTCTTTTCCATTTCCATGCTTTGACTCAACCGCTATCTTTAAGTGTCTTTCTCTCTGAGATTGACGTAATTATTTTATAGCATTTGTACAAATAGATAGTTCCTATAGTCATCTACCAGCCTCAAGCAAGGACATTCACATATTTCTCAGGATCAGTTCATTGGGCAAAGTCTTCTTCTCTTCCCCAAACTTTATCTAGTGCACACACCCATTTTTGCAAAGAAGCCAAATCAAATATCCTACCCCTGAGTCTTTCAAGGTTTTCAATTCCCATGTTCTACATCTCTATCTACTTCAGCCATACTGCTCACCATTAATTGTAACTGTGCTGCCTCCATAATCCTGAATTTTGAAATTTCTTTTTGATACTTTCCCATCATACCTTTGTCTCATTCCTCCCAAATTCATTCCTCATCATTACCACAATTACAATCCATCTTCCCCCCATTTTATTTAAATCTATCACTACCATCAGATCTACTTTTTCAACTTTCAGAGTCTTCAACATATAATTAATTGACCATACTTTTTACATCTTTTTAATTGATATTTTATTTTTCCAATTACATACTATAGTAGTTTTTTCAACAAAAATCCATTTGTATATTTATGTTATATACTTTTTCTAACATGCTCCCTTCCCTTCCTGCTCCCCTTGGTAGTAAAAATTGTACATGTACATTCGCATTTAACATATTGGTCATTTTATGTAAAAGAAATTAGGAATAAGGAAAAATAAAGAAAACTATGGGACAGGAAAAAAATAAGAGAAGTTTTTAAAAAGTGAACACAGTACCCATTCAGATTTTGTGATATCCCCCCACCCCGGATGTGGATGGCATTATTCATAACAGGTCTCCAAGTATTGTCCTTGATTTCTGAACTGCTGAGAGGAGTTGCATTCATCTAAGCTTATCAGTTCACAATATTATTGGCAATATGTACAACATTCTCTTAGCTCTTTTCCCTTCACTCAGCATCAGATATTTGCTCTATTCTTGTAGTTCACTCTGCTTCCTTGTTCTCTCTTACTCCTTAAATATCAGGCCTTCCCATTCTTTTCCCCTTTGTTCTCATCCACAAGGTAGAATGGCCCTTCTCTTTGTGCAAATCAAGGCCACCACTTTCAATTTCTATCCAATTACTTGCTATCTCTTCCAGAAACTTTTTTTTATCACTTTTTCTTTTTACCTATCTACCATCTCCTTACCTGATGTTCAGGTCTCACCCATATTCAAATAACAACCCTTACTTGACTCTACATTGTATTTCCACTATCCTCAAACCATTGCCCTTTATTTCTTCTCTCTTTCATAGCAAAACTACTAGAAAAAATCATATCTCATCTGTTTTTATTTTTCAACCCCTTTTATTATATCTTCCAAAAACTCTCTTGAAGATTATCAACAATCTCTTAAACACTAAATCTGGTGGCATTTTTTTTAGTTCTCATTCTCCTTGGTCTGTCAAATGCATGGGCAAGGAAGGAGCCAATATGATAATGTGAGGGCAGGAATTATCAGAAACTCATCCTCACAAAAAACCTCCAATTCAAATTATGACTCTAGCCAAAATTTAGAGGGGCAGAGCCCTCAGAAAAACTGAGTGATACAATTTTCTAGTCCAAGACAACTTTAGAAGATCTGCAGGAAAGGACTGTTTTATTGGGATGGGGTTGGAAAGAGCTATAGCACAGCCAGGCTTCAGTGTAGCCAGGCCACAGCACAAACAGGCCACAGCACAGCTGGATTGCTCCACAGCCAGGTTGGAGCAAACCAGTCCAGCCTTCCAGGAACATCCGGCAGGGCACGCCTGTGTCCATGACAACAGAGTGGTTTCCAGAGCTCCTGGCCTAGAGATCGCAGGGAACAATTTGAAGGGATGGTGAGAGAACTCTGCCACACCAGAGAGAGCTTGAAGCCTGAGTCAATGCCAGCCTCTGAGCAGCCCTGCAGTAGGAACCTGTGGAGTCACCCAGCACTCCCAAAGCACTCAGCCCACAGGTCTCTCTGTTCTCCCTGGGGCAGGATTTTGCTGTTTGCCCACACTCAGATCCAGGTCACAGTGTGGGCCCCCATACTACCATAGAGGAACAAGGACCCCCCCACACAGTGCCCAGGCAGAGGGGAGAGATTGTGATCATCCACAGACCAGAGCACAGACCAGGAGAACAATCAGAGCCTCTCTGGAGGAATTGAGGAGCCTGTAGGGTATCCAAAAACCTTGGAAGTCCAGTAAATCAGTCATAGGCTGAGGAGATGAACAAACATCAGTAAAAGAAGAATCTGACCATAGAAAATTACTTTGGTCCCATGGAGGATCAAAATGCACACATCAGAAGAAGACAAAATTGAAGCTTCTATATCTAAAGCCTCCAAGAGAAACAGGAAATGGGCTCAGGTTATGGATGAGCTTGTAAAAGACTTTGAAAAACAAGTAAGGGAGGTACAGGAAAAATTGAGAAGAGAAATGAGAGCAAAGCAGGAAAATCATGAAAACCAAGTCAGCAGCTTAGTGAAAGAAATACAAAAAATACTGAAGAAAATAACCTGTTAAAAACCAGTTTACAACAATTTTAAAAAGCAATCCAAAAGACAAATGAGAAGAAGAATTCCTTAAAAGCAGAATTGGCCACCTAGAAAAAGAGATTTAAAAAAAGCTCTTTGAAGAAAATAACTCCTTCAAATGTAGAATGGAGCTAAAGGAAGCTGATGACTATGAGAAATCAAGAAAAAAATAAAACAATACCAAAAGAACCAAAAAATTAGAAGAAAACATGAAATATCTCATCATAAAAACAACTTACCTAGAAAACAGACCCAAGAGAGATAATTTTAAAATTATTGGGCTACCTGAAAGTCATGACCAGGAAAAGGAGCCTAGACTTGATTTTTCTTTTCTTTTTTTTTGAAAGATTTTATTTATTTTGTTTTATAATTTTTCCCCTACTCTTGCTTCCCTCCCCCCACACCCCACAGAAGGCATTCTGTTACTACTTCACTTTTCAAGAAATAAAACAGCAAAATTGCCCTGTGATCCTAGAAGTAGAGGACAAACTAGAAATTGAGGGAATCTACCAATCACCTCATGAAAGAGATCCCAAAAGAAAAACTCCCAGGAATATTATAGCCAAATTCAAAACTCCCAAGTCAAAGAGAAAAATGCTACAAGCTTCCAGAAACAGAAAATTCAACTACTGTGGCTCTATAGTCAGGATTTCACAAGATTTGGCAGCATCCACATTAAGGGCTCATAAGGGCTTGGAATATGATATTCCAAAAAAGCAAAAGATCTTGGTTTACAACCAAGAGTCAACTACCCAGCAAAACTGAACATCCTCTTTCAGGGGAAAAGATGGATTTTCAATGAAACTGGGGACTTTCAAATTTTCCTATTGAAACAGCCAGAGCTAAACAGAAAGTTTGATCTCCAAGTACAGGACTCAGGTGAAACATGGCAAAAGTGAATGAAAAGGACTAATTATGAGAAATCTAATGATGGTGAACTGCCTGTATTCCTGTATGGGAAGAAGATGCTGATAACTCATATGAATCTTCTCATTTATAAAAGCATTTAGAAGGAGCATATATAGACAAAGCACAGAAAGGAACTGAATATAATGGTATAATATAGTATAAAGATGGAGTTAATGGGTGATAAAGGAAAGTACTAGGAGGAAGAGAAAGGTGAGGAAGAAGGAGCCAAGATATTTCACTAAAAGAGTCAAGGAAAAAACTTTTGCAATGGAGTGGAAGCAGGGGAGAAGGTGAGGGGGAATAAATGAGCCTTCATTTTCATCAGAAATAGCTCAGTGCAGAAATAACATACACAATTAATAAGGTATAGAAAACTATCTTACCCTAGACAAAAATGAGAGGAAAGGTGTGGGATAAGGGGGATGGAGGAGATGGGGGGAGGAGTGATAGAGGAGAGGGTAAATCATGGGAGTGGGTACTCAGATATAACACACTTTTGAACAGGGACAAGGTGAAAGGAGAAAAAGAACAGAATAAATGGGAGTGGGGAGGAGTAGAGTGGAGGGATATACAGCTAGTAATAGTGACTGTGGGAAAAGATATTAAAGCAACTCCTCTGGTAGACTTATGGTACAGAAGGCATCTCATTCCAGAGACAGAGCCATTGGAATCTGAACACAGACAGAAGTTCATTTTTCCCCCTCTCGTTTCATTTCTCTTGAAGTTTCTCTATCTTTTTTTGGGGGGGGGGGGTTTATGTTTACCTTTACAACAAGATTGTGATAATAATATAAAATAAGCCAAAGAAAGGAAAAAAAGCATGGGCATCCAACCTTTTAGCTTTTCTGGGCCATATAGTCCAATGAAAATTTTTCTAGGGTCACATGTAGAATTTAATATTTATTCATGACTGTAATGAAACCTAGGATGCCAATGAGTATAATAATAAATTATAACAACGAATAAAGTAAAATAATAAAAATAATGAGTATAACAATAAGATATTTACTTTTTTAAAAAATTAGAATATATCATCTTTAATCTGAACACTAAACCTGCTTTTTTGTATCTGACCTCAGATACTTACTAGCTGTGTGAACCTGAGCAAATCACTTGGACTGTGCAACTATATCTGGTTTGATAGAGGTTGTAATTTTGTGAAGAATATCTTCAAGATTCTCGTCTGAAATTTTTGTTCTACTTTTACTTTTAGTAGCTTCAAATGGGAATATATATATATTTGCATGTGATATCTATATCCATAACTATATTTATATCTGTCTGTCTGTCTAGAGACAACAAGAATAAGGTATATTTGTAAAATATCAGTTATTTTTCTTAGGCAGGTATAATTTTAAAAAGCCTAATAAAGATACTTTAATAATTAATTTTTCTTTAAATTGCTACTCGTAACTCTATACATTCTTTTTACAAGTTTGCAGAACACGTTCATATCAATGGAGAATAGAACAACAAATATACTGAAATGTTATTGATGTTTTCTAAAATTTTGAAATCTATTCTCAAAGTGCTGTGATAAATAGCAATAAATGCTATACACAATAAATTTCTCTGTTGCAATTAAGATGAGTCATATAAGATTTTAATTAAAAATCCTATTTCCTATTTGCATATCTTTTGTCAAAACAAAAATAATAACAAAAAACTCTAGCAGTCTAAGAGACTGCACAATGTTGAGCACACTCAAAAAGTTGAGCCATATTAAAGGTTAATCTGGTCTGTGATGTTGTTCTGTTGGTGTATTAGATCACCTTTTCCATCATTTTCAGGTTAAGCAAAGTGGACTTCATGAATGGGCTTTGAAGGCTGCATATTACCCAGTGATTGGCCAAGTTGGACACATTTTCTTTTGACACTGCCATTCACTCTCTTTCTGAATATACTCTGCTTCCTAAGATTCAAAGACATCAACTTTCCTACTACTTGTTCAACCATTCTTTGTATCTTTTTTAGTTGGTAATCTGTATGATATATTCTAGGTATGGCTGCTACTAAAGACTCTGTCCTATATTTCTTTATCTTGTTTCTTTTCTTGTTTTTTATACTCTTCTTTTTCATGATCTCCTCAACTCCAGTGGGTATAATTATCATTTCTTCCCAAATGACTCCAAAATCTACAAATTCATTCTGATATCTCTTCTGAACTCCAGGATTGCCAGTGGCCAAATTCCCGCTAAAAATATTCACTTGGATATTCCACTGAAATAAACTCAGCATATCAAAAATCAAATATATTATCTTGTTACCTAAAACTCTCATTTCTTCAAATTTTTTTATTTTTTATAGTGAAGGTACCACAATCTTTCTAGATATCTAGAATCATCCTTGAATCTTTTCCTTTCTATGACCACTAGCTGTCAATGAGCCATTCTTCTATGTCCTTAACTGGTCAAAAGATCAGACTTTTTCTGTATTAAAATAGCCTATTCTTTTTCCTATTAAAAATAGCATCCTAATTCAACATTCTACTTCCTGTCTCCTTTCTTTCATCTATTTTTTGCACAACTGACAAAATTATCTTCCTAGACACAGAACTAATCATGATACTTCCCTTCTCAAAATTCTTCAGTGGCTCTCCATAGCCCCTTACAAACTCAGACTGTAATCTAAATTTGTCTACAAACTTGCTTCTACCACACCTAACTTTTAAAATTATATCTTATTCCCCTTCACATCATTTCTGGACTTTATACATTTAAAGGCTGAAGGGGAGAAGGGTTCCATGTGAACAGCAATTGAACCTGGGTAGCCTTGAAAGATAGGTGAGTGATATTCCAAAGGGATTGAAGAAAAAGAAGTTGGATTCAGATCCGGAATCTGGAGTGGTGAAGATAGGTGCTGTGAAGTATCCAGTTGCTGTAAGGCAACTGATTCTGGAAAAGCTGGTGGGAGCCCCTGGGAGAGTCTTTCAAGAGACAAGTTAGGATATATTGGGTATATAAAATGGGCATCCCATTGCCAGTTCTCACATGTTGGTACTTGTACCTGGAGTTGGTGATGCACCATGATGTCTTGCTGATACAGGAGGAAGAAAAACCAATTTAAGGTCAAAAGACTCCTGCAGCCACCACACCATCACCAATAGTCCTGTTTCCTGTGAATCAGGCCAAGGAGTAGAAGGATTCTGGTAAAGGCAAGTAAGAAGGATGCTTTGTACAACATACCCCTCATTAAAGTAAACATAATTGCGCAAGTGATACCACCAATCATTTGGTCAGTTGGCCTCTTATATACAGAAGGACCACTAGGACATTTTCATAAGTCAGTTTCCATGCTATTGCTGCTGATTATGATAGAATGATGATTAAAAACAGCCCAGTGAAATAACTTTCTTAAGGTTTACAAAGTACTATACCTTTAGTAATTCTTTTAATCCTTACAACAATCTATAATGCAAAAACATTAATCATTCCCACTGTAAAGCTGATAAAACTGAAGTTACCTAGAATCAAACAACTAATAAGTTCTGTAAATGAGATTCTAAAATCTTCTTTACCATTTTCATTTTTGTTGTCTGAACCTGTAATTTTATTTGTGAAATTAAAGTTTCTAATAAGGAAAATTCATCCACCACTTCAAATGGATTGCTGTTGTTTTAATTTTCAGCTTTTAATATCACATAGCTTAGTAGGGCACTGAAAGATTAGGTGACTTACCAGAATCTTAGAGTCAATATGTATCAGAAGCAGGAACTGAACCCAGATCAGTCAGTCTCTCTATTGGCTGCCCTATACTGCCTTGTGATCTAATTATTGCTATGTTTCTCCTCCTCCTTCTCATCATTATCATCATCAATTCATTTTTCTCATCCTTTCAGTAGGATTCAATTAGAAATAGGTCTGGGAGGGGCAGCTAAGTGGCCCAGTGGATAGAGCACCAACCTTGTAGTCAGGAGGACCCGAGTTCAAATTTGACCGTAGACACTTAACACTAGTTGTATGACTTCATCCCATTGCCCCACAAAAATAAACACAAAAAAATATAGAGCTGGAAAAAAGTAATGATTCTGCTATTATTATTATTTAATGTTCTTTAGACTATTATGCAAGTAGATAAAAATATTCAATTTTGTAGTTAGATAAAGGTATCAGAATGAAAATATCCTTGTTACAATGTCAGTAATGAAAGGACTATGGGCAGGCATGTACTTTTCATATTCCCACAAAACTTTGATCTCTTCTGTTGGGGTTGTTTCTGTTGTTGTCATTGCCCTAATGTAATCGCTATCATAACCTGTTTTGACTTTCTTTAAGGTTTATTTCCACTGTTTCCTGTTTTGTAAAAATCTTTTTCAATATCTCCATTTGTTAGTGTCTTAAAGTAAATGTAAGAATAACATAGACCCTGAGTTGGGATAGTGACAAAAGGAACACTTGCTTCCAAAAAGAGAGGTAGAATTTCAGATTATGCCAAGAAATTCATTTCCCTAGAGGTGGTAAGAGATAAAAATAATTAGCTTCATTATGCTTCTCCACATCAAATTTACAAACCTAGAGGGAATTTACCTTACAAAGTAAATCACAGTGGTCCAAAGCTTACAAGTGCATTTACATGAATAATCATCTTCCCAAGGACATCTTCCCCTGAGAAAATGATTTCAATGAGGCTGAGCATAGGACCTCATAAATACTTTCTACTCACTCTGGGAACCTTACTGCATCTGCAGATACCAGGCCAGTGCATATATTATACTTTCAACAGGGACTTCACAATTAGAGATGATGTGGGGTCTTTTTCTTAATGGTGGGTGGTTTACTATAAATTTATTCTTCAGGCTTTGAATATAGTATAGAGGTAAGCATGAGCTTCTTGCTACTAAATATAGGATGTCTTGGGGAAGTGGTTAGTAAGGAGGGGTGAAACCTTTTAAACAAGGGGTTCTTAATGTCTGTGTGTATATGTGGGTGTGTGCATGCATGGGCATGTGTGTGATGGACACCATTCTGGGGATATGTTGGAACTCATTTTCTGAATGGTTTATGTGTGTTGCATAATATACATAGGGTTGTAAAGGAAATAAATTATAGTGAAATACAGATATCAATTTAAAGAAAAAAAGGTTAAAGACTATAGATTAAGAACCCTTATTTTATAATGAATTCAGAGTAAGAGAAACTCACAAACAAATGCATTTCTTACTAGGGCACTCAAACTCATATGACCTTGGTTGAACTCATTTAACCTCTATCTACCTTAGTTTTCTTAGCTTAAAAATGGGATAATAATAATAATACCATTAAGCTCTCAAAAAATATGATGATGGTTTTAAAGTTGCCTTCCAAAGTTTACTTTTAAATAAATAAGCTTGAATATATTATATGTTTGCTCACAGTTTTAAAAAATTGGCCAAAAGCCTTTTGAAAAATTTCCTAATGAAAGTTATATGAGATCTTCAGAACAATTCATTACCTTTAAAACAGGACAAAAAGGTATTTCCAAAGACAGAAATTCATTACACTTTAAAATAGATTTCTTCTTGTAAATTGATGAGTTTCTGGGGAGTCATAACATCTTGGAGAGCAACTGAATAGATAAAAAGATAAGGTGAACTCAAGGTCCATTTCAGAGTACAGTGTAGGATCCTACGATTTTTTGATCAGTGATCATTAAAAGGCTACAAGGAGACACTTGCATCAGTTAAGAGTTAGTTAGTTGTAGTTCATTTTCTGCTCTAGCCTTCTGTGATTAGCCTAGATCATCTGGAGAAATTTGTCCGTGTAAATGGAGCAGTATTTGGAAGAAGCAGCCACAGGGATTAGCACTAGCTTGAGAATTAACCTGTACCCACAGTATTTGAGTATAGAAATTAAAACAGACTAAGAAAGCAACAAACCTTACAGTTCTAGAACTAGGAATAGGTCACTTTTGATAAAAAATTGTCAGGCAATTAAATATATACATTAACTATATCTAATCAAAGATGCATAATTATATTATAAAGATATGTAATTATGATTTTTCAACAGGAGCTCTAACTGATAAATATAAATAATGCTGGTTGCATTAGAGTTTTGGAATGGTGGGCATGATGGAATACAAAGAGCATTATTAACTCAAATCATTGAACAAAGTAAATACAAAAAAGGTGTGAATGATCAAGAATTTAATCCTTCTTGCAAGGACATTGAGTACAAAGAGTTTATTAACACAAATTAATTAGCACAGTAGATTAAGCACACTAGACAGAGCACTGGACTTAGAATGCAAATCTAGCTTCAGACACTAGCTATATGACCTTGATGTAGTCATTGTTTACCTTAGTTTTCTCAGCTACAAAATAGGGATGATAAATAATAATAATAATAATACCTCTCAAAGATATTATGAGACAGTTGAGATAATTATATTTGAATCTGTTAGCACAATGTCTGGTACATAGCAGACTCTACGTAAATGCCATAATCATCATCATCATCTCCATTTGGTAGTGATTTGGGGAAGAATGGTAATATTAAAAGAATTAGAATTTGACTGTACTTAACCTTGTATTTGTAGCCCTTTTCTTTGAGATATCCTACACTGTAGGCCTCTGAAGAATCACTACTGATTGAGACTTTTATTTGCATAAAAGATACATGGAAAGATTCCTCTTTTCAATAGTCACTAAGTTCTGTCAGTGAGGGCATTTAAGGCATTTGGGAAAGGAGCAATTTAGTTTTAAATCTCTGATAGAGTACATATATGTTCTAGGATATATAATCTTCTGAGTACTAGCTTATCTATAAAATGGGGATCATAAATCACACTCCCTAACTCAGAGAGTTTTAAGGAATGTTCTTAACAATTCTTTAATGCACAATAGAAATATAAGCTATAATTATTACCATTAAGACAATTTGAGATTAAAAAAAGTCATAGTATTACACATCTTCAAAAGAAAGACAAAGGAAAATTGCACAAGATATTCAAAAGAGGTAAAATTTCTGGTCCTGACACCCTTTAGGTTATGGCAGTAAGTTAAAAATAAAATAGGTCCAGAGAAAGAATTATGAACTTTGAACAAAGACCAAAGACTATTACTGTCAAATTAGGGAAAAAAAAGTTATATTAGTATGTAAATTTCCTATTCTCATACTTTATTTTTCTTCCTTAAGAATATGATTTCTCTGTCATCACATTCAACTGAGATCAATGTATAACATGGAACCAATGTAAAGACTAACAGAATGCCTTCAGTGGGGGGGGGGGTTGGGGGAAGGAAGCAAGAATGGAGGAAAATTATAAAACTCTAAATAAAATATTTCTTTAAAAAATAAAATAAAATAGGAATGGGGGACAACCTTGCTTCACCCCTTTTATAGGGATTACCTTAGAATCTACAGATTTTTTCTGACACAAATGAGAAGAGAATACTAGAGATTTTATATTTCCTGAAATTAGACATCTTTCATGAAGCAGTAAAGTAAGATTCCTCAGTCCCATTTCAATTTCATTTTTATGTTAATGCCATAATCTGGAGATATTTTTCAGGGGGAGTTTTTTCTCCTTTTTTGTATTTTGTTTTGAAATTTATATTTTTCTCTTTGTTGAAGATGGAGGGAGTTCAACTACCTCTAACTTTCCTAGATCTTAATATTAATTACAATTACTGCTACTAACACTACTACTATGTTGATAATAATACTAATAACACTAACAACAGTAATCAACAATAACATAGAAATTCTTTGCTTTATTTTGTCATTAACTATTTCTGAGAAGATACTGAATTGAATGCTACTGGCTTCCCTTCTCATGCTAACTGTTTATTAGTTGAACTTAATTACTATTCAGCAAGTAAAAAGCAGCAGGGAAAGAAAATCATAAAATGCTGCAGTTGTAAGGAATGATAGAGATCACTTAAATGATAAAAACTTATTCTGACTAATTCCCCTTCTTACTTACTAGAGGAAACTTACCCTGCAAAAAATATTTTGGTTCTACTTCGAATTGCACTCATTATTTCCACCAAAATATTTTATTTCCTTATGGTTGGCACATTTCAATTTTGTTTAAATATCTAGCACAATGTAGTTCATGCACTTAAATGCTTTTTTAAAAATTCAGTCAATCAGGGGAGGCTAGGTGTCAGAGTGGATAGAGCACCGGTCCTGGAGTCAGGAGTACCTGAGTTCAAATCAGGCCTCAGACATTTAATAATTGCCTAGCTGTGTGGCCTTAAGCAAGCCACTTAACCCCATTGCCTTGCAAAAAACTAAAAACCTAAAAACAAACAAAAATTCAGTCAATCAATTTGGTCTAATGATTTCTTTTCACAAAAAAGAAAAACCACATTCAGAAAGGGAAAATGAGTTTTCCAAGGTTACATAGGAAGTAAATAAAAGACTAGACTGGAATCCAGATTCTTTTTTGATCCACTGCTTTCCTTTCACCACACTCTTGTTTATCAGAACCCTGTCTGAGTTTGATAGAACCTGACTGGGTTCAATGATGTCCTGCAATGATCACAGGATCACAGATACAGAACAAGTAGAGATCTCTGACATCCTCTAGGACAATTCATTATTTTACAGAGAAGGAAACTGAGGCAGGACTCAACTGAAGTACTGCTTCCTACAAAGACTTTCCTGATGCCCCCCCATGATTATTAGTGCACATGTTGTTCTTTCCCCAATACATTGTATAAAGTGCTCACGGTTAGTGACTGTTTAGTCTTTTCATTTTATCTCTAGCACCTTAAAGAACTGTCTAGTCCATTATCAGGCACTTAACAAATGATTGCTTGATTTAAGTGAATTTAATTGAATTTGAATAAAGTCAAATAAATGGTATGCCTAGAATTTAATCCCAGGTCCTCCTCATTTGAAATCTTGACCTCTGTTCATTGTACTTCATAGATAGAACCTTCCCAGATAATTTAAATGTTCTATTAAAAGATGTATTAAACAAGTTCCTCAGTCTTATTTATGAATCTTTAAGAATATTGGGATTATAGTAAGGGTTCAATGGTAAAAGTTAAATAATTATTTGAGGAAAGGGGGAAAAATATAAACAATACACTTTTTAAGTTTAATCTGAATTATTAATATTATTCATCACTCTCTCATGTCTAAGCTGTCAATTCCTGATTTGTAGTTTGGTAATATCACAGGTGCAAATGCTGTCATTGAAAATATAAGTTACAGCTCTTTGTGAGATGCTTCAACCAGGTACCAGCATAGCTCTGAATTCACAGTCCTTTTGAGAAGTTAGCCAAGATTAGTATCCACTAAGAAGATTTGAGTTCAGATCTTACTTTTGACACATATTTGTTTGGTTACCATGGGCAAGTCAACTAATCTCTTTGGGCTCCAAGAAATGCTCTAAGAATAAGTCTTAGAGGAAGCCTTAATCTGAATTGCTAGGAGTTTCCTCAAGGAGTTCTATTTAACAATGAAATCATGTGTCTGCTACCTATCTCCCACCAAAAATCAAATTTTTCATTTAATCAAATTTCCTTTCCTTGTACCTTTATAACAAGGTCTTAATTGAGTTTTGATTAAAAAGTCAATCAATGTAAACTATTGAATTTAATTAATTTATTTATTTAATTTGTTGAAAAAATTTTCACTATTAACCCAAGAGGGAACTCTCTACTCTTTCCTGAAATAACCACCACAGTTTTGGCAAGTATCAGTTTCTCTATTTGATTTCTGAGTTTTCTTTTGATTCAATAATATAAAGTATAGAATTAGAATCATTCCTTACTGTTAAAAACAAAATGAAATCTTGCTGTAGATATTTGCCAAATTCCTCTTGTCATTACCATAACAAGGCGATGTGATGATTCACCAACAATCATTGGGAAAGGAAGTAAGAACAATCATTGACAGTTCTCCTTGCCTTAATATTTCTACCTTTCCTCACAGTAAACCCTATGATATAAATTATCTAAATATTAAACTCCAATTTTAAAGATAAGGAAACACATCCAAGATCACATGACTATGAAAATTTGATCTAGAATTTAAATTCTGATTTCAAACATGCTCTAGCTCCCAGCATCTAGAATGTTAGCAAACTTAGAATAAAAATTGAAGGTCAGTTGACTCAAAGGCAAATGGAAAAATTCATAATTGCTATAAGAAGGATACAGAAAATTATCAATGAAGTAGAATAAAAGTATTATGAAAACATACATAACCAGGAAAAGAATAATCCAATCATGGAACAAAATATAGGAATGAGAAGAATTGGATAAAAAAAGGCAAATGATAAGTCATCCAGAAGAGAAGCCCTAAGCTAAGAAGGTAAGTACATTAGTATAGCCAAGGACTAGAATGATTGCTTTCTGAAGTAATACTCTATTACTGTCCCTCAGATAACAATTTACAAATATTAATTAATTTCCTATAATGGAATGTTTCTGTGTGAGCTTCTGGGAGAGGTACAAAGAAGCATACTATTATGGCTTCTTTCAAAAAATGAAATGATAATATTAGATATTCAGGAAAAAATCACCAAAAGAAGGCTTGAAATTTCCCTTTGCCTTGAGTGCTGATTTCTGTTATCTCAATATCCTTGGAAGTTCACTGAATGCAGGGTTAACATAATATCTGTATTAAACTTTATTAATGATAAAAGAAGTCCCAAAATTATAGAATTAGAGTGGAGTTTCTTAAATCAAATGTAGCCCTAAGATTTTCATATATATTTCATCTAAGCTCCCAATGTCCAGGATAGGTATGATTATCTATATAATCCAACAAAAATTAGAGAATCCCTGGAATAGGGTACCATCTGAAAGAGAAGCCAAGTAATATTATCAGTATTTGGATAATCCCGAGGTTAAGCATGGGAAGACATCAAAATGACCTTAAAATAATTTCTACCTTTCCTCACTCCTTTTTCTAACTTCCCAGATAATCAAGAAATGCTTTCTTTTTGTATATTTTCAGCAGATCCTCAGTTTCCTTCCTAAATTTAGATTTTATCATAAAGGAAACAGGGGTCTTGACTATTAAGTCTTAGGGTCAGAAAACCTGAGTATAAATCCCACCTCAAATCTTTGCTATTCTGATGACCCAGAGTCATCTAACCTCAGTTTACTCAGCTACAAAATAGGAATAATAATACCTGTAGTATTTATGACCCAGGTTGATGTGAAGATCAAGGGAGATAATGCAGCATGTCTTAAAAGATAATGGGGGCGGCTAGGTGGTGCAGTGGATAAAGCACAGGCCCTGGAGTCAGGAGTACCTGGGTTCAAATCTGGTCTCAGACAATAATTACCTAGCTGTGTGGCCTTGGGCAAACCACTTAACCCCATTTGCCTTGCAAAAACAAAACAAAAAAAAAAGATAATGAAAGTTTAAATTTATTAGAATGAATAAAATAATAAAACAAATGACATTTATAAAACATTTTAAGAAGTATAATGTCTTTTGCATATACAAAGTATCCCCCAAAACATAGTATAGTAGTATAGGTGACTTAAACCTGCACTGGCTTTTGAAAGACCCTTTATAATAAAGTACATTATACTTTTTTTTTTTTTAGGTTTTTGCAAGGCAATGGGGTTAAGTGGCTTGCCCAAGGCCACACAGCTAGGTAATTATTAAGTGTCTGAGGCCGGATTTGAACTCAGGTACTCCTGACTCCAGGACCAGTGCTCTATCCACTGCACCACCTAGCTACCCCATAAAGCACATTATACTTTAAAATTTTTTTAAACCATGCTTCTACTGCTGCTATTGCTGCTGCTACTACTACTATTAATACTACTACTACTACTACTACTACTACTACTACTACTACTACTACTACTACTACTACTACTATACTATTTTATTCCTCTGGCCTGTAAATTTCTAGGTGATTTTGATTTCAGTTTTCTGCTTGTCTAGGATACTGCCCAGTATGATTAAAAAGAATCCTTTCCTTAGAAAGCTAACCCTCAGGTGAGGGAAGTGAGGGAGATCTTTCTTCCCCCATTTTTGTCCTGATTGGCCCTCATTTCCTCTTTATACAGTTAAGATTAGTTTAAGAACTAATAAATTCTAACTAAATTTTGGTAATGGGTATATAATTTTATCAACATTACTCACAAAGCATTTTTATATATTCATCTAGTAAAGTCATCCAGTTATAACCTGAAAGGATTTCCCTTTTTCTTTTTTTTCAGAGTGGGGTAAGGTAGGGTGGGGAGACAGTCTAGTTTCCTTAGTAGTCAATATAATTAGCATGTAGAAAAATATCTCATGGGATATCCATTTTTATCAGTTTGTATCAACTTTAATCATTAGCTCATTGTCATAGATACAGCTTCAGTATCAGAATATCAGTTTATTTTGCCTAAGCTCATTCCAAATATAGCTAAGAAAAATAAAGAATCTTTGTGATGATAACCCTTTGTGTTATGCAGGACTATGCTGTAGACTTCACTTTTGTCCTAAAGAGGTGCATAACGTCAGTTAGATAGTGATTCTCAACCAATGTGTGAAAGAATCATTTCTTTTCCTTTTCAGGGCATGACTCTTTCATCAAGGTAATTCTGTCACCTCCACTCAAGATGGTGTCCTTCAACACTACCATGTTCAACCTTCAGTCTCTTTTCCTCTCGGGCATTCCTGGGTTGGCAAGCTTTCATTTGTGGTTCTCTATCCCCTTCTGCTTCCTCTAGGGCATTGCCCTTTCTGGAAACAGTATGATCCTCTTTGTCATCATCACAGAACCAAGCCTCCATGAGCCAATGTATTATTATTTCCTCTCCATGTTGTCTTTCACAGACCTGAGCATGACCTTGTCCACCTTGATCGCTATGTTGAGCCTCTTTTGATTCAATGTCTGAGAGATCAGCTTTGACGCCTGCCTTGGCCAAATGTTCTTCATTCATGGCTTCACTTTCATGGAGTCTTCAGTGCTGCTAGTTATGGCCTTTGACCACTTCATCGCAAATCTGTAACCCATTAAGATACACCACTATTTTAACTAATTCCAGAATTGCTAAGGTAGGCATCATGATTGTCATTTACGGCACAGCGGCTCTGGTACCTCTGCTCTTGTTCCTAAAGAGTCTGTCATACTATAATAGTCATATACTCCACCATTCCTATTGTTTCTACATGGATGTGATGAAGCTATCATATTCAGACATTAAAATCAATAGTATATTTGGATGACAATTGTTATTGCCACTACTGGGGCAGATGCGGTCTGCATCCTGATCATCCATTCCATTCTCAGCATTGCGTCACCCGCAGAATGGAGGAAGGCCTTTAACACTTGCATCTCTCACATCAATGATATCGCCATTTTCTACATCCCAATGATCAGTGTGTCCCTGGTGCACAGATTTGCGAAACATGCCTCTCCTTATGTACATACCCTTATAGCCAATGTCTACTTACTTATTCCTCCAGTGATGAATCCCATCATCTATAGTGTAAAGAACAAGCAAATCCACAAAGTGATAATCAAAATATTCTTTCCCGAGAGAATTTAGGAAGATTATTAGAAATATAGAGAAGATTGTAGACTGGTTAGTTGCCATCATCAGTGGCCATCTGTTTGCATAATCATTGTCTCCTTGAGACTAAAAGATAAGAAAATACTTAATGTATCATAATTGCAAATCAGACACCAAGAGTCATGGACTTACCCTAGGTGAGAATTTGACAGAATCATGGATTCATGGCAACGTTGTGATTTATCATCTGCAAAATATGATATTTTCCTTGAAAAAAAGCAATTGGCTTATCTATGACTCTTGCCATCAATAAACTAACAAGGCAAGGAACAGAGAACAAACTAAGCTATACAGAGAAAGACTAGAGGAAGGCCTTATATCCAAATTAGTAGATAGTAATGGATAATTATATAGTGAGTTTCTCATTTTCCAAGGAGTAATAGAGTCTATCCAGATCTATAAACAGCATCCAGAGATTAAAAACCTTTAGAGAAAAAATTTAGAATTATTAAAAAGTCATAAAAACCATTTTTTTTAGGGAGTTAAGTTGGGAATAAAAGAACTCAGGAACCTCTATAGTCCATTTAACTTACAATTTCAATGAAAACTCAAAGATTGTTTTTTGCGGTCATTACTCGGTGACTTAATTTCCCTCCATTCTAACTCCCAAGTTCCAACTGACAACTCTTCTTACTCTAAGGATACCTCTGTGACTCCATTGCCTCTGTATCCATCCATGTATAAGCTCTTTACCATTCAGAATTTGTTTTACCACTGAACCTCAAGGATGTTTTTGTTACCTGAAGCTGTGGCTATCTTCTGTCTCTCAAGAAAATCTCTTCTCTCATACAAATTTAGATGGCCAGAGACAACAAGGGCCTGCACTATGTTTGAGACATTGTCAACTCATTCTATCAAGCTCATTTTGGCTTATCTCAGGGGTAATTGGTTCTAGTCCTGTTTATATTAAACAGGTCTATCATCCTGAAGGATTGCCACATACAAGGATCTCTCAGGCAATCTTGAAGAAATCCACTTCCCCCCTCCCAACTAACACTTTCAGTCACAATTTTTTCCCTACTCCAGAATAAAGACAGTTTGCCCACTTACCTGGTTTGTATCACCTACTAGATCTTTTTGAGGTTCGTTTTCAATTCTACTTGAAATCCCACCCTCATAATTACTCAGCTCAGAAAAATTAAAATTAAATGAAGTGGATCAATAACTTAGCAGGAGTCCTTAAGGAAGGCTGACACTTTAAGAACAAGGTGACATTGTAGATGATCCTTGAAGAATGGTCTTGACTTGAATATGCAGAGAAACCAAAGGAACACTCCAGGTTAAGATAGTTATGAGAAAAAAAAAATGCTAAGGAAGGAAAGTTTAGGGTCTTTGGGAGAATGGGGTGAAGTGGATTAGCTAGACCAAAGAACACATATAATTAAACAATGAAATATGAGACCAGAAAAGATGATTAGGGTTAGATAACCATGAGTTATAAAGAAGTAGAGATCTCTGTGGTCTGGAATCAGTTATCAGGGGAAAGGAGTGAAGGCAAATTAAACTGAACCTTGATATATGGAAAGCATTTGTGGTTGGAAAGAAAAAACATTTGAGCATAGATACAGGAAGATGATAGAGATTATAAGGCTATTTGGGAATATTGAATAGATCCCTTTGTCTTAAGTCTAGAGTTCATGTAGGGGAAAGTGAGAATTAGCATCTTTTCATGTTCCTATAACACTTTTAGGATTGTAATCCCAATGTGCATTTGCAATGCACATAATAGTCCATGAGAGGTAGAGAGAGTATGTATTGTCATGTGAAGCAGATGGGAAGACTGAGTAGTGTTAGATATATGATTTGTGCTATTCTTAGAACTTTAAGTCCTGAATTTGCTAATTGTACCATGTTGCCATTTCAGGGATGTTTGGCAAAGATTGGTGTTCAACAAGACCCTTCAGTGCAAAGATAATACATGTGAACTCTTGTTTTGTAGCTATGGGAGGTTTTTTGAACAGAAAAGTAAAAGGATCAAAGAAAACCTTCCTACTCCTCTTATAAAAAATAACTATGATTGGAGCGACTAGGTGGTGCAGTGAATAAAGCACCAGCCCTGGAGTCAGGAGTACCTGGGTTCAAATCCAGTCTCAGACACTTAACAATTACCTAGCTGTGTGGCCTTGGGCAAGCCATGTAACCCCATTTGCCTTGCAAAAACCTAAAAAAAAAGTTTGGGGGCAGCTAGGTGGTGCAGTGGATAGAGCACTGGCCCTAGAATCAGGAGTATCTGAGTTCAAATCCAGCTTCAGACACTTAATAATGACCTAGCTGTGTGGCCTTGGGCAAGCCACTTAACCCCATTGCCTTGCAAAAATCTAAAAATACAAAAAATCAACAAAACAAAACAAAAAATAACCATGATCTATTTTATATTATGTTTTTGTATATTCATTTTATCAAGGGCAGTAAGATGTCATAATGATTGGAAGCAAGATTTGAAGTCAGGAAGATTCTGGGTTCTTTCAGAGAAAGAACATTTGGTATCAGCCAAATGTTCTTTGTCCATATCATTTTTATAGAATCCTCAGGGCTAGAGACTTTTGCTAGGAAATTGATATTAATCCTGGCTTTTACTTATTAAAGGGTCCATATTATGGCTTTTACCAATAAGGACCCTATAGTTATCAAATCAGCACCTACTACAGGACTGTCAAGGCAGAGATGGTAATTGGCATTGGGGTCACAGCAGCTCTGGTTCCCTTAAGCCTGCTCCTAAAAGACTATGATGTAATCTTGGGCAAGTCAACTAATCTCTTTTGCTTTCATTTTTTCACCTATATAATACACAGAAAGGAATTTACAAAACTTAAAATGAAATATAAATCTCACTATTATTATGATTTATCACCCCATTAGATTTTTTTTTGAGGGCACAGATTGAACATAATTTGCTTTGAATTTCCACAAATCTAACAGGCTCAGGCACTTTATTGAACATATAATGTGGGGGATTTTGGCTACTTCATAGAAGCAAATGTTAATCTCTCATTTACTTATAATCCTACGAAATTCATATCCATGTATTTTCATAAATAATAATAATTTCTCCTTCGAGGATCAACTCAAAACAATGTTTTTGTAGAGTCATTTCTGTCATGTCTGCTCTTCATGAGCAAAGATACAGGAGTGATTTGCCATTTCCTTCTCCAGCTCCTTTTACCGATAAGTAAACTGAGGCAAATATAGGGTCCAGTGACTTGCTCAATGTCATATGGCTAGTAAGTGTCTGAGGTCAGATTTGAACTCATTCATGAAGATGGGTCTTCCTAAGTCAAAGTCCTGAACTTTGTCCACTGTGCCACTAAGCTATCCCCACCCAATGCATTATATTCTTCTGTTATCTTCAGATCTACTCAGATTTTCCATAGGTTGTCTTTCAATATTAGTAGCTAATTGACATATTATTTTTAATGTACTCAATCATCTCTTCTGTCAGTTCTACAATGTACTATTGTTAACAATAGGTGACTTTGGTGACTGTGGGATCCTTAAAGGAAAAAGCTATGGACCATTTAATCAGTAAAAAGACAGGATTAATATGAATTTTCTAGCAAAAATCTCTGGTAGAAAAAGTCATGTGGATTTCCTTTCAAATAATGATGATGATAAAAGTCATGAATATTGAAAACTAGGATTAATATAAGCCAAAAGAAAACACACTGAGCAGGACACAATTGGAATATGACTGGTGTATGTTGAGTCCATAGCATTGCATGCCCAGGACTCCAGTTCAATCAGAACTAATAGGGCATCCAGCTTTCTGCAACCTGAGTCCAGTGGTGAGAAGAGCAAATGTAAAACTATCAGCCAATCTGAACTAAAATATTCTATAAATCCTCCTCCCTTTCCTGATTTCTATAATTACATAGGGATTTTGGGGGGACATTCAATATGTTGATTTCTGGCACCAACCTTAGATTACACTGATGTAAGTGGTCCACTTTGATATTTAAATCACTTATAGAATCAATTTGTAGCAACCTAGGCTTTTTTTTAGGTTTTTTTTTTTTGCAAGGTAATGGGGTTAAGTGACTTGCCCAAGGCCACACAGCTAGGTAATTATTAAGTGTCTGAGACCAAATCTGAACTCAGATCCTCCTGACTCCAGGGCCAGTGCTCTATCCACTGAGCCACCTAGCTGCCCCTGAAACCGTCTTTTTCATCTGACTGACAAAATGATTGGACAAAAAAAAATGGCATATTATCTCCTCTCAAAGAATTCTTAATCTAGTTAAGGAGACTAGATGTTATACTCATGACCAGGCTTGGACATGGGTCTATGGTGGAGTCAGAGAGTATCTTCCTTGACCCTAAAGATAATGTCTCCATAATAATCCACCAAGGGATGACAATATTCAAATTGTCCACCGGTGGTGATCCCGTTCACAAGGAGATTTATCCATTTCTAGACAATGTACCTTCCTAAAGGTTGCAATATTCCAACTGACCCATTGATCATTCTCACCCCATAAATACCTAGAACTGCTCCTAACACTAAAAGTCCGTGCTTCAATAACAGTACTAAGCAGATTGAACAAGCTCCCACTAATCAAAAAGTATTTGGGATAAAATGGATTATGGCTCAAAATATGAAAGTATAAAATCAACTAGCCCCAAATTAGCTCATGAGCTCCTATTCTATATTAATTGTCTTTTTTTCTGTCATTAGTTTCTTTCATTCACAACACACACATAAAATCCTGTAATCACGATTTATTGTACATAAATTGAAACAGAAATAATAATTAATAAATAATAAATAAGTTCTAATGATATAACATGTTTTTAGCTATCCCCTCTGCTACTACCTATGATTTTTTGTGGGGTGTATGTGTGTGTGTGTGTTTGTGAAGAGGGAACAAGGAGAGAACCGGAGACCCAACCACATGAAATCATGTTTGTAGGAAAGCAATTAGACCCAACAATTAGAAACAAAGGAAAATACTATGGGAAAAATCAATCCTACTCCAGTTCCATCCCAGCTTACTAGCCTATAATAATTAGCCATGGATCAATACCATGACAAATCAGCATCTTTTCTTGGTCTCAGATCTTCCCAGGTTTAGAAGCCATGATTTTCTCACATGTTCAATTTTGTACTCCAGGTGCCTTATATTCAGGCCAGTTCTGGTTCTGACCTCTTTACTTTTCCTCATGCTCCTAAGTATAAATTATTTGCCTTGACACTTTCTTATCTACAAGAAATCTGATTCCATTGGATAAGGGAAAGAAGAATGAAAACCAACTTTGGAAAATACCATATACAGATCATAATCTGACTTTCTACAATTTCAGAATTTCTTCCATGTTTCCAGAAACAGTTTAACTGGACCTCCAGTGAAAGGATATATAATTCTCCCCTCAGGTACTGAAAACATTAGAAAGTTGTTTTTTTTTTCAAAGCAATCCATGGTCATATGAAAAATTGCTCTAAATCATTATTTATTAGAGAAAAGCAAATTAAAGTTTCTCTGAGGTACCACCTCACACCTCTCAGACTGGTCAATATGACCAGAAAGGATAATGATCATTGTTGGAAGAGTTGTGGGAAATCTGGGACACTATTACACTGTTGGTGGAGCTGTGAACTCATCCAATCTTTCTGGAGAGAAACTTGGAACTATGCCCAAAGGGCAACAAAATGTGCATACCCTTGATCCATCAATACCACTACTGGGTCTATACCCTGAAGAGATGATGAAAAAGGGTAAAAGCATCACTTGTACAAAAATATTCATAGCAGCCCTCTTTGTGTTGACAAAGACTTGGAAATCAAGTAAATGTCCTTCAATTGGGGAATGGCTTAGCAAACTGTGACATACGTATGTCATAGAAAACTATTGTTCTGTTAGAAACCAGAAGGGATGGGAATTCAGGGAAGCCTAGAGGGATTTGCATGAACTAATATTGAGTGAGATGAGCAGAACCAGAAAAACACTGTACACCCTAACAGCAATATGTGGGTGATGATCAACCTTGATGGACTTGCTCATTCCATCAGTGCAACAATCAGGGACAATTTGGGGCTCTCTGCAATGGAGAATACCATATGTATCCAGAGAAACAACTGTGGAGTTTGAACAAAGACCAAGGACTATTACCTTTAATTTAGAAAAAAAGCTGATATCCTATTGTCTGATCTTGCTATCTCTTATACTTCATGTTTCTTCCTTAAGGATATGATTTCTCTCTCATCACATTCAATTTGGATCAATGTATACCATGGAAACAATGTAAAGACTGACAAATTGCCTTCTATGGGGGTGGGGGAAGGGAAATAAGATTAGGGGAAAAATTGTAAAACCCAAAATAAATAAAATCTTTAAAAAAATAAAAAGAAAGTTCTTTTTTTCCCCAGTCTTTATCTCTCTCTCTGTCTCTTTCTATCTATATTTTTTCTATCAGGATTTCTCTATTTCTTTGACCCTATCTTTGTCACTCTCTGTCTCTGTCTATCATCTATCTGTCTCTGCCTGCCTCTGCTTGTCACTGTTTCTATCCTTCTGTCCCTCTGTTTCTCTATCTGTCTCTTTCCCCTCCCCCCTATCATGGATCAACAAATCAAAATAAAAGCCTGAAAGGATCACAGGATCCATAGTACATGTTTATGTGGAAAGAGAAAAAGAAATGGAGAATAATTTAGCTTAATATACCATAAAGGGATATATTGATAATGACTAAGTATTCATACCAAAGATACAGACATAAATGTGATGTGGCAGATCAAAAAGAAAGATCAGTGGAAGCAGAGCTGTAAAAGAAGACTACAGAGAGGAGATAGAAGATAAATTGGATCTTAAAAGATCAGTAATTTTTTTTTCAATTTTTTGGGGGGAGGAGGAAAATGAAGCATTTGAGTAAACAAACAGAGAGGAAACATCACAATCAAAGCACAGAAACAGTAATATGCCATTTACATGTGTGTGTGTATTGAGTAGGAATGGATTAGAGGGGGAAACTGAGAAATTCAGATTGACTGAGTCAGAATTACTATAAAAATATTTTCATTCAGCATCAGTCTGAGTAGATGGCCTCTGAGTTCCCTTTTCTCTAACTGAAAGTCTACTATCCTGTGCTGCTAAATAGACCTAGTCTGGTGACTAAAATGTGCATTCCATCTTTAGCACAGATAAGTCAAATGGAGATAAAAAATCCTATTGTCCTTTTTTTTCTCTTGCTTCAAGACTGGGTCAATAGGAAATTAACTGAGAAAGGGTTCCATCTATGTAAAGGATTTTTGATATTTTTACCAGCAAAACTTCCAAAGATTTCCTGTCTTTTGTCATCTTCCTTTTCCTAACTTTCCATCAGCTGACTTTAACCTTCCAAGCTTTCCTACCTTGGTTCCTGGTGAGAATCTAAGCTTCAGGACATATTTATTTTTAATCTGTCACAGCACCAAAAAGTTGTGAATGGAATACATATTAAATAAAAATATATTATTTGATTATTTTTTTTGGTTGAAAGAATGAATATGAGTATGAAAGTCAAGATGAAATAAGCACAGTGGATCCAGACATTAGAGGGCCACTGTGAAGAATTTATGTTTAAACTTATAGATTAAAAGAGGCTAACAGTTTACTAAGTGCAAGCAGACCATCAGAGAAACATTTCTCTGCCTTCAAAGTTCTCTAGGGAATCCACCACCACCACCACCACCAAGCATGCACATCAACGCACACAACATTCTTAGCAATTTATCTCCCCACACCAAACTCCCAGGAGGGTTTGTTGGCAGCATTAAAAGAAGTCTGGAGCCAGATAGCAACAACTAGATTGCTCTTCTCATGGGTGAATGGTCTGTGCGGCTCTCTTGGTGAGTGAGCCAGTCTGGTTTGGTCGCAGAGGACAAAGATAGGATATCCTTAGTGGAATTGGGATTCAAGAATAACTAAATGGAGACCAGAATTGAGCATCAATTCATCGCAGTAGGCAAGTGTGGGGGAAGTTGAGATAGTTATATTTCATATGTGTAGTTAAGACTGAGGATTATCTGGTATACAGTCCAAAGGAACAAGGGAGAGAAAGAACAAAGAAGTTATCAATAGAATGGGTTGTTGGTTATTTGAGACCTATAGGATAAAAGGTTGGTAGAAACAGAGAAAGGGATTTCTTTGGATTGAAAAAGAGCAGGTAGAAGTTGGATAGCAGGGTATTTTGGTTTGAGGGTCATTTCTCTAGAAAAAGATGCTGAGTGAGAGTGGGAGAATTGGGAGGAGTGGGAATCATAAACTTTTATTCTGGGGGAAAGATGAAGAGAAAGAACCTGACTTCATGAGCTGCCTTGTGGATTCATAAGTCTCTCATAGAGTTGGTTTGAGAGGTATAAAAAGATGTTAAGGACATATCCACATGAATTCTGTAACAGTGCTAGATCTTGTCTTATGAAAAGGAAGGGATGATGATGCCCTCAGCTGACTCTGTACCTTTTGAGAATCACAATGTTTAGACTGAGAAAACTTTAAATATCATCACCTTTCCTACTTTCAAATTTTGCAAGTGAAGAAACTGAAGCCCAGAGAGATTAAATGATTTGCTCAAACTCATAAAAGTAGTATTAAGCACAGTCAAGGTTTGAACCAGATCTCAGAATTGCAGGATTATAGCTCTGAAACTGGGAGGACCTCAGAAACTATCTTGTCCAATCATCTTAATATTGCAAATGAAGAAATTGAAATCCAGGAAGGGTAATTTATTCAAGATCAAACAGCTAGACATCAGAGAGAGGATTTGAACCAAAATCCAGTTACTCCAGAGACAATGTTCCATTCCTTCAGTGTATTCCTTTGTCTCTAAATTCAGTTATTTTAAAATACCCTAGGCTGCCTCCTCCCCTCCTGCTAAACAGACACTTCATTTCATTATGTTCTTTCTCTATTTTTCTCCTCCTATCCAAACTATTCTTAGACTGAGCTTGATATCAATCACTTGTGCCTCAGAGAGAATCAGACTCTTAAATTGCTATGCCCTCCCACCCCACCCCAAGAATTTGCAATGTAATCTCCACGTAATGGAGAATAAAAGACTATGCTGGGAAAAGGAATTCTGGCTGAGGCAATAGCCTGGGAAGAGATTGAAAGACAAAGAACCTTCCCTCTACAAGTGAAGAACGACTCTTCTTCCTCCAGTATGACAAGTTTGTTCAGATGATGCCAATGGGGCAGTCACAAATCTGGGGAATGAGACCTGGAGGAAGGGACAGAGAAAGGAAAGAGACTTTAGAGACAGTGATAAAAGCTAATCAGTAGCTAATCAGAAGAAGAAGGGTCAATCCCTTAGCTCTTATACTTATGATCATAGATACAGAACCAGGAGGGTCTATAGAGGCCATCTAGCTAAAGTCCCTCATTTGACAATGAAGAAATCTAAGAACTGAGCAGGTTAATAACATGTACAATATCAAAAATTATTTGTCAAAAGTAGAATTTGAATCCAGGTCTTCTATTTCCAAAGTCAGTTTTCTTTCCTTCTGCATTAGTTCCTTCTTTTGTAAAATAGAGTTATTGTGTGTACTTACATCACACAGAGATAGTAAGATTCAAAACAGTTTATATTGCAGTGTTTTGCAAAACTTTAAAATCCTGATTGCAGTAATAATGATAATTGGACAGCAGGTGGCGCAGTGAATAGAGCGCTTGAGGACCACCTGAAATCCAAAGGCAGCCTCAAGTATTTTACCAGTTCTACCACCCTGAGCAAGTCAGCTAATCTCTGACTCATTTTCCTCATTTGGAAAATGGTAATAACAATATCCTTTATTGTGAGAATACAATTGGATTATTTTTGTAAAGTATAAGGCTCTTTATTGTGAGAACACAAATGGATTATTTTGTGAAGTAGAAGGCTCTATATTAAATGAAAATTACTCATTGTCGTGATTTTTAGTGTTACTGTTAAAAACAAACTAATTAGTGAACATTTATTAAGTTCACCCTTCATGTCAGGTACTATGTTAATAAAAATAGTAATTATTATCCTTGTCATTATAGTCAATATTATTATTTGTCTACTATAGCTTGTGGGGGCAAATGCAAAATAATGATAGTTTGCAATTACAAATTACTTTAAAAGGTGTTCAAAACTGCCTCACACACATCTTATTTGTATGCAAAAGCCCTACCGCAGTAACCCTATCATACAGGTGCTGTAACACTCACTTTAGAAGAGAAGTTAAATGATATACTCATGATCATACAAAGCAAATAATTGTCTTACATGGGATTTGAGCCCAAGTCTTTCCAGGTCCATTATTCCAACCATTCTACCACACTGCCTTCCATCTGGCTGGGCAATGGGGGTAGAGGGAATATTTAAACTGTATGATCACTAAGGGTCCTTCTGGAATTGACTGTCCCTGAGAGCTCTCAATCATCTCTGAACTCCTCTTTTCCAAACCCTCAAGTTCCCCATCTGAGGAATAAAGGTCTTCTTACTTTATTCATTATTTCATCTCCACTCACTTTGAGGCAAAATTACAGGATCTCCCATGGCAGCTACACAAATACAGGAAGTACCTCTAAGAGAAGCAGTTCAGAAACAAGGAGATAGAAATGTATGGTGGACCCCTGGGACTGAAAGAGACCTTCAAGGGTTATTTCCTTTCTGCTCCTGTGTCTAAGCTAGATGACTCCTGCAGCTCTGCGGAAAGGTGAGAAGATCCTAATTTGTAATCCCTACCCTAACAAGTAAAGAGAAGAACCTCTTTCCCATCAGGAATGCACATATTCTCCTCTGAAACTTAATCCTTAAGACTGCCAGTTTGTTTATTTTTGTTCAGGTCCCAGAACATCAGGTCCCAGTCATCAGTCTTGATCTGCTAAATCCCTGGTACCTTGGAGACTATTAGTCAGTAAATTGAAGGTAAAAAAAAAGTCAAGGATAGTTAGAGGAGGCCAGAGGAAAGAACTTTTGTGGTTATTTCATTTCAGGAGGAGGTCAAAAATATATCAGACTAATACGGTAATGGATTTTCCTTCTTGAAAACAAAAACTCAAGTCTTCTATTTTCCTAGTAACAACAGGAAAACCAGACATTTGAGCTTGTGCTTTGATCACTACAAGGAAAAAAACAGCGTAAGAGACTGAAGTGGGATATTGAGGCCTCATTTAACTCTAGGAGAGCATCACATAGATTTGGCTCAAATCATCACAGCAAGAAGAATGGGGCAATTAGAGCCAGGGGTAAGAGAATCTTAATAGGACTATGCATTAATTTTAAATTAATTCAATATATGTCTCCCAAACATCTTGCTAGACAGATACCGATTGTCAATTTTAGAGAAAAGAATCACTGCTCCTATTCACACAAAAAAAGCACATAATCTTCTAAGATATAATGTGGTCATTGCAAAGATTCAATCTCAACTTAGACATACTGTTCTCAGGATTTCCAAATCTGCCCCTTGTTCCTAAGATAACTATTTTTGTTTGTATGTTTGAAAGAAGAGTGAAAGAATCAAATTATGCTTTAGAAGGATGAATCTGACTATAGATTCCATGATAGATTAGAGCCAGGGAGATCAGATAGGAGCCTGCTGTAATAGCTTATGAAATTCATAATCAATCTTTGAATTGGATAGAAGCTATGCTAATGCAAATGTGGTTGGACAGTGAGCAGAATTTTCTTTCCAGGATTTTTGGTTGCGTTCTTCATTTTTGAAGAAAATCATGACATCAGGGAGGAGATATCATGATAAGAACATGAATTGGATTGGGGGGGGGGGTGCTGTGCTAAATCTCACTTTCTCCTTAAGAGCCATATGGATCCAATGGCCAGATATGAATCAGGAAGATTAGAGATGACCCTGGATGTGAGGCAAGCAGGGTTAAGTGACTTGCCCAAAGTCACACAACTAACAAGTGTCTGACACCAGTTTTGAATTCAGTTCCTCCTGACTCCAGGGCTGACGTCTATTCACTGCAGCTTCTAGCTGCCACTTTAACATCTATGTTCTCTAGGAATTCTCATAGGTACACGCTTCCATTCAGTATCCAAAAGAAGGCAAATAGTAATAGTGTATTTTTGGCAATACATAAAGGACAAGGTACATTGTAAACACAAATAAGCAGAGATTAGCCTGTAACATTGCCAGATAGTGTCTGTGCCTCTCCTTCATCCAAGTGCTTCAGGCCCTGAAATTGATCCCTTAGAGAATCTTTCCTTTGAGAGAAGCATTTCTCTCTCTGAATTATCATTTAAAATAAAAATGAATATGTGAGATTACTACATTAGGTCCATATCTCAGTAAAAATCAACACTACTCTCCATGACATAGCTTGGGTGCTCTAGGATTATAATGGAAGGAAAGAAGAAATTATAAGAAAGTAATGGAGGGTCACTGAAAAAAGGCGACTGGATCTGCTAGCCTTCATTATTTCCCTTTGTCTCCTACAGGAACTCTGATCTTACCCCATTCTTCAGGTTCTGTCTCTTACTACCAACTATGACACCCTGCAACTTCACCCACACCACTTTCATTCTCATAGGCCTTCCAGGACTAGAAGCTGCCCAGTTCTGGATAGCCTTCCCCATGCTATCCATGTATGTTGTGGCAGTGTTGGGCAATTGCACTGTGGTTTTCATTGTGAGAACAGAACATAGCCTTCATGCCCCCATGTATCTCTTCCTTTGCATGTTAGCAGCTATTGACCTGGCCCTCTCCACCTTCACCATGCCCAAGATCCTTGCTCTATTCTGGTTCAACTCTCAGGAAATCACCTTTGATGTGTGTCTCACCCAGATGTTCTTCATCCATGCTCTCTCAGCCACTGAGTCCACTGTACTCTTGGCCATGGCCTTTGACCGTTATGTGGCCATCTGCCACCCTCTTCGGCATGCAGCTGTGCTCACCAATACTGTCACAGCTCGGATAGGCATGGTAGCTGTGGTGCGGGGCTCCCTTTTCTTCCTTCCTCTACCCCTGCTTATCAAGAGACTTACCTTCTGTGGCTCCAACATTCTTACTCATTCCTACTGTGTTCACCAAGACATGATGAAGTTGGCCTATAATGACACTATGCCCAATGTAGTTTATGGACTCACTGCCATCCTGCTGGTTATGGGCATTGATGCTGTACTTATCTCCTTCTCTTACTTTCTGATTATACGCACCGTGCTTCAGTTGCCATCTCGGACAGAACGGGCAAAGGCCTTTGGAACATGTGTTTCACATATTGGTGTGGTGCTAGCATTTTATGTGCCACTTATTGGACTATCTGTGGTGCACCGCTTTGGAAACAGCCTCAACCCCATTGTCCATGTAATGATGGGCGATGTCTACCTAATGGTACCACCAGTCATCAACCCTATTATCTATGCTGCCAAGACCAAGCAGATACGATCCCGGGTGCTGGCCATGTTTAAGCTCACCTGTGACAAGGAGCTTCAGGCTGTTAGGAGTTGATACCTTCTACACTGCTAACCAGTGTCCCCATGGTAATTTCCTTTCAACTACCTGAAAACTATAGACCTTTTAAGAGATTTCCATGTTTATAATCAGAGTTGACAGAATAATACAGTGGAAAGCATACTAGCTAGGTGTCACAAAACCTTGGCTCTAATCCTGTATCTAAAACTAATTGACAAATTAGCTAATGTCCTGGGGTTTCAGTTCCCTCAATTGGAAAATGAGAAGGTTGAACTGGATGACTTCTGAGGTATCTTCTAGATCTTAATCCTGTAGTCATGATTAAATTACTTCCTGAACTTCAAGTTTCTTCCCTCTGAAGCAGGGGTGTACAATTTTGTTTGTACTCCTTTGCTCAGGATATCATATAACATCATACGTCATATACTGCACAACAAGAAAAAAAATTTAAAGAAATCTAGAAACTATTAAATGCTTCAAAAATTCTTTGATTTCATAATTTAAGAAGAAAGCATGACCTCCTGTGACTGATTATCCTTGCAATCAGGAAGATGTGGATCCAAATTCCACTTTAGAAACTTGCTGGTTAAATATCCTTGGACAAATCCCTTACCCTTTGGATGCCTCAGTTTTATTATTTGGAAAATGATTAGCTCGGCAATGATGGCCTCTAAGGTGACTTCAAGCTCTAGATCTATGAGCTTATGATACCATTGCCTAGATGAGGTCTCTCGCCATAGAAGATGAATACAGCTCCTTCTTCATGTCATTTCATACTTTCAAAAGTTGTGGCTACTGATTTAAGGAATGATACATGCTTGGCTTAGAGGAGAAATTACTTTTAGGAGGCTAATAATCTTTAATCATTTAAGGGGATCTCATGAAAAAAAATTATACTTTTCCACAGAATAAAACTCCTTGAGGGCAAGAATAACTTTTATGACTCTCATTTTGTTTGTGACTTTAGCATTCATGGTAGACTCTGAGTCAGATAATCTTGTTTCAATAGTTGATTATTATTAGTTGCCTGAGTAAATATGGGAAAGCTACTCAACTTCTTTGGACCTCAATTTCCTTTGAATTGGTTGATCTAGATGACCTCTGAGTTCCTTTCTAGTGCAAATATTGCACTATGATGATCCTTGTTCTATCTCTAGTGCCTAACACAATTATACACCCATGCATATATAATATATATGCATATATATAAATGTATATTGCACATTGACTATATACATGTATATTTATTTGTGCATATATATATATATATATATATGCATGCATATGTGGTTATTAAATTGGAGGTTAACTGCACATGCTCCTATGGGATGAAACTCAACTGGGCTATCAATGATCCCAAAATGCCTCAAGAGTTGAAACACTTTGTTAACTTCAGCAAGTAGCCAGTGGGCTATATGAGCTCCATCTACTGGGGAGATGAGAAAAGTGTTTAGCAGCATCTCAGTGGTTGGGCCTTGTAGAACACCAACAATCATAACTGCTTGATCCTAAAGAAGTCTTGTCTTGGTTTGGTAGTCTGTTTACAGAGCTATTACCTACTAGATGACTCTAGACTGCAACACTGACCTGCCATCTATGACAAGTTCTGGCAAAAGTAGCAAAAAATAAGTATTTCTAAATTTGATTTCATTGTCTGGGTCACAGCGGCTACCCCGTCACAACTTCTAGAGGCCCAATGGCTGGCCAATATTTTTTACAGGGCAAGGGACTTGATCATCCAAGAGCAGAAAGTAAATCAGATAGAAACAAGAAGAGTTGCCATAAAGAAAGAAATCTTATCAGGTTCAAAAAAAAGAGAAACTTGGAATCACAGATTGAACAGCATCAAGACACCAATGATCATTTCATGAATACTTAGTTCATCTCAGAAAATCTCTAAGGATTTATCTTACAGATACCAACTTTCCTATTGCAGTTCAGCCTTACTTTTCTTTTTTAAAAATGTGATCCTTACCTATGACTCAGTCTGCTTTTGAGAAGACATAATTCCACCCATTTAGACATGTGCAAATCCTAGAGTCAGTTTATATGCTAGGCCAACTTGTGGTTTTGAATTCATAGTCCCCAATTATATAAACTCTAACTCTTTTCTGAAGAGATTCCAGTAAAAAAAAAAAAAACAAACAACAAAGAACAAACACAGACTGGACCTATGTCAATGGATCACAGTGTAGTGCAATTCACTTAGTACCCATGATCAGAACTTGGATGTCTCCAGTAAACATCATGAGAGGGAAGTAATTCTTAGAAAAACTGATTATGAGTAGAGGAATAACCATGGACAGTTCCAACTCCAGGCCACTCACTCTTATTATAATTCAAAATACATACACAGACACACATTCTCACATACAATACATATATAATATATATGTGTCATATTTATCTTATACCCATATCTATCTATCTATCTATCTATCTATCATCAACCAGACCTAAATGGCTCAACAAACTGGCCTCTAACTTGTGGATGGTTGAAGTCAAACAGAGTAGCCTAGAAACAATAGAGTTGGGGTTCAAACAGTTCAGTTTCAAAGTGAAGGAAATGGCTTGCAAGCAAAGTCCTCCTTTCTAAGAAGCAGGGTGGGGAATAGAGCAAGATTCCATTTGCTTATGTCAGGGGTAAGGTGTTTAAGTGAGAAAACCACAAATGACTGGACTACAACACAGTCATTCTTGGGTCTTACGTGAACAGTCTCCAAGACATTAGGGTCATTGATCATTGTGATTGTTCAGCAGGTCACAGAACCCTGGTTAAGATAGTTGGGAGTTGGGGCAGCTAGGTGGTGCAGTGGATAGAGTGTTGGCCCTGGAGTCAGGAGTACCTGAGTTCAAATCTGACCTCAGACACTTAATAATTACCTAGCTGTGTGGCCTTGGGCAAGTCACTTAACCCCATTGCCTTGCAAAAACTAAAAAAAAGAAAAAAAAAGATGGTTGGGAGCAGTAGCAAGGCACCTTTGGTTCACTGGACATTACATATACATATATATATATATATATATATATACACACACACACAAAGTCATTCAATGTCTTTGAGCCTCAGCTGCCTCACCTGTTTAAACATAAAGCTGGATATTATTAGATCATAGGAAGAAAAGCTCTTTGTCTAACAGTACCAAATCTTAAATTACATTAAAGGCAGAAATTATCAAACTATCTTTTATTGGCTAAGCAATAGAAAGGTAGGTCAGAAAAGAGTAGACCTATTCACAAAAGCAAATAAATAAAATAACCTTATATGTGAGAAATATAAAAACTGAAGTGTTGTAGATCTGATAAAAAATATTAAGAAGCTAGAAAGCAGTCTGGCAGAAATTGGGCATATACTTAGACCTTATACATTTTATACCACTTAATCCAGATTGGGTCAAAATGGATACATGACCCAGAGAGAAAGGGAGATATTAGAAGAAAATTTGAAAAACATGGAACATATTACTTATCTTATTTATAGAAAGCAATTAATTTATGAATAAAGAAGAAAGAGCATTGTGAGGCAAAAATAGATAATTTTGATTATTTGCAACTAAGTTTTTTAACAAATAAAACAGAATGTGGCTAATATCTGAAGAAAAGCAGAAAATTAAGGGGTATTTAGACAATTCTTCAAATAATGATCACATATATAACTCAAATACATAAAGAATTGTCAGATCTATAAAAATACAAGTCATTTCCCAATTGATATTCAAAGAATATGAACAAGCAGTTTTCCAATGAAGAAATTAAAACAATTTATAGTCATTCAAGAAAGTACTTTAAATCATTATTAATTAGAGAAATGCAATAATAGAACAGGAAACTGGCAAATGTTGAAGGGGATATGGAACAATTAAGATACTAATTTACTGCTGGTGGAACTGTGAAATAATCCAGTCATTTTGGAGAACAATCTTTAAATATGCTCAAAGAATTATTAAACTGCCTATCTTCTTTGAACCAGCAATACCACTGTTATATCTCTTTCCAAAGATGATTAGGCAAAAGGGGAAAGATTCTATATGTTCTAAAATATTTTTTGTAGCTCTCTCTGTGGCAGTATAGCACATCAATTAGGGAATGGCTAAAGAACTTGTGGTTTATGATTGTGATAGAATAACACTGTGCTATAAGAAATGATGAGCTTGATGATTTTAGGAAAAAATGGAACAACTTGTACAAGATAATGAGAGCAAAATGAACAGAACCTAGCAAGAGCATTGAATATATTAGCAACAATATTGTTTTAAGAGCAACTTTTGGTGAATAAGTCATTTTGACTAGTATAATTAACCAGTGAAGATCTATGAGGAAGATATTGTCTATACCCAGAGAAAGAATTGCAAAATAGAAGTATGTGTAGTATGGTGTTTTGTGTAAATGAATATGTATGTGTATGTGTGTGTGTGTGTGTGTGTGTGTGTGTGTGTAATGGCAACCTTTTTTAAGGTAGGGCAAGAGGGAGGGAAAAAGAAAATTGTATGATACTTTTATTATACAGTTAAAAGGAAAAGCAATATATACATAATAGATTTGCAGTTTCATGTGTAATCTTTTCAAGTCTACTATATTATAGAAGTGCTTGTTTTATTTAACTTTAGAATAAAAAAAATTTAAAGCTTTGTTAAATATCTGTCTTCATTATTATCATCATCAGTCATCATAGTTATATCACTGTACCTCAAGCCAAAAAATCCTAATTATAAACTTTCACAGATTGATTATTCAGGGAATTCAGAGACCCTTCAATATTATTAGGACCTGTCATGAATGGGCCTGGAGATTCTCTTTCCCTGCAGGGCAGAGCCTCAGGGTTTGAAGTGACTTAGGCAAAGGTGCTAGAGGAAGATGTGTTAACTTGGTGTCATTCAGCTCCTCAATAAATAAATGTGAATTATGGCTTCTAATGGAATGTGATGACTAGATTGTTGCTCCCCAGTTCCATACATGAAGATGGGACAAGAGAATTCTTATATGTTACATTCACAAAAATCATGATAAATAGGTAGATGGAGTTATACAGTTAAGAGAATGAATCACCAAACCAAATGACCCATGAAAAATGAGAGGTTGGACTAGATGACCAGTAAAATTTTTCTAACTCTAATGTTCCTTACCAAATTCTTACCAAACAAAAGAAGTTTTTGAAGTCACCTTTCCTTTAATCCCCTCATTCTTCAGATATCTTACTGCAGGGCTAACTTCTGTTTGTTAACTTTGTTAAGAAGCCACCTTCTTATCTGTGCCCCTCCATCTTTCTTATCTCTCCCAATTTTCTTCTCAGTTGACTCACATAATTGGGAAATCTGTCACTAGCTTGTGTGACATGAGAAAAAAAATTACTTCTCTTTTCTAATGGCTCAGTATCTCCTTTTATGCACACAAAATAATGAGACTGAATATTTCTAGCAGCCTAGGATCCCATGAAAAGAGAGTGAGAATGTAACTGAACATTCAAAAGATATGATCTGTCAAAAGTGAATTTTTATTTTATTTCATTTATTTTTAATTTTACAATTTTTTTGAAATTTATTTTGAAATTTAAAAATTTTCCCCTAATCTCACTTCCCTCCCCCACAGAAAGAAGTCTGTTAGTCTTTACATTGTTTCCATGGTATACATTGATCTAAGTTGAATGTGATGAGAGAGAAATCATATCCTTAAGGAAAAAAAATATAAAGTTTAAGAGATCAAAATTACATAATAATATAATGATATTTTTTTAAATTAAAGGCAATAGTCTATCATTGTTGTTCAAACTCCTCAATTCTTTCTCTGGATGCAGACGGCATTCTCCATCGCAGATATCCCCAAATTGTGCCTGATTGTTGCACTGATGGCATGAGCAAATCCATTGAGGTTGCTCATCAACCCCAGGGTGTTCAATATTATCCTGGTTCTGCTCATCTCACTCAGCATCAGTTCATGCAAATCCTTCCAGGCTTCCCTGAATTTCCATCCCTCTTGGTTTCTAATAGAACAATAGTGTTCCATCACATACATATACCACAGTTTATTAAACCATTCCCCAATTGATGGACATTCAAAAAGTGAAAAAATTGTAAACATATTTCTTGTCAAAATCTACTTCTCTTGCTCAAAACCTGCTTCTCTTCCTCAAAACTAAGTACAAAACAGTTGAAATCCTCCTTCTATGGAGAACAGGAATATTTTTCTGATTAACTTGTTGATAGCATCTAAAGATTCCCTATTGTGATAGGATGGCAGGGACAATTCTGGAAAGGAGAATCTCGTGTTTATTGGAAATCTATAGCATCAAAGGCCCAGACATCCTGAATTAAGATAAAGCAGTCCTTTCCCCATGATTGACTGGGACCCTTTGACTACTTAACAAGAGACAGACATCTGACAATGGACCTGCTGTTAATCATCCTATGGACCTTTGTTTATTCCTTATAAATATGTGTCCACAGATCTCACTGAGTGGGTGGGTAGGGAAGCAGTCCCAAAGTGGGATCTCACCATGCCATATGCATTTTCTTGGTTGTAGACCTTATGAGAACTATTAAACATACAAGTTGACCATTTTCTGCTTGTGATTTTTTAAACCAAACTCCAGGGGTTAACATAAATTGGTCAATTACCATTTGTTCATTATTATGGCAAATATATGGGTTAATATATATATATATATATATATATATATATATATATAGTTTTATTCTTAATTAGGGTCAAAATTTATGATGAATTTATCAATCATATCTCCCAGGTTTGTATTTTAAAAGAAATATCTTGAACAGAGGGAGAAAGACTATCATTATCTGTTAAATGAATGTTTATTGGTAGAATTTCAGACATAGTGGCAGGGTAATAGAGAGATTTTTGTAGAGAATAAAACATAAAGCAATATTCAACCTAAGTATAAGGTTGATGCCTGCCCTCAACATTTAATTCCAGTCTGGTTGGACGACAAGGGGGAAATAAAATAAAACAAAAACAAAATTTTCTTACTCCTATTACCTGGGGGTAGAATTGTTTAGCCTAGGAGCAAATAGTTCAGTCAGGAAAAGTTCCCAGAATTATGGGGAGAACAAGAGAGAACTGAACAGACACAGGACAGAGAAGAGATAGTGTTTAAGGAGGTCAATGACACACAGATGCTTTTCTATTTTTGTAGAAAGATTTCATTTGTTTTGAGTTTTACAGTTTTTCCCCGATTCTTGCTTCCCTCCCTCCACCTCCCACAGAAGGCAGTCTGTTAGTCTTGACATTGTTTCCATGGTATACACTGATCTCAGTTGAATGTGATGAGAGATAAATCATATCCTTAAGGAAGAAAAATAAAGTATAAGAGAATGCAAAATTACATAATAAGATAATGGGTTTTTTTTTCCTAAATTGAAGGTAATAGTCTTTGGTCTTTGTTCAAACTCCACAATTCTTTCTCTGGATACAGATGGTATTCTCCATTGCAGATAGCCCCAAATTGTCCCTGATTATTGCACTGATGGAATGAGAAAGTTCATCAAGGTTAATCATCACCCCCATGTTGCTGTTAGGTTCTGCTCATCTAGCTCAACAACAGATGCTTTTCTTGACAGAGATTTGTTGTTTGTCCTTCATTCTTGAAGGAGAGCATGGCATCAGGGAGGTGATGCCATGAAATGAAAATGAATTTGATTTAATTGACAGAGGACTGTGCAGAGTCACCAGCTTCATTATCTCCTCTGGAGTCATCTGGTCAAATACAGATCAATATGAATGGAGATGGTATCAAATGAAATGGGAGGTGTTGGCCTTTTTAAATCTAATGTCTTTTAACAGGTCTTAGTTTGAATTAGGTAAAGACTGTTCAATAATTACAGTTGGTAAGAAAGAAATGAAGCAGAAATGGGCTCTTTTGTATAGTCAAAAAAAATCCATCTTTGAGGGCAAGAAAGGAAGGAAAAACTATTTCCTAATATGTAAAAATAAGAGGATGAATTATATCCCTTCTGAAGGCCCACACAATGCGAAGGAGTTCTCATGATGGTAAGATTAGAATTCCACCTAAGACATGAAGTATGCATCTTTCCATCGGGGATATTTGTCATTCATTTCATTTCTTCCAAGACTGCAATGTGTAGCCAGAATGTTCATTTAAAATACATTCATTTTGTGTCAGTAAGAAGTTTAGGATTAATAAAAGCACTGGAAAATTTCCCACTTGGAACCAATGCACATAATAAATACTCACTGTGGTGGATCCTTTTTTTTTCACTCCAAAAGACATAGAATAGATGTTCAGGATAGTTGATTAATATAGAAAACACTGTAGTTCATATTATTTATTCAAAAAAAAAACCTCATAGTTTAGTTAAGGAGTCAAGATGTTATATTTGTGGCCATGTTTGGTCATGAGGCTGCCTTCCTTACTGCTAAAGTAAGACACTATAATTAATTATCCATCAAATGAAGGCAATATTCAAATTTTCCACTAGATGGTATTCTCCTTGTAGAACCATTAGGCTTATAAATTTCTTTCTGAAGCATGTTTTCCCAAAGGCTATTCCTATTGTCCGACAGATGGTTGTCAGTCTGCACATACCTAGAGCTGCTCTTACATAAATCGATGTTTCAGTAGCAATGCTGAAGTGTTTGAACTAACCCTCACTGGTCAAGGTCAAAAGTTATCTAAAGGATGAAATGAATATTGCTCAAAATATAAATATATGAAATTAGCAAGTGTGAATTCGGTTCATGAGTCCCCTTCTATAATAATTCTTATTTCTCTGCTAATGTCTTCCTTCCTTCACAAGACTTAGAAACTTAACTTAATGTCATCTTATAAGTTTGCTGTGCATAAATTGAAATGGAAAGCATATAGGTTTGTCATTTTATATGAAATCATATGACTTCAGTCAAATCCTTTGTTACTACCTATTCTCTTTCCAGATTATCTGGTGTGTGTGTGTGTAGCAGGTGGAAGAAGAAGAGAATTGGAGTCTTAAACACATGAAACCATGATTATGGAAAAGGAATAAAAAGAGTCAACTGCAACAATTCGAAACAAATGGAGAATACTGTGGGAGAAATCACTCCTACTCTCAGTCTGTCCCAGTTTGCCAATCTAATGAGATTCACCACTGCTGTTCAACATAATAATATAGCAGCTTCTCCTGGTCTCTTAGAAAATCTCAGGATTCATGACAGTCTCACAGCTGACCTTCAGTTTTGTCAGCTTGGGGCTAAATCTTCAGGTCAGCTCTCATTCTTATCTCTTCCCTTCCCTTTAATGTTCCTAATCATCAGTTACTTTTTCTGGGACTCTCATGTAAACCCTAAAATCTGAATCCGCTTTGATACCACCTCATACAAATCATGTCTGCCTCTCTACAATCTAGGAACATTTTTGACAGTACACCTGAACCTCCAGTGAGAGAAAATGGATAATTTCTTCCTCCTGTGGCCAGAACATTAGAAATCTTTTTTCCTCAATTCTTTGTCTCTCCAATTCTTTAAACCTCTTTGTCTCGCCTCTTTGTCAATCTCTGTCTTTCTATATCTGTCTCTGAGTCTGTCCTTTTCTCATTATGTCTGTATCTCTATGTCTCTGTCTTTCTCTGTCTTTCTCTTCCCCATATCTCAAGGAGAAATGCTGTTTGGGATAAAATTGTCCAGGAATACTAGAGAAAGGAGGTAGAAATTGACTTGGATCCTGAAGGATCAGTAGAATTGGTGGGAGAAATGAAGCAGGTAAAATAGATATATTTAATAATAGCCACTTAATAGATATGAGAATTTATTGTATTTGTGTATGTGCATATGTTCTGAAAGAAAGGGTTAGAATAGGGAAAAGTAAGAAATTCAGTTTGAAGTGTCAGAAATACCATAGAAAATATTTTAATTCAGTCATCAGTCAGACCAGATAGTCCCTTAGTTCCCCTCTTTCTTACTGAAAATCTCCTATTCTGGTGCTGCTGAAGGCTGAAAAAAGAGAGAACCATGAATACCAGGGACTTGGCTTTAATCCAAATTTGTCACCAAGTAACTGCATTCCTCATTTCACCTTATCAGCCCCCTCCCTTACCTGTCACATGGAGATAATAATTCTATTGTCCCATTTTCTCTTGCTTCAAAACTGGGTCAGTGAGAGATTAGGTAAGAAAGGACTTGTGTATATTAAGGATTTTTTTTTTAAATTTGTCCCAGCATAGCTCCCAAGAATTTCCCTGTCTATGGCAATCTTCCTCATCTTAATTTCTCACCTGCCTTTGACCTTGCAAGTGTTTCTGCTTTGGTTTATGGTGAGACACTAAGCTTCAGGATAGCAGGAACTCCGCCTTTTTTTATTTAATCTAGCACAGTGCCAAGCAAATGTGAATTGAGTAGATGTTCAGTAAAGATAGATTATTTGTTTATTTGTTTGTTTAGCTGGAAGAATGAATTCAAGGCTAGATAGGTAGTGTGAATATACATTAAAGTGAAGAATTTGACATTTTCCTATTGGTAAAAGAGACTGACAGATTACTGAATTCAAAAAACAATAACATATAAATGTATTTTTCTGCCTTCAAAGTCTTCTGGGAACACACACACACACACACACAAACACACATCACTCACAACATTTTTAGCAAAATCCCTGCTGTCTCCCAAACCCCATGAGTTTTCTTGGTAAGGTAATAAGAAAGCTAGAGGCATACATACTCAAACAGATCGGTTTCTGGTTTCTTGAATGACTGTGCTCCTGTCTTGGTGAGTAAGCCTGGTTAGTACCAGAGAATAGGAATAGGACATTGAAGTTCTCAGTACCCCAAATGGAATGGGGATCAGAAAAAATGAAAGGAGGCCAGCACTGAACTTACCTTCATCACAGGAAGATCCATGGGAGAGGTTGAAGGAGAGCAGTATCTCCTACGTATCAGTCTGGTATGGTCCAGGGGAGCATAGGAGAAGAGTTAAAATCAACTGCACTTAGACAAGGTTGATAGCTGAACTGAAAGTTAGAGTAGAAGAATCTAGTAGAAACATAAGGAGGGTTTGTTACCTCTAAAAAATAGGGAAGAAATTGAATGGCAAGGAATCTTGCTTTGAGGGTCATTCTCTATAGACAGATACTGAGGGGGGAGTGGGAAAATGGGGGCTAGGAATCATGAGAGAAACGTGGCCAAAAAGTAAGAGAAGTAGAGAGCCTTTATTCTTGAGAAAAGATGAAGAGGAAAAAAAAAATCTGACCATAAGCTGCCTTGTGGATTTGTCTCCCTGATAGATGATTTAAGGGACTTAAATGCTCTCTCCCTATGGGTTTTGTAATGGTGCTAAATCTTTTCCTGATGAAAAAGAAGGTATGATGATGCACTCATTTCGCTTTTACCTTTTTAGAACCACAATGCTTGAACTAAGAGGGAATTTTCACATTTTCGAAGTGAAGAAACAGAGACTCAGAGAGACTAAATGCTTTGCCCAAACTAAACACAGATAATAATTAGCAGAGCCAAAGTTTGAACTGGGTCTTAGGATTGAAGGATCATAGCTCTTATCCTAGGAAGGATCTCAGAAATTATCTTTTCCAATTATCTTAATATTGCAAATGAAGACATTGAGATCCAGGGAAGGTGTTTAAAATTTTACCCAAGGTCAAATAGCTAAGGATCAGAGATAGGGTTTGAACCAAAATCAGAGAAAGTATTCCATTTAATTAGTGTTTTTGTCTCTAAATTCAGGATATTTTAAAATATAGCAGGTTGCCTCCTCCCCATCTGGTAACCCATAAATGACTTCATCCCTATTATAGACACTCCATTTCATCATGTTCTTTCTCTTTATCAGTCTCTTTCTTTCAGAGGGAGGGGAGAGAGGGAGCAGGAGTTTGTAAGGGAGCTGATCAGCTTAGATGAGGTCCTTTTGTTATCATAGAGAGATACAGCAAAAGTGGGCTGGTTTGGTTTCTTGACACCCTCCTCTTATCCAAACTATTAGTGCTGAGTTTGTTTACCATTCACTAGTGCTTCAGAGAGAATCAAACTCTTAAATTGCTACATTCCCCACCCCCCTTCCAAATTTGTTAAGTAATCCTCATGTGTCTTTGAAGAATGAAAGACTCTGCCTTGGGAAGAGATTGAGAGGTAGAGAACCTTCCCTGCTATAAATAAAGACTGCCCATGATATATAAGTAACCTCTTCCTTCTCCAGGTTAAATATGACAGGTTTAATCAGATGATGGAGCTGGGGGAGGGGGGCAATCACAAAACTGGGGAATGAGACCTGGGGAAGGATGTTGGAGTAAAGGACAAGGAAAGGAGGGAGACTTTGGAGACAGTTAAAGCAGAGGGAGAGAGGTCAATTCCTTGACATGTTATAGATATAAAGCTAGAAGAAACTTCATAGGACATCTAGTTCATCATTTGACCATGAAGAAATTTGAGAGCTAGATAGAAAAATAACATGCACAACATCACAAAGCTAGTACGTGTCAAAGGTAGAATTTGAGCCTAGATCCTCTGATTTCAGAGTCAGTTTTCCTTCCCTCTGAGTCAGTTTCTTCTTATGCAAAAGAGTGTCAATCCCAGAGTATCAATAAGAATCAAAAGAGATTATATTTCTGAAGTGCTATGGAAACCTTTAAAGTCTTAGCTAGCCAGAAACAGTAGTGTAGTAAGAACAATATTAGATCAGTAGGTGATGGGGTTAGATATAGTGCTGGGGTGGAGGCCGGAAGACCTCACATCCCATCAAGGATCAAATATTTATCATCTGTGTGACCCTGAGCAAGTCAATTAACCTCTATTTCACTTTGTTTATCTGTAAAATAGGGATAAAAATATCACCTACTTCCTAAGTTTGTTGTAAGAATAAAATAAGTGCAAAGCTGTATTTCCAAGCAGGTAATTATCATCATCATTAGTGTTAGTAATCAGCCAATTAATATTTTAAGCAGCTCTTAATATGATACATACTATGTTAATAGAATTGTTGTTATTTATGTTGCTAATATAATTATTATCAATCCAACTGGAACATACTGAGGCAAGTGTAACATAATAATAGATTGCATTTACATAGCATTTTAAGTTTTACAAAAACACTTTACATACATCAACTTATTTTTTATCTTTTAAAAAATTTTACCTTGCCTATATTTTATTTATTTTTTTAAGATTTCATTTATTTTGAGTTTCACATTTCACCCACACACACTCTTGCTTCCCTCCCTCACCCCCAAAGAAGACATTCTGTTAGTTTTTACATTGATTCCAATACATCAACTCATTAGATGCTCAGAATAACCTTGTCAGATAGATGACATATACATTTTACAGATGAAAAAACTGAGACTGAGAGGATAAATGATTTGCTTTACACAGTTTTGAATCTGTCTTTCCAGGTTCATCATTCCATCCACTCTACCACATTGCCTTTCACCTTGTGGGGGAGAGGGGGATATTTGAATTGTATAATCACTAAGAACCCTTTTGGCACTGACTGATTCTATGCCCAGTCCCTGAGAACTCACAATCATCTCTGAACCCTTCTTTTCCAAATCCTCAGGTTCTCCCATCTGAATAATCAAGATCTTTATACTTATCCTTCATTTCATCTCCACTCCTTCTTCTTTGGGGCAAAATGACAGAATCTCTTATGGTAGCTACTCTAACAGAGGAAATACCTCTAAGAAAAGCAGTTCAGTGACCAGGAGACAGAAGAACTCTGGGACTGAAGGAGACCTTCAAGGGTCATTTCATTTCTGCTCCTACTTCCAAGCTAACTGTCCCCTGCAGCTGTGCTGAAAGATGAGTCTAGACCCTAACATTCTAATTATAACTCCTGTCCTACTAAGTAAGGGCAAGGATTTCTCCCCAGCAGGAATGCACATATTTTCCCTGGAGGCTACTAGTTTGTTTTCTCTTGTTTAAACCTCAGGGAATAGAGACCACATCTGAGCTGCTATTCTTCATCTACTAATCCTAGCCCTTGGAGACTATTAGTCTGAAAGCCATAGAGAATTAGAGATTGGAAGGGTGTCAGGAAGCCAGAGAAAAGCATCTCTATGCTTAAATCATTTAAGGATAGGTCCCAAAAAGGAAATATGATAGGACAATGTAGTAATGACATAAACCATTCTTTCCTGGAAACAAGAACTTAAGTGTCTTCTACTTTCCTGGCAACAATAGGAAGAGTAAATATTTGAGCTTGTTCTTTTCATTGCTACTGGAAGAAACAAAGTGGAAAAAACTGGTGTATATTGAGGTCTCACCCACTTCTTTTATTGTTGTTAAATTATTTCAGTCATGCCAGATTCTGTGAGACCTCATTTGAGGTTTTCTTGATGGGGATACTGGAGAATTGTGCCATTTTCTTCTCAGATTCATTTTGTAGGTGAGAAACTAAGGCAAACAGGATTAGGTGACTCACACAATTTCATGGAGATAGTAAATGTTTTCAGTCAGTTTTGAAATCAGGAAGATGAGTCTACCTGACTTCAGGTCTGACACTCTATAACACTGCTCCACTTACCTACCCCATTCAACTCTAGGGGAGCATCAAGGAGGTAGATAGAGACCAAGATCAGGAGGAAGAGAATTCTTATTAGGAGAATAAATTCATCTCAAATTAATTCAATAAATATCTCCCAAGTGCCTATACAAGTCCTACACTGATCTCTCATTCATAGAACAATTAGATAGCGTTCCCCATACAAAGCATACTGTCTTAGTTTATATGTAGACATTGCAAAGATGCAATACCAATGAGACATCTTTTTCCCTGGGTTTCCCAATCTGTCTACTTTTTTGGGGATAACTGTTTTTGTTTGTGTGTTTTCTTCCCATAAACCTCATTCTGAAGGTGTCAGATTTGATTCTCTAAAGCAAAAGCTTCTACCTGTCTCTCCTTGATAAGAGGGGGCCCTCTATCTCCACATCTTATGTCAATTAACTACATAACAATGACAAAGGGACAGTGTTAAATAGGAAATAATTGCCCTTCTCCATATTCAACGGACTTTTTCCCTATCTCATTAGGTAAGAGGAAAACTTGGCTGGAATATTAAACCACAGATTTAGTAAACCATTAAGACCATAGCACCTTAAAAAGTATCTGGGAAACATTATATCTTCATGACTGAAATATTATAAATGCATTACTTACATGTTCACACACAATATTAAATGATGGTTATACAAACAGATCTATAACTAGGAATTCTGAGACTGGGACAAGGTATATTAAATAACCTAGGAAGAAATCAAGAGACCTGCCTAGGAAGGGAACGGTTTAGGGGCAGAGTCACAAAAAAGGAAAAGGAGAAGCAAAATTTTCTGATTCAGGAAGGGTCATCTCTTTTGACTCAGAAATATAGTGAGGACTTCCAGCCAAGATGGTGGAGAGAAGACAGGCACAGTTGTAAAGTCTGATCTTTCCCCATCTATCATATGAAAAAAACCTTAACAGAAATCCAACCCACAAAACCCAGAAAGAAAAACCAGAAGAAAGAACATCTACCTCAGGATTTGTCTCCAGCAGCAGCATTGGCTGAATTCAGGCAGGTGAGTCTGGGCTCAGAGGGAGGATCAGCTCCAATCAGCGAGATTAGCAGCTGAAGTGGATCCTGGAGTCTGAGGGCCTGAGAGTTGGACCTGCTGGATCAGCGGTGGGGCTAGAGGTCAGGGGCTTGAGTCAGCTAGGGAGCAGAGGCACTGGTGTTGGTGCTAGCCCCCCGAGCTTGCAGACAGGGCTGGGGGGGGGAGAGTTCTGGTGCAGGAGAGCTGCAGACACCATCCCTGGGCTCCTCTGGTCAGAGGAACTCTCCTCCAAGCCTCCATTACAGCTGAGACCTCTTCCCAGAACAAACATTTGCAGACTACTTCTGCCTCAGGCCCAGGTGTGTGAGCAGAAGAATCAGCCCAGCTGACAATCCAGAGTGAATGACCTCAGGCTAGAGTATAGCCCACCGTTGATTGAAGGCTAAAGAATTCAATAGCTCCAAATCCTCCCTTCAAGCAAAGGGAGAAGGCCTCAATCAAGGTCACAGACACTCCAGAGAAAGCAACCAACACCTCCTACTGGCCAGCCAGAGAAATTGCATTCAGTGAGAAATATAGTGAGAATTGGCATGGGGGGCTGCCAGTGTCAGGGTAAAGAGAAACTGCAGAAACAGTGGGATTATGGGAAAAGTAATGAGTGAAATGGGAAAATATTCTCAGTTTTGGTTCTTAATCTTCATGTTTTCAATTCTTTCATACCTTTCTGAAGTTATTATGGGCAAAGGGCAGATAAAACTCTTCCAAACATATTGAAAATCTCCTCTTTAGTCTGGGTTAGGAGTTGAAAGGAAAGCATTTTCTTGTTTGTTTCTAGAATAGAAGCCCAGGCAAAAGGTTTTCACACCTCACATGATCTACTCCTGAATCTGGACCACAAAGTGAATGAGTTTGTAAACTTGGAGTGTGACTTAAAATATAAATATGAAGCAAATTTTAATTAATTTTCAGAGGCCTTACTTCCAAAAAAAAATTTACTGTGAGTGTAAAGGGAATGATTTTTGAAATGTTCGTCATATTAAAAATATTCAGATCAGAAAAAAGCTAGGGCTAAGAATCAAGAAACCATTTACCTTAACAATATCCCAGATGTTTTTGCATGTGATAATATTAGTAAAATTTTCTGTGACTACAACTAAGGGAGAAAGTAGTATCCCATGAGTCAAAACCCTGCCTTCCCCTTTCTTATACTAAGTCTGGATCCATGAATCAATGTGGAAAGCATCATAAGAAAGCTATAAAAAAGTCTTGTTGGAGTTAGAGGAGAGAGAGAATATTTAATTGGCTGGGAAGGAGATAATGAATTGGATCTTGGAGGATCTCGGTGGGAAGAGAAAAAGAGCTTTCATAGGAAAACCAAAGGGAGGAAAATGTTATATGAGTATGAGGAAGCTGAGTAGAATTATGGGATTTAGAGCTAAAAGATAACTGAAAAAACCATCTAACCATTTTTACCCAAAAGAATGAACCATGTGACTGGGGCCACACAATGATTGAGAAACAATCAAGATTTTGATCTAAATCTTTTGATTCTGAAGTTAATATTCTTTCTACCCTATCAAGTGACAATTTGCTTGGAAAATAGAGCATATGTAGGAGTATGGTGAAAAATAAAGCATGGAATTAGATCTTGAATGAATGAATGAATAAGGGAGTTGGAATAAGTAAAGGGTTAAGGAGTTTGGACCCTATCCTGTAGAAGTATTTGAATAAGATAGTAATATGATCAAACTGTTCTTTAGGAATATGAATCTGTCCATGGATTCCATGATAGATTTGAGCCAGGGAGACAAGATAGGAATCTGCTATGATAGTTTATGAAGTTCATAATCAGTCTCTGAATTGGATAGAAATCATAATAGAAATGTGGTTGAAATGTGAGCAGAATCTTCCCTTCAGGATATCACATAAGATGTAACTGCCATTTTAACAAATATATTTTCCAGGATTTCTCATCCATCCATCTACAAGACAAATGGAAGTGTTGTGTTCTGAATGCTACATAAAGGGCAAGGTACACTCTCAACACCAGAGTAATAAACAGGACAGTCTGCAAAATTGCCAGATAGTGCCTATGCCTTAAATTCTCTCCTTTACTTACCTAAGTGCTTCAGACCCTGAAATTGACCCAATAGAGGGTCTTTCTTTTAAGGTAGCATTTCTTGCTGAACTACAGTAAGAATCAGTTCATTTGACATTACTCTCCATGACATAGCCCTGGATGTTCTAAATTAATAAAAGAAGGAAAGAAGAGTTTAAAAGAAAGTGATGGTGAAGCACTGGAAAGAAGAGCTAGGTCTGCTTTCTCTAATTATTTCACTTTGACTCCTACAGGCACTGTGACCTTACCCCCTTCTTCAGATTCTGTCTCTTACTACCAACTATGAACCCCTGCAACTTCACCCACACCACTTTCATTCTCATAGGCCTTCCAGGACTAGAAGCTGCCCAGTTCTGGATAGCTTTCCTCATACTGTCCATGTATGTTGTAGCAGTGTTGGGCAATTGCACAGTGGTTTTTATTGTGAGAACAGAACATAGCCTTCATACCCCCATGTATCTCTTCCTTTGCATGTTGGCAGCTATTGACCTGGCCCTCTCCACTGTCACCATGCCCAAGATCCTTGCTCTATTCTGGTTCAACTCTCAAGAGATCACTTTTGATATGTGTCTCACCCAGATCTTCTTCATCCCTGCTCTTTCAGCTACTGAGTCCACTGTTCTCTTGGCCATGTCCTTTGACCGTTACATGGCTATTTGCCAGCCTCTTCGGCATGCAGCTGTGCTCACCAACACTGTCACAGCTCGGATAGGCATAGTAGCTGTGGTGCGGGCTTCTCTTTTTTTCTTGCCATTTCCACTGCTTATCAAGAGGCTTCCTTTCTGTGGCTCAAACATCCTAACCCATTCCTACTGTGTGCACCAAGACATGATGAAGCTAGCCTGTGGTGACACCATGCCCAATGTGGTTTATGGGCTTGCTGCCATCCTGTTGGTTATGGGCATTGATGCTGTGCTCATTTCATTCTCTTACTTCCTGATTATATACACAGTGCTTCAGCTGCCATCTCGGACAGAACGGGCAAAGGCCTTTGGAACATGTGTCTCACATATTGGTGTGGTTCTGACTTTTTATGTGCCACTAATTGGACTATCTGTAGTGCACTGGTTTGGGAACAGTCTCAATCCCATTGTCCATGTAATGATGGGTAATGTCTACCTATTGGTGCCTCCAGTCATCAACCCTATCATCTATGCTGCCAAGACCAAGAAGATCCGTTCCCGGGTGCTGGCCATGTTTAAGCTCACCTGTGGCAAGGAGCTTCAGATTGTTAGAAGTAGTTGACACTTTCTAGGTTGAGGCTCCATGATGGTTTCCCCTCAACCACCTGGAAATCACAGACCTTTTAAAATGATTTTTATATTCCTAAGTATATCAGAACTGCCAAAACAGGACAGTGGAAAGCATACTAGCTCTGGTGTAACAAAACCTAGCTCCAAATTCTTCATGTAAAGCTACCTGTTTTAGTAACTTCTTTTATGACCTTGGACAAATAGTTAATTTCCTGGTGTTCCATTTCCCTCAAATGTAAAATAAGAGGATGAGAATAGATGGATTCTGAGATATTTTCTAGACCTAAATCATGTGATCTTGAGCAAATTGCTCTCTGAACTTCATGTTTTTCACCTCTGAAATAGGGATGCACTATTTTTATTCCTTTTTCCCTAGGGTGGTTATAAGATTCAAATGATACCATAGGAGAAAAAGAATCTAAAGAAGTGAAAAAATACTTGAGTGCTTCAAAAGTTCTTTGATTTCATGTTTCAGGAGCCAACATAATCTCCTTAGAGCAGATAGAGGTTTGGCTTTGCAAACAGGAAGATATAGATTCAAATCTCAGATGCATACTGCCTTTGTAATCCTGAACTAGTCATTTTATCTTTGGATGCCCCAGTTTCATTTTTAGTAAAAACAGTGGATAGGTTGTAAGATCTAGAGTCAGGAAGAACTAAGTTCAAATGTAGCTGTAGACGCTTACTATGTGGCCTGGACAAGTCATTTAACTCTGTAAAATGAGTTGGAGAAGGAAATGACAAAATACTTCAGCATATCTGCCAAGGAAACCCCAAATGGGGGCATAAAGAGTCTGACATGACTGAAATGATTGAACAATAACAAAGAGCTTCAAAAAAAGAGTTTCTTCTGTCTCAAATTTATGATCTTATGATCTTTATTGGAATTCCTGCCACTGAGGGGAAGTAATCACATTCAGTTATGGGGGGGAGTATCATGAAAGAGACATTATATTTGTCTGTAGAATATGTCTACTGAACACAAGAATTTTCTTTTGGGACTTCTATTTTGTCTTTGAGTTATGCATGCATGTTACAATGAAAAGAACAACTGTTAGGGACTGTTGTGTGTGGGACCACTGCAAATTATCATTACCTAGTGTCCTTGAGCAACAGAGCCTTATCTTACTAAGTAACATGGGAGTGGGAGTGGATTAGAGACTGGAGAGGTATTTAAGCACTGGTATTTGGTTCAATAAATGGAGACCTTGGAGACCTTGGAGACCTTAGTGTATAGGGAGAAAATTGTCTTCCTTGTCTTCCACCCCTCCAACATTTACCTGGGGAAGATTGAGGGAGTCAAGAAAAGAGACTCAACAAACAACAAATCTGGAGTCAGATAGATTTGGTTCAAATCCTGTCTCTGTCAATAAATGCTTGGGTATATCTGGGCAAGTTAATAAAGTTTGTTAGGTCTCAGTTTCCTTTGAGTGGCTTGATTTAGATGAACTCTGTTCTTTTCATGCTCAATTTTTTTCACTATCATCTTTGTACTATTCCTCATGGCTAATGCAATTCCTTCTAAATATTAGACATCTAATAAATGTTTCTTGAATTAAATTGAATTCTGCTTTAGTCTGCCAGTAAAAAATAGGAGCAATGAGTGGACATTGCAGAAATCCAGGATTCATCTTGTTTTATAACAATTAGAACTGTCCCAAATTGGAAAGGGTTTTACTCATAAGGTAACGAGTTCTCCATACTAATGGTTTTCAAAAAAAAGAATGATCTCTTTTTTCCTTTGGGATTTTGTAAAGGAGATTTCAATTTGGAACATGTTGAGATGGATGATTTCTGAGTCTCCTCACTCTTAGTTTCTTCTGTAAAGTAATTTAACATCTTTGAACCTTAGTTACCTCTTCTATAAATTGACAGAAATTCTAAATAATTACATCATGAAGTTTCTGAAAGAAAAGTACTTTAACTTTAAAGAGTTATGTCACTGAGTCACTATATTCATTGTTAGCATATAATTTTCTTTCAAACCAACAGATTTTTCAGTTCCCTTAGATTGATTATTCAGGGAATTCAGAGCTCCTCCAACCTTCTTCAAACTTGTAGCAGAATTATGAAGGAACATAAGGATTCCCTTTTCCTTCAGGGAAGAGTCTCATGGGTTTGAATATCCTAGAGTACAGATGTGATCACTTTGGGGTCATGCAGTCCCTTAATAAATAAAAGAACCTGAATTATGACTTCTGATAGAGTGTGATGACTAGATTGACATTTCTCATCTCCTTTTGTGAAGATGAAACAACAGAATTCTTGTATGCTATATATCAAGTATCATATTATACATAAAGATGAAGTTCTACAGTTAAGGAATTGATTCACTAACCCTAATGACCTATGGGAAATGAAAGATTGGACAAGATGACTACCAAAATTCCTCTAACTCTAATGTTCTTTGCTAAGTTTTCAGTTTATGACCAAAATAATTTTGTGAAGTCACTGGTCCGTTAATTTCTCACTCCTTAAATGTCTTAACACTTCAGGGCTAGCTTCTGTCAAAATTGAGCAGTTGAGGATGTTTATCATCTTTTTTTATTCAAGCATCTTCTTTTCTGCTCCCCCTTCATTTTTCTGACCTCCTTCAGTCTTCCTCTCATTTTTCTTATATAATTGAAAAATGCATCACTAACTTAAGTGTCATGGACACTTCACTTCCTAAACCTCACTTTGTCCTTTTGTGAAAAGAAAATGAAGAGGGTGATTATCTCTTATAACCTAGGTTATTAGATCATAGAAAAATGATAATTTATCTAAACCTTCAAAAGATATGAGAAGGTGAATTGAAAGTATAATCCTATTTCTCATAGTTATTTACATTTTAAAATAAATCTCTTGAAAATGGGGTGAAATATTGCCATTATCTAAAGAAATGATCAATGATCATTTACTAGTAAAACTTCAGATTCATTGGCAGGCTAATTGAGAGATTTTTGTGAATATCCTGAATAAACAATCCTTAGTCTAAGTACAAGACTAGTACCTGAGATCAACTTGGACAGTATAGAAAAGCACACAACACACACACACAACCCTTACTGCCATTCACTGGGGAACAGAAAAATTGTCTTTTCCTAAGAGGCCAAGAGGGTCTTCCCATTATAGTTCAATAGACAAAGTCCCATGAGACATATAGAGGCCAAGTGTGAATTTAACTGACTCATGACAGAAAGGAGACAGGCACTGGGTTAGGGGAAGAAAAAAAAAACAAAACACAGGCTCTTTTCTTGACAGAGATGTAACTTGAGATGGAAGCTATATGATAAAGCATTGCCAAATAGAGAAAAGATATCCTTCTAATCAATTCTTAAGCCCACTGAGTTGAGGATCATAAGATTTGTAGCTGAAAACAATCTTAGATATGTCATTGTCATATATGTAGTAAGTAGCAGATCTGGAAATGGATTGCACATATTTTTGTCTCCAATCTTACTTACCACTATAACCTAAACATGAATTCAAACTTTTCTGAGTTATTACTTAAAGTTGTTCCTAAAAATTACTTAGAGAAAAGAAACCCTAGGAGGCATTCTTAATGTCTCCCAAATCTTGAAAAAGTTATCTCCTTTTTAACTTTATTATTTTAGGGATGTATCACTGTAAACTTCTTGCATTAAAAGAATGAGGAAATAAGAGTATGGGATACTAGGAAATCTCCCTAATATTAACTCCTCCAAAAGGCTCCAACCATCTCCAAGACTTTAATATCTCACCATTATACTCTTTTCAAATCTTTCCCCAAAGGGAAGCCTTCAGTCATGTCTTCTCAATACCCCATATCTTTAGAGCAACAAAACCCTTTCTGTTCTAGGAATAGTACTATTTGGCCACATATTCTAAATAATAGAATTATAATAGCTAGAATTTATAATAGGATCTATGGCATCTAGGAGTCACAATGGATAGAGCACTGGGCCTGGAGTCTAAGTTCAAATCTACTCTCAGATATTTACTAGTTCCCTCATTTAACTCCAAATCACTTGCATATCATAGTAGCATCTCACTGATATCATGATCCTCTTCAAGAACTAAGAATAGGGGGTAGCTAGGTGGCTCAGTGGATAAAGCCCTGGCTCTGGAGTCAGGAGTACCTGGGTTCAAATCCTGTCTCATTCACTTAATAATTACCTAGCTGTGTGGCCTTGGGCAAGCCACTTAACCCCATTTGCCTTGCAAAAACCTAAAAAAAAAAAAAAAAAACTAAGAACAAACAACAACTATTTGAACCTAAGTCAAATCTGATTCAATGTCTTCATCTATAAAATGGAAGTGTGATGATCAGGTGAGATAATGTTTGTAAATCACTTAGCACAATGACTGGCATATAGCATGCTCTATATAAATATTATTTATATTATGCTTTAAAGTTTACAAATTGTATCTTAATAATTACCCTGAGAGATAGGTACTAATATTATTATTCCCATTTTCTAGATGAGGAAACCGAGGCTGAGAGAGGTTAAGTGATGTAGCTAGCATCATACAATCAGTATCTGAGGCAAAATTTTAACATAGGTTCCCTGTACTCTATCCATTGAACCACCAGATTTCTATCAGCAGAGAAAAACAGTTTAGAGTTCAATAGGAACTTTCTGCAGTAAGTGTAGTGAAGCTATCGTTCTGTATTTAATTATCTCAGTAGTCCCAGAATACAACTATTGAGGTCTTTGTGGTGGATTCCATCTGTCTCTATCTCTGTCTCTGTCCCTGTCTCTGTGTCTCTGTGTCCCTCTCTCTCTGTCTCTCTCTTTCTGTCTCTGTGTGTGTCTGTCTATCTGTTTGTCTTTCTCTTTCTGTCTTTCTCTTTCTCCCAACAACCACCCCTCTGCCCTTTAGTTCAAGGAGAGATAGGAAAGACAGCTCTTTAGCAATAGAAGTCTCCACTTATCATAGTTATGATTCTCACACCCCCTACTCACCAATAAAATTTCTTGCTTGAGTTCCATCCTCTATAAAAAGGGTTCTCTCTGACTACTGGGTGACAACACATTAATGTCATATCCTAATGCTGGAGAAATCCTAAATGAGAATGGCTTCCTCTCAAAGCAGACCTTCCCTTCCTCCCCTTTCAAATTCAAATTAATCTAACTAGTCTTCCTAAGTGCCTAAAGGGAGGTTTAGAAACAACCACAACAACAACAACAAAATAAAACAAACAACAAAAAAAACTTTGCTTAAAAGTCATTCCCTGCCCTTGTGGTGGAATTTAGACTTTTCCTGGAGGAGGGAAAACCAGACCAATAAAATACCAGCCCAGGATGAGTGGAGTCTCCGACAAAGAAACAACTCTGGGAATGTTTGAGAGAAAGAACACTTCTGCTTGGAGGAAGGGATGTGAATTGGAGTGAGGGAGGGGTGTCAGAAAAACCTGCAGGAATCCTTGGAAACTGAGTGAATCTTTGAAGGAAGAAAAGGATAATGAGATGGAGATGATGGGGAGTATATTTCAGATGTGGAAAGACATGTGGGAATACATGATGTCATGTAATGTTGGTTTCAGGAAACAACTATATTTCAGTTTGCCTGAGTCTTACTTGGATTCCTGGAAGGGGAGCTGTGTCAATGAAGCCTGGCCATTTATCTTATAGGAGAGATTCTAATGGGGATGCCTGGGAGTATCTCTCTCTCCCTCTCTCATTCTCCCCCCACCCCCCACCCCATTGATGTGGGGGTGGGAGTGTTCAATTTAGGAATTTTCAGAATCAAGTTCAAGTTCAGATAGACAGGCAAAAATAGATGTCTGGATTCCTGAGAAGCTCATAATCCTCCAGAGAGACATAATACGTATTTTATTGCATTAACAGAATTGTCAATAAGGAAGCTATCAAAGCAAAGATGAGACATCAGAGTGTTCTAAAAGTATTTGAGAATTTCAGGAAAGAGAACACAATCACAAGGGAGGTCGTCAACAAGAAGCTATTAATCACTTCTATATTCCAGCACTTTGAGTGAGTGCTGGAAATGCACAGAAAGGTTAAAAACACAGTCTGCTTTCTAGGAGCTTACACTTTAATGGGGGAGACAATATGAAAAAAAATAAGTACAATCAAGATATGTAAGGGGTAAATAAAATAATCTCAGAGGGAAGGTACAGGCAGGAGGGGAAGGGCACTGAAAATGTCTTTTGAAGGTGAGGTTTTCATTGAATAGAAAGCAAAGCAAGGAAGTTGAGGCACAGGTGAGGAAAAAGAGCATTCTAGATATGAGGAAAAGACTTTTAAAAGGGGACTGGAAGGGTCATGATGTAACTTGAGATGGAGGCATTATACTATGTACTTAAACATTTCAATTGATCTTCCCAAAAACTTGGAAGGCTGGTGCTATTATTAAACCATTTGGCACTTGAAGAAATTGAAGCAGATGGGATAAGTGATGTACTTTATTTAAGATCACACATTTAGGGATGTTAATTTTGGATTCAGGTTTTCCTGACTCAAGACCCAGCTCTCTATATACTGGGTCACCTAGCTCCAGGGAGGATAGAATCTGGGGGTGAAAGATCAAATGAAGTTATTATCACTAGATCACAGAGTACCTGGGAGTAGAGCATAAGATGGAAAATAAGAAAGCATTTAACTATTAGGATCAAGGAAGGCTTCCAAGAAGAGGAGGCACCTGAACTGAAACTTAGTAAAAGGATGTATGAGGTTTTGGGAGCTTACAAGATTCATGTGGTTCTATTAACTTCCCTCAGGGGATGACCGCACTCTGATGACAGACTCTGAGAGGTGGTAAGCACTTCAGGACCTAAGTAGTCTAGCTCAGTCATGGATACTTCACTTCTCTAGTTTCTCATCCTTCATTTAGATAACCAATTCATTTCTAAATTCTCTTCTACTACCAATTTCCTTATTCTATCACCTCTCAGATCTTGCCAACTCTCCTCCCTGTCTTCTGCTAGTGCCTCTTCTTGTTGACTTTCAAATGGATTAGAAGGTACTGTTCAACAATGCTGACTCCATCCTGTAAAAGTCTTATTATGCAATCTCAGCTATGTCCTTATCAAAATAAAGCATTCCCTTCATGCCTACATGATTGATTCTCTATCCTACTACCCTCAAGAACTGTTTCAAATCTTCACTACATTCTCTAATCTCCTTTACCACCTCCCTTAGGCCACCATCATAATTGGAGAATTTAGTGCATATTTTTTTGATAAAATAGACTATTAACAAAATAGAGACTTTTATACGTAAGGTCCCTCTTCTTGTCATCTCACAACCCTCTAATTTCAACTGTCATTCTCTCTTTTATCTCAGAGGCTTATGTTGAAATGCCCCTTCTCACCAAAACCAGTTTCTAACTGTACACTTGGATGTCATTCCTTCCTATTTTGTCCATCTGATTGCCTGTTCCCTTTGGACTTTCTTGTAGAAACCCTTCAGAATCTGAGGCTTCTGATTCTATTCAGACGTCACATATTTCTTTTTTGCACTTCCTTCCCTGCCCCACCCCCAATCCTAGCTAGAGCATAAGATGAAATTTCTCTAATTAATTATTATCCTTGTCATCTCTCCTGCCACCCAATCTTCTTCTATTCCTGAAGTTTCAGTTTCCCAAATATCACTAAATTCTTGGCTCAATCTATCATTTTTTTAACATGTGGACCAGATGGTTTCTGTCCTGTACAGGATTCCCAAGTGGCTGATTGCCTGCAGTTGGACTGGGTCCTAAACCAGGGCTGGAATATAAATACGCTCCTCTGAGTGGCCTGTGCCCTGCCCTTCACTCCATCTCAGCACTAGAAACAGGCTGCTGTCACCAGGAGGGGGTAAGTGACTGTATGGATTTACTAGTGTATAGGGGACCTGGAAGAGAAATTCACTAGGAATACCCATATAAAAGGGTGGAAATGGGGATGTCAGTGGTGGTGGTAGGAGGAAAAGGAGAAAAGAGCTCAAGGTAAGCTGCAACAGGGTACCTGGAAGGTAGGACCTGAAAAGAAGGATCCAAAAGGGAAATCTGGAGAGCAATCTAGGGAAAATTATGTGGAAGACCCTTTCTAAGGGTCTAAAAAAGAAGAGGGGGTTAGTATGGTATGAACTCTAGTTCTAATATCAAGGTTGACTGACCTTAGACCTAAAGACCATTAGGGTGATGTTGGGTCTTGACTTCCTCAGAGGACAGCTGAGTTGAGCAGACAAGGAAGAGAAGGGACTGATAATGTCACAGAAAACAGGAAGTTTTCCTTGTTTTATAAGCTCTGAGGTTCTGGCCATATCCAATGAGTGAGAGTAGAGGGACAAACATGAGATGAAAGAAAAGCAATCAGTCCATCCCTTTTCCCTCCACAGGTCCACCCCTAGAGCAGCAAAATAGTGAATTGGGTGATTGAATCGGTAGGCTTCATCCCTGTCTATATACTTACTCTTCATTTCAATATCCCTTTCATTAATCACCCCAAAGATATTCTCAGACTGCTTTTTTGCCATTTGTCCTGAAGAAGGTATAACTGAACTGAAGGTGCTGCTCAGCCTTGGGTGGGTGGGTGGGGAGACAGTAATTGAATTGAAGAAATGAATTTCTAATAATATGATTTCAGGCCCTATGGTGAAGATCTGGCCCTGCCTATTGGAAGATTACTGCTAGATCTCTAACAATACCATACTTCTAGGTTATATTCCTTCTTGGGGTAAGTTTGGTCTTTACATTCTAGAAAATAGATAGCCATCTTGGTACAAAGGAAAGATTTGGGAGTTAGAGAATGTGAGTTCAAATTTTTCCTCCAATATATACTATCTGTGTGGCCTTGGACAAATTACTTTATCTCTCTGTAGCTCCATTTTCTCTATTATAAAGAGAAGAGGTTGGACTTGAGGTCCTGCTAAATTTAAACCTAGAATTCTTTGAAGCTGGGGAGATGCTGACAATTTGCTAGTAAAAATGTGAACAGAGCAGTGGGGAATATAATGAACAGTGATAGATTATGGCTTGTTATAAGAAAAAAATATTCCTAACAATTCACCTATTCAACAATCATTTATTCAACAATTCAACATTACCCATTGTAATATAGAATGTTATGCTAAGTGCAGTAGGAGATTCAAAGTTAAGATTTGCCAGCCTTCTCTTAAGAGATCTTAAAGTCTAATAGAGAAAGACATACTCATAACCATTAAGTAAAGGAATACACACACACACACACACACACACACACACACAAAGTAGATAATTATAACACAAAACTTAATTTTTTTTTCTTGATAAATGTTTTCCAGATGTCCAAAATGCTATGTAACAGGGTGTGTGGGGGGGTGTCTAAGAGGTAAACTGTCAGGAAAAAAACTAAAGAAGGTTTCATTTAAGAGCTAACATTTCCTTTTGATTTTTAAGGATTAAACAGGGGTTTAAAGGGCAAAGGTGAGTAAGAATGATATTCGAGGAAAAGTGAATGACATAAGCAGAGGTATGAAAGAAGCAAAATACAGGCACTGTTTGGGGATGATAGTAAAGGTAAATCAGAATATAGACTATGTGAAGAGGAAGAATATGGGATAAGAAGGGGAAGGTTCCAAAGTTCCACTTTTAATACAAAGTTTGGAAAGGATAATAGGAACCACTGAAGACTTTTTATTTTTTTTGTAAAAGAGATTCTTGATCAGGTACAGGTTAGATTAAATTGTCTCTGAAATCCCTTCCAATTCTTGTAATTCTGTGAATGAGTTTGGTAACTGATGCAATAGGAAAAGGAAGAGAACTCCAATGTGTCTAACATGGGAGACTGAGTGGTGCCACAAATACAGTTAGTGAAGTCAGATGGAGGAATAGCTTTAGGGAAGAGGTAATAATTTCAGTTCAGGATATGGTGATATTTTGAAATGAATATAGAAGTCTAACACTTGGGATGCTGGTTCATTAACTTGTTGTGCAATCTAACATGCCTTTAAATTTTTATCTCTATCTGTATCAATCTGTTTATCTGTAAGGAGGGAAAAGGATGATAGAGTTCCTAGAAGAAAGTTTTTTTTTTCTTCTAGGAAACAATAACAACAACAGCAATAGATATTGCAAAGTTGTTTGAATGTAAAATCTCTGGATAGATTTATATAAATATTAGTGCCCTAAATAGACATTTAGCAATCATAATCAAGATTGGATATCAGGAAGAATGTACTGTAAGAATCATAATGGTAGGGGCAGCAAGGTGGTGCAGTAGATAGAGCACTAACCCTGGAGTCAGGAGGACCTGAGTTCAAATTCGGTCTCAGACAGGTAATAATAGCTTAGTTGTGTGCCTTTGGGCAAGCCACTTAACCCCGACTGTACCCCACTGCTTAAAAAAAATAAAAAAATAAGAATCATAATGGGGAAAGGAAGCTGAGAAATTTCTTTCACTATCAATCTCTATAAGTGGGTAGAAACTCCAACTTGTCTAAGCTTGTCTAGAATAGCATGGTATAGAGTCAGGTAATTAATGATGAATTCTCTGAAAGAAATCAAGTACCTGAGAAATCTCAGGTTTGATATATGCTTGGCAGCTAGGATGAGCCTCCCTTATTTATTCTGTTGGGTGAGAATTTACCAACTGCCTCCCACCTGTGGATCAGGATTAGGGAAACTGTTTCATGAAAACTAAAGAATATCCTCTGAAAATTGATCCTATTTGAGGGTAAACATGCTATTATTGGCTCTCACTTTCCTCCACAGTTATATGGTTAGCATGATATCAATGAGAGTTACTGTTATGATTAAGAGGAAAGCATAGACACAAGAGTAGAATCCTGTTGTTATTAGGATCCTTCATCTCATTCCAGCTCCTCCTATCTTCCCATACACTAGCTTTAGCATTCCAGGAAACACCTGATGCAGAAGAACCCTGGTTGGAATGAAGGGAAGACTTGACTAGGTCATGGGCATGATGTTATGGTTTCAAGTTTGGTATAGATGCTGTTGCCTTAGGACTGTCATTCTAGTGATATTTTCTTTCAAGCCCCTCACAATGCCTCTTCCTCACTCACTAAACAGAAGACTTCACCTCATGATTTGGTTTTTTTTTTAAAAAAAAGAGCCTTAATGGTGATAAGAGCTTCCTTTTCTTCCCCTATTAGCCCATCTTTTTACTAGAGACAAATATTTTTAATCCCATCTCCTCCAGCAAATTGATCCTGCTGTCACCTCATCGCATCCCCGCCCTCAACCTTTAAGCTTTTGTTATGATAAAGTTGCTTGATGATATAGACAGAGAGTTGGACTTGAAACAAGGGAAAACTTTATTCAAATTTATTCTAAGAAAAATTCTAAGAAAATTATTCTAAGAAATATCTAAGTTGCCTTAACCGTTCTTTTTTGTTTTCTTTATTTGTAAAATGAGGAGGATGGATTTGGTGACTTCTGAGGTCAAATTCAACTCTAAATCTTTGATGCTATCTATTCTTAATCTGTCAGTCAATTAAAAATCATTTGCTAAGTACCAATTCTGAGTTAGACACTGTAGTAACTGAGTCACAGAAGACATCCCTAGGACTGTCTCTCAAGGAGCTCACAAGCTGGGGGGGGGAAACAACAAGTAAATAAATATGCATAAACAAGTTCTACATGAAATAAATAAGAAATGATTAAAAGAGGGAAGCACTAGAATTTGGAGGGTTTGGGGAAAAAAAGTTTCCTATAAAGGATTCAACTTTAAGTGGAACTTAAAAGAAGCCATAGAAGCCAATTCCAGAGAAGATCATTCTAGGCATGGGAGACAGCTCTTGGGGGGCTAGCCTCATTGAAAAAACTATCTACTCTGGCTACCTTCTCCATCTCTTCTCTGTCTCTGTCTTTTCTCCTAAATGCTTTGCTATCTAGTTTCCGATCTCATAGTTCAAATGAAATTGCTCTCTTCAAAATGATCAATCTCTTTATTGCCAATTCTAATGATCTTTTCTAATGTACTTGTAGTATATAAACTTTTGTGACCCTGCTCTCTACTGGTTCTCCTCCCATCTGTCAGAGCATTTTTTTTCCATTTTTGCTGGGGTTTTTTCCTTCTAAGTCATACATATTAGCTTTAGGTGTCCTCAAGATTATTCTGGGTCCTCTTTTCTCCTGCCTCCAAACTATTTAATTCAGTACTCTCATCATTTTCCATAGATTCAGTTATTATCTCTATCCAAATGATTATGTTATCGATTTAGTCCAAATCTATCTATGTAACTCCAGTGAGCACCACCTGCTGCCTTTTCACTACCTACAACTAAATGCAATTCATACAGCATATCCAAAGCAGAACATATTTCCATCCTTTCCAAAATTTTCCATTAATCTCAATTTTTCTAATGTTGTTGAGTATACCACTATTCTTGTGGATATCTAGGTTCACAAATCAGAATTATCCTTAAATCCTAACTCATTCAACCCATATATGCAGTCTTTTGCCAAATATTGACTTTCAATTTCTCAGCATCTCTTCTCTAAATCTTCTGTTCCCTACTCAAACAGCCACTAACCCAATTCATCTCTTGCTTGAAATATCACCAAAGTCTAATTGATCTCCATGGCAAAAAGTCACATACTACTCCCAATCATCTTCCACTAAGCTGCCTAAGTGATTTTCCTAAAGCATAAATCTGGCCTATGATCTATGATCCCCTACTCAATAAACTCCAGTAATTCCCTGACCATTCATGATAAAATACAAATATGGATCCATGTGAATTTTAAAAGGCTTTTCAAGATGACACTTTCCTACCTTTCCAGTTTTAAATACATTATTCCCCTCCACAGTCTATATTATCTATATTTAACTGGACAATGAAATATTTCATCTTTAGTCTCTGTGTGTTTGACCTAGCTAAATCCAATTCCTGGAATATTCTCTCTTTTCATCATTTTTCTATTAGAATTTCTGCTATCAGGACTCAATTCATATCTTCTTTTTGGCTGAAGCATTTCCTGGTCTACAGTCCCATCCCTCCCACCACTGCTCCCAAGAAGTGTTTTTTTGGTTTCTGTTTTGTTTGTTTTGTTTTGTTTTGTTTTTTGGCAAGGCGATGGGGTTAAGTGGCTTGCCCAAGATTACACAGCTAAGTAATTATTAAGTATCTGAGGTCGAATTTGAACTCAGGTCCTCCTGACTCCAAGACCAGTGCTCTATCCACTGCACCACCTAGCCACCCCTCCCAAGAACTGTTAATACCTTTCTGTCAGAGCCTTGTATATATTGAGTGATTTACATTACATTCCTCATCTATTCCAAAGTGAACTCCTTGAGAGAGCAGACTTTTTTTTGCCCCCTATGAATCTCCAGTGCTTAGTATGGCACAAGAAGCTAAACACCTTTAATAAATATTTAATACTGACTAACAGTCAGAATCACAGATTTAAGGTGCCCCAAGTGTGGGAATATTTATAAACAACCCCCTGCCCCATTTCTCACTTTACCATGAAAAGAATGGGAGAAGTAATGCATCTAGGGAAACTCCACTAAGCTATTTAAGCATTTTTTTAATTTTAATTTAAATTTTAAAAATAATTTAAATCTCTATCACAATTTGGAAATCCATATGAAAAGAATCCTGCCTGACTTATTTTTAATCCACAAAGTCATTATTTTCTTGTGTTTCCAGAACACCAATATTGAGAACTGGAAGTATAAACTATCACCCTCTTTACTGCTTCTTTCTGTGAATGATTAAATTAAGAAGTAGGATCTCAGAGAAGTCTGAAGAATTTTCCTTACCCTCCCCCTACCCCCCCAAAAAATCTCACTTTCTTAAAGTGACTAAAATTAGGCACTTTGCTCAGCAGTCTTCACTGGTCCAGCTCAATTCAATGTTAAAAAAGGTCCCAGATTGTAAACTCATGACCACATTGCCTCCTTCTACTCTTCTGTAGAAGGAATTTTTAGAAGAGTAAGCTAAATTTGCAGACCTCTCCCTAGGAGACAGGAAACTACTATTTTTGTTCCAGAAGGTTAAATCCTGGGAGTTTTTCCCTCTGCAAACTTTACTAGTCAGGGTAAAATTTCTTGCTCTTATGCCACAGTTCCAGATGACTGACAGGTATTTCTCCCTCTCAAATCTGCTACATCCCACTTTGAGATTAAGCAACTTTTCTGCACTATTCAATAATATCCAAGAGTGTCAAGAGTCTCTTGGAGCACCTTACTTTTAACTTACTTGAAGAAAATTTTCAATCAGAGTAAATCAACAAGCATTTATTAAGTACCTTCCTTCCTTCCTTCCTTCCTTCCTTCCTAATTTTCTTCCTTTCTCCCTCCTGTCTTTCCTCCCTCCCTTCTTCCCTCTTTTCTTTCTTTCTTTCTTTCTTTCTTTCTTTCTTTCTTTCTTTCTTTCTTTCTTTCTTTCTTTCTTTCTTCCTTCCTTCCTTCCTTCCTTCCTTCCTTCCTTCCTTCCTTCCTTCCTTCCTTCCTTCCTTCCTTCCTTTCTTTCTTTCTTTCTTTCTTTCTTTCTTTCTTTCTTTCTTTCTTTCTCTTTCTTTGTTTCTTTTTTCCTTCCTTCCTTCCTTCCTTCTTTCATTCTTTCTTTCTTTTTCTTTATTTAATGTATCCTGAGTTTGGAGTGACAAGGAGCACATTTTCACTGAATCACAGTGTATTGGAAGGGCTAAATGTATAATAAAAGTGGAAACATAGATAGGGACCAGGTTAGAAGGGACTTGGAAAGAAAAAAAAACCTTATATTTGATCCTCTAAGTCAGGGGTGGGGAATCTTTTTTTCTGTCAGGGGCCAATATTTGGTCAAACATTAAATTAATTTACCCCTCAAAAACCCCAGGATTTATTGAATTTCAAGCCCTTTCTGTGGTTACCATGGCAGAACCAGAATAAATGATTTTGTGGACCATATAAGATCCACTGGCCAGATGTTCCCTGCCTTTGCTCTTGGTGATAAGGGACCATTGAATTTTATTGAATAAGAATGTGGTGTCAGATGTGTACTTTAGGAATAAAAGTTTGACAGTTCATTGGAGGATGGATTGGAATAGAGAGGGTCTTGAAAAAGAAGGCTAAGGTAACAATTGAGATGTGAAGTGGTAAGAGCCTACACCAGGATGGTGATAACATCATAGGAGAGAAAAGGATATATAAGAGATGGATGGAAAGGATAGGTGACAAAGATTTGGATATGGTAAATGAGCAAGATTGAGAAATTGATGATGATACCTAGTTTGTAAGTATAAGTGACTAGGAGAATGGTGGTACCCTCAAGATTGATAAAAAAAATGTTCAGAAGAGGGAAGACTTGGGGGCAGTAATAAATTTAGTTTTGAAATGTCAAGTTCAAGATGTCTATAGAACATCAAATTTGAGGTGTTTAATAGGCATTTAAAGATTTGAGGATGGAGATCAGAGGAGAGGTGGACAAGTAAGTCTGAGATTATTTGCAGGAAGATGATAATTGAATCCATAGGAGCTTATTAGGTCATAAAGCCAAATAATATAGTGGGAGAAGAGGGTCCAAAAAATGACTTGGGGTACCCCTATAGCTAGTGGTTATGACCCGAATGATGATCAAGTCAAGGAAAATAAATATCAGTCAGATGAGTAGAATTAGGAGAGAGCAGTGTCACAAAAATTTAAAAGAAAGAATCAAAAGGAATCAGATGATGAATCAAGTCTAAAACTACAAGAGGTCAAGAAGGATAAGACTTGAGAAAATAAGTTGTGGAATTTGAAGAAAATTGTTTCAATTGAATGGAATCAGAAAATAGAGAGTAATGAAGAGAATGAGAGAAAAGGAAGTGGAAACTCTAATTTTAGTTGACCTCAAAATCTTAGGAATAAAATGGAAAAAAATACAGTATGTCAACTAGTAGGGTTGAATAGCCCAAATGAGGGTTGTTTGAAGATGAGAAGATGTGTATGCTACCATGCAAAAGGGAATTCACTGGTAGGAGAGAGAGAAACTTCATGAAAAAATGGCATGATAGAAGAGGCTTTGTTCTGTAAAATACGAAATGGAATGGGTCACTTGTCAGATAGAGGGTTCTGAACCTTGTTAAGGAAAGGGTTCATCTCTTATCTGAAACATGGATGAAGGAGCCAACAGTGGAAACCATGTGGGCTCTATATCTGAATGATGTGAGATTAGAAGTAAGAGGAGAGAGTCCTTAGTGAATGACCTCATTTTTTAAGAGAAATATGAGAAAGATTTCTCAGTTGAGAGAATAAGGAGAGCTAGGGGATGGATGAGTAGGGATGAAAATGTTTGGAAAATTCTCAATAATATATGACAGTTAGTTAATTAGAGTAGAAGAATTGCTAACTGCAGTGAGCTCCCATTTGAAATTATATAAATTATATAAATATGTAATGAACTCAGCTAGTTTCATGATTTTCTCCTAGTTTGCTCAACTGTACATGAATAGGAGTAAAGGCAACAGATGGAGGTAATAATACAAGGTTGAAGTTTTGCAGGGCAAATATAGTTAAAATGATAGAGAGTAAAGAACTTGAGGGAAGAGGACAGGATAGAGTTGAACTGATATATGAATTTTAGTTGACTATAGTCAATGCAGAACTGAGATACCTTTCTGATCCCTAAATGATATCTGGTACTCTGTTTTATAGTCCAAACTCTTGAAACTCTCCTGCTGTTTGTAGGGTGTTCCTTTTCTCTAATTGGGATCAAATGGTAGCCATATTTAGCCTAGCTCCTTCCCTCCCTCCCTCCCTTCCTTCCTTCCTTCCTTCCTCCCTCCCTCCCTCCCTCCCTCCCTCCCTCCCTTCCTTCCTTCCTTCCTTCCTCCTTCCTTCCTTCCTTCCTTCCTTCCTTCCTTCCTTCCTTCCTTCCTACCTTCCTTCCATTTCTCCCTCCCTCTTTCTTTGTTTCTTTCTTCAAAAATATCTGGATCAACCAAGATCAAATGAAATGGAAATTTTGATATACAGAATATAAAAGATACAGATTGTACATGAAGCTGGATCTTTGTAATGAAGAACTTGCTTTTTCCTTTAAAAAAAATAAAGAATTTATTATATAACTCTCAAAACTCACAGTTCTGCTTCCTTCTAACTTTTATTCTTTTTTATTGTGTTAAAGCAATGTGTCACTCTACCTTTCCCCCCTCTTTTTTTGTGAGAGAAGGGGCTGCTCTATCTCTAATTTATCTATTTCCTACTCCCAAATGAATAAAAAAAAATCACAAAAAACACAAGCCGTTTTACAAATGCCTGTAGTTAGGCAAAGCAAAATCCAAATCACTCAGAGATTATTTCTTATTCTGCTTCTGTCAGAATACTTCATGACTACTTTTCTGTGAGGAGAGTCACTCTGAATATGCATAAATATCAATGTTGTATCCATTATATATGTGGTATCTGTTTTATTCTTCCCCCTTTTTTTGTCCCCTCTTGCTTTGCAAGAGGTGTCTTGAGATTGCCCAGGACTCTCCTCTTTGTACCATATATTAACAGTAGAGGGTCTAATTTCAGGGGTCTTGGAGAATAACATGAAAAGAGAAACAATGTAATGGTTACAATTGCATTATCAAAGTAAAATAAAAGAAAATCAAAAGAAATTAAGCTTCTATCATCTGGAGGAAGTCTTATTGATAATCTTAACAAACAGGAAGGCTGCATAGGAAGGCTTCCATTAGAATCAAATACTAGATTCTGAGAATTCCTCATAGAATTTGCCAATTCTATAGGTATGTTATGAAAGCTTTCTCCTGTTATTAAAATTATAAGTTTCTCCTCAGTTATCTTTGCTATCTCTTTAATAAAATTAATTTTTGCTGGATTTTGTTGATATGGTGTTCCAAAAGACCCACAAATTCTAGGATTTACAAAATAGTTTTCATTTTTCTTTAGCAATTGAAAATATGTGTCCATTCCCTTCTCTGGCCCATTGATCCTTCCCTTGTAACAAAACATTTCAAAGAAAAGGTTTTTAAAAAGCATTTAATAAAATCAATCAACATATTGGCAACTTTTGGCAGTGAAAGCAATATTCAGCATCCATAGTCTTTCTCATCTGCAAAGGTGGAAAAGCTGTTCTGGGCCATGCTTGGTCATTTTAATAACAATATCCTTTTGATTCTTTTTTCTTTCTTTTATATTGTTGTAAAACTTAGAAGAGTACATAAATAAATATGTATGTGTAAAATTGTATATATCATATCACATTATAATAATTGTATATGTTATGTGCTTGCATACACACACATATGGACACTTTGGTTTGTCATTCTTACAGTTCTAAGGAAAAGCTAGATTTAAGCTGCTTAAAATGATGTCATAAACAAATTCTTCATTGAATTGGGTAAATACGAAAAAATCTATGTTGTTCTTCCCCCAGATTAAAAGGGAAAAAATAAGGTAATACAGAAAGAAAAGAGGAGCACAAAATTGAGTTGGGTGTGATAAGAATATTCTGGAAACAACTAATTCAATAAAAGGATAGGATTATAAAAAGCTGAGTAGGAGCAAAAATCCCTGTGGAAAAAATAATTTTTCTTAGTCTTTCAAGTAGCCTCATTTAGGTTTCACATAGTCTTTTTTCAATTATAAAAACATTTTGTAATTTGTAATAATTTAATTAATGTTGCTGTTGTGTTTTAAATTTCAAATAGTCTTCCTCCTTACCTCCTTTCATTGCACTGGAGAAGACTGTTATTTGATATCTATGTGTGTATTTGGGTCTATGTATATAAAGCATGTATATGTGCATTTATGTATTCATGTATGCATGTATACATGCACACATGTACAGTCATATCACGCATACTTCTATTTATCCGTTCTTTTTTATGGGTCCTTTGTAGCTGATTTGAATATTTATAAAATTCAGAATAGCTTAGTAGGTCACAGTTATTCTATAAATAATATTGCTGCCACTATATACAACATTCTCTTGATTGAGTTCACTTCACCCTTGATAATTTCATGCAAGTCTTTCCATGCTTTTCCAAAATCATCCTTATCATTATTTTCATTTATTTCTTTTATTTTTAACTCATAGAATAAAACAATACCATAATACCTTATACAGCACAGTAGTATTTCATCACAATCATAAACCACAGCTGTTTTAGTTATTCCCCGAATGATTATCATTCACTCAAATTCCTCTTTTTTGCTACCAAAATGAGTGCTACTATAAATATTTTAGAAAATACAAATTATATTCTTTTCCCTTTATTACCCAATAGTAATAGTATTGGGTTAAAGGTATATACAGTTTTATAACTCTTTGAGAATAATTTTGAATTACTCTCTCCAAAATGTTTGGATCAGTTGACAGTTCCACCAACAGTGAATTAAGATTTTCCATATCCCCTCCAACATTTGTCATTTTCCCCTTTTATGATTTTAGAAAATCTGATAGGCATGAGATAATATCTTGAAGTTATTTTCATTTGCATTTCTCTAAACAATAATCATTTGGAACATATCTTTCATATGACTATATAATTTTGATTTCTTCATCCAAAAATTTCCTGTTCTTACATTTTGTCCATTTATCAATTTGGGAGAGATTACATATTCTTAAAGGAGTTATTTTAATAAAGCAAACTTGCCCTTCCAAAAAATGTCGACTTTTGAGGAAAGACTTCTCTTTAGAGAAGCATAATGACAAAGACTTAGATCCCAAAAGGGCTGAAGAGACAGTATCCACCATACCCCATGAATAAAAGTAATAATGGTAATACAACATGCAATTGAAAACCACCAGTCATAGTGAAAACACTATCTTACAAGATGGGGGAAGATCACAGGATTTGATCTCTGTGTTCAGAAAGACTTCCTGGAGGCTGGGACCTCTAGGGAGGCTGTTGAAGCCTAGACTTTGTGCTAGACCAGTGGGGTCATGAGAGCCAAACAGGTACTTATTTCCGTGAGGCAATATTTTCCCAGTGAAACAGAGTCTCTGGGGAGCAAGGACAGTAAAAATCCAGGCCTGTATTTTAGCCATGTTTATTTTGGCTGGGTGATCTCAGAGCACCAGGTTAGATCTCAGTTCTCACTGTGACTCAGAGAGGCTGCTGAGAAGACCAGTACTCATACACAGCAGGGATGTAGTTAACCCAGCCTAGCTACAGAGAGAAGGGGAGACAAAAAAGAGAATGCTCATATATGGAGAGTCCAAGGACTTCTTAATTGCAAAATAAAATATTTCTACAAGATACATATTTACAGCAAGGTCATTCTAATGGGACACAGCCTGATATAGTAAAAATAGAGAACTTAGAATTGGAAGAGACGAATTTAAGTCTCATACTAGCTATTTAATGACTGTCTGAAATGGAGTCTTTTAATATCTTTGAGGTTTATTTTACTCATTGATAAAATGGTATGTCACTATAAGTTACTGAGGAAAAAAAGCATTTTATAAATGTAGCTATTACATACAATGCCCTCACATCTGCCCTCTGGGATTAGGAGATGATGATCATAATTTAAAGAGAGGAAACTAGGAGCAGATGTTGATGATAATCTCCCTACCTCCTCTCACTGGGGAAATTAACATTTTCCTTTCCCTGGAATTAAACAAAGTCATGAAAGTTATAGACATACTTTTGGAGATGAATTTTTCTTCCTCCCCTTTGCCCTTGAGATTCATTATTTTCTTCCTTGCCATATAGGGAAATGGATACAAACTTGGTGGCTAACTGCCTGGTAGATTAGTAATAAATGACATGGACATGTTTTCAGTCCTCATCCTTGATCTCTTCAGTATTTGACCCTGAAACCATCTTTTCTTGCTCAGAACTGTCTCCCATTAGGACTTTTATAGGCCGCTCTAAGTTTTTCTTTTAATCATCACTTCATTTCAATCTCCTTGGCTCAGTCATAATACATATCCTACCATTAGCCCTGGGTTTATCCCTGAGTTCTATCCTGGGCACCACCTGCTTCCCTCTTGTAGAATTTTTGAGGGCATCCTAAGTTACAAAATTATGTAGTAATTATGTAGTAATTATGTGGACCCCCTGGTCACACAAGTACTCCCTTCTCATAAGGCTGAGAACTAAAGTCTATGTTGAGATGTTGAGGGCCTAAGGCTAGGGGAGTGTTTGAGTTATCTATTCACCTGCCTTTCTCTGTGAACCTCAATGTCAAATGAACAATATTTTCTCAACCTCCTTGAATCTTTCTATCCTAGTGATATTGAACCTCACATTGCTTAAAATTAAATTCCCTCCCTAATACTTACTGTGTGTTCCCTCATTTCCATCTCTCTTAACCTGACATCCTCCTCTATAAACATTCTCATCCCTTCCCTTCCTACTTTATGGTTAACATGCTTCTTTTCATTTTATACTTCTTTCTCTTTTGGTCCCTTCATCTTCTGGCACATATGCAGATATGTATTCTCAGGGATGACATATAATCCTTGGCATTTCCAGTATGTGTTACAACTTTTCTCAAACACTCCCTTTTCCTCAACCTCAACTCACTGGTCACAAGAGGGGAAACAGAATACCAGTTATTCCCTAACACCAATTCTAGACTCTCCCTCTACCTTGATATTTAAGTAACATCTTCTTTGGGGTTTAGTTTCTTTCTCTAACCCAAATGCCCCTCTTATGTTGATGTGCCTTCGAATAATCTAACTTCCTAGTTCTTTAATATACTCCAATGGCCTATTTCTCTAACTCCAAGTTCAACTCTTCCACTCCACCTCATCTCTACCCAGTCATAGTTATACATTTGATCTTACTATCACTGGCAGGTGTTCTTCCATATCTAAACATTCAAGATCTTTTATCCAAACAAAGTATTTTATCATTTTCAACTTCCCCTATACCTTACTACCTCTAATCCTTTTCTTCATGCTCATATCAATTCCATGTTTTCATCCTTCCATATTTTCTTAAATCATCATCATCCTTGTTCTGATCATACTTTCCTCCCATCCCAATCTAATAACCTTAATAAATCAGTTTGGCTCTGCACTCTCTTTTATTGTTGAATAACCTGTTGTCTTGTCCTATCTCAGATCATTCCTTTCAATCCTTTGGGGATTACTCCCACCATCAGTCTTTGTTCCTACTTACATATTAATGAAAAAAGATGGGAGCTGGGAGCCAGTGGACTGCATCAAAAGGACAACTGAATTGCATCAGATACCTGCCAAGGCTCAGGAGCAGAACCCAGACAAAAGGACCACAACAGCTTCAGAAAAGCTCAGTAGCTGTTTAGAAGGACAAGAGATCTGCTGACCCTTAAGAGACTACCTTGCTTCATTGTTTTCAGTTCTTATCTAGGACATAGAACACCTGGGGAAACATTATCACTTTTGTTCTCTTTGCAAAACTAATGATTAAGGGAGGGGACAGGGGAGACAATTGTGTTCCATGAAGAGAGCATCTCACTAGCTCTTTGCAAATTTATTATATCTGATATATGATATGGAAACAGAAGATTTGATTGTCTGAATAATATTACTATAGGGGGTGGAAATTAAGCTAGGAAATTTCCCAGAGAGAAAGGGGTAAGATTCTAGAGACATAAATTTGTAGTTAGTCAATAAATAGTTATTTCGCATCCATTATGTGATAGTGTGCTAAGTGCTAGAGATACAATGAAAGGCAAAAAGGATATACCTAGGGGCAGCCAGGTGGCATAGTGGATAGAACACTGACCCTGAAGACAGGAAGAACTGAGTTCAAATCCAACCTCAGACATAGAATACTTACTTAGCTGTGTGACCTTGGTAGAAAAACTTAACCCCTTTGCCTCACAAAACAAAACAAAACAAAACAAAAAACATACAAGCAATCGGGTATATACAAGCTATTTAAATCAGAATATAATAAATTGGAAATAATCAGCAAAGTAAACAAACTAGAAGGTAAACAGGAAAGACTTCTCATTTTTTAAAATATTTCTGATCAATAATTTTATGTGAAATCTTAGATTCATTTAAAAAAGGAGTCATCCAATGTTACCTATTGCACCCTTCTAGACTGGTGGACCCTTGGGACGATTCCATGACAGTTCTTGGGCAGAAAGATAATCTTTTGCATACAAAACAAAAGGTTCTTCCTTGTTTGGACCCCAGGTCTATGACTGTAATAGATCACCCCCTGGTGGGCAAAATTATTATCTACATATTCTTGCCGTCATTTTCAAAGACCAGTAACATTATCATGTTGAAGTTTGGGTATAGTACATTTGACTATGGCTGATCAAACCAATATGAGATGAAAAGCCACAACCCAGAGGTCAAGACTAAGTGGTCAGTTAGAACACTTGCAGAAGTAGCTCTGGATTGGCTTAGCTTATGTTTCTCTTCTATATCTATGATTCTGCTTTGCTCATTAAGCATGGTACCTTCTTTGATAAGGGCACTGCACATTGGAGGAATCTTTGCCAGTGTTCCCCATGTCTCACAGTAGGCACTAAAATTCTTCAGAGATACCTTGAGAATGACCTTGATATAAGCAATTGCCTTGTGTGGACTAACCAAACTCTTGTTGCTTAACGGTAAAGTGATAGCTGTAAGTTTAGAAAGGGAAGGTCAGGAACCAGTGTTGGTTGCTATAGGTACTGTCGCATCTCATGTAACATCTGGAATAAACAAGTACATGCCCACTTGTGTTAACATAGATCTTAAAAGCAATCTAGAAAAATAATAGGTATCATTTGTATAGCATTTTAAGGTTTGCAAAACACTTTATAAATATACTCTCATTTTATCTTCAAAAAAATTCTAAGGGTAAGGTACTATTATTATCCTCACTTTATTTTTGAAAAAGTTGAAGCAGAAATAGAGTAAATGGGGGTGGCTAGGTGGCACAGTGGATAGAGCACCAGCCCTAGAGTCAGGAGTGCCTGAGTTCAAATCCAGCCTCAGACACTTAATAATTACCTAGCTGTGTGGCCTTGGGCAAGCCATTTAACTCCATTTTCCTTGAAAAAACCTAAAAAAAAAGAATGACTTATATAAAGCTAAGATAGATCTAAGGCTAGATTTGAATAAGGATCTTCCCTATCCACAATGTCACTTCAATCTAGAAATGGGAATGTCAACCTGACCCCTTTCACCAAATCGCACCCAAATGATTTTTCTTTTGTAACACCTTTCTCAACTGTAAAACAAACAAAAAGTCTTTTGCTACTATTTCCATTTTCCTGCCTCTTTTGACAAAAAGGGTTTCACCCTGTCTGAGTAAGTCATTTACAGATGTTAAAGAAATACTATTAGACAGGAAAGGAGAAAGACCTTAAAAGACCCTCCAGAACACCTTCTTGATATTTTCTCAACATTCTCAACATCATAAATGGGACTCACTCTCCTTAATTTCTTATTCTTAATATTCTACTTTTCCTTACTGGCTAAAACCACTATCTGTCAACCAATAGAGTAAGGTAGAACCTTGATTTAGAAATGGAGAAAGATACAGGGAATCATGGAGAGACAATGTGGCATGTTATGGAGCATGCTGGATGCTGAGTTCTGAAGATCAAAGTTAGAATTCCACTTCTAAGAATTACTGGTATAGTGCTCTTCTGAAGCACTATGCTAAGAACCTCAGGAATTTGACAGAGAAGCAACAAAAATGAGGAGAGAGATATGCTACTTCAGGAAGGAGCCTTTCTCAAGGGCAAGAAGAAAGAGAAATAAATAACTTGCTTTTATATAGTGCTTTGAGGTTTACAAAACACCTCATAGATATCTCATTTTATTCTCACAACAATTCTAATACTAGAAGGTGGATAGAAGCTATTTCTACTTTTTCAAATGAGGGATCTGATGAAACCAAATACTGTACCACTTATCCAAGGTCATAAAGTTTGTAAATGTCTAAAGCAGGACATGAATCCTGGTCTTCTTATATCCATGGCCAATGAATCTATTGGACCACTTAACTGCCTTATTGGATATGGGAGATAGTTTCATTGCCATATTTGGCTACTTCGTCCACTCACCCTGCTTCAAAACATGCTTGCTGAAGTCAGTAATCTGACAACCCTAACAATATAAAATATCAGCTACCAGGGTAAGAAGCAATCCTCATTGACTCCACTTTACACCAGACACCAATCAACACTTCCATTTCTTTGTATCCAGAGTTCCTCCAAATTTGCTTTCTCTGCTTTTGATGGACAAGATTGTCTGAAGAGTAAGTCAAATTTCAACCACTCACACCTTTCCTGAACTCCATGATGCAGCTCAAGATCTTCAGGATTCTTTTCCCGATCCTCCCAACTAAAATAGCTTTGTCTCTCAGAATATATTTTGATCTTTCATGCTCAAAATAATTTTTTCTAATTTCTATCATAACTTCTAAGTAAATAATGGAGCAGGAGTGACTAGATTACAATTATGTGAAAAATGTTTTGGAGTTTCAATGGACTGTTAGTTTCTTAAACTTACTGTCTTTGCCTCTTTATTGTATTTCTAGTACTTAAGCACAGTGTCGAGATAAAATAGGCATTTAATAAATATTAAATTACTGGATGACACATGAATCAAAAGAACCATATGGTGAATCAAAATAATTACTACAAATTTAGCTTTAATTAACAGACATAATACCTTAACATGAGAGAAAATCACAATCTTCTGTTCTAAACAACCCAGATAAGAAATGTCAAATTCAGTGCTGGGTCCTACATTTTAGAAAGAACATTGCTAAGCTGCTGCAGATCCAAGAGGATGGTGATGGAGATGGTTAGCTGTCTCCAGGCCATAAAACACAAAGAGCTGTTGAAGGGATTTCAGATGTTTAACTTAAAGGAGAGAAAATTTTAAAAAGAATTCTGCAGGGGCAGATACACAGCTCAGTGAATAGAGCACCTGCCCTGGAGTCAGGGGGAACTTGAGTTCAAATCCAACCTCAGACATTTGAGACTTACTGCCTGTGTGACCTTGGGCAAGTCACTTAACCCTATTGCTTTGCCAAAACAAAAACAAAAACAAAAAAGAAAACCCCAGCTAATTTCTTTAAAGGGACTGAAGGGAGTATCATATGAAAGAGGAATTGAACATGTACATCCTGGGCCTTGAAGGTAAATCTAATAACATTGGATAGAAATTGATAAGAGTTAGATCCGGTTCAAAATATAAGAGCTGAGCACAAGTAGAATTGTCTGCCTTGAGAGATACTGGCTTTCCTTCTCCTAGAGATGGACTCTCTGAAATCTCTTTTAAGAAATGTAAAATTGATTGTGCAGCATGGGAAACACTGGCACAGGATGGCGCAACATGGTGTGCCTGCATCAGAGAGGGTACTATGTTCTGTGAGTAAGGAAGAATTGAAACAGTTCAAAGAAAACGTGACAAGCACAAGTTTAAAGTACCCACCCAAAAAGTTCATAAGGACTATTTATGCCCTGTCTGTGGTAGAACCTTCTGAGTTCATATTGGTCTGATCAACCACAGTCGGACACATTGGAACATTTCTAACAGTGATGTTGGTCTTTTTCAATAATGAAGGATAAGAATCACCATCAGAGCTCTTCAAGCAAATCCTGAATTGCTACTTTTGGATTATATTGTGTAAAAAGTTTTTGTTTTGATACAAATTTGACTATATAAGCTCTGAGAGCTTTACTTACTATGTTATTTTATGGTAGAGAATAATAATGAATCAGAGATTTAGAGCAACAAAAGGACCCTGTGATTCGAAGATCTAGTCCCTTCTTATTAGTGATTCTGCTTGATTTACTTAACAAGACTGCAATGCTAACCTGACCTATCATGAGAGGAAAGAAAAATTCTAAATAAGGGATATTGGTTAGAAACAACAAGGTCAAGAGGCTACAGTGACCTGAGAAACAAGAATACAGTCTGAGATACTTGGGAATTGCATGACCCAAAAGGTCTAGGGGTTATCACTGAGTAATTTTAACCCAAAAGCATGGGGAATGGGAATCTCTGAGAGTAAATTCATATCAAGATTTTCTGTAAACCCAAGAGTCATGACTATGATAGGTAAATATAAATTAATTTACTTTATTAAACTTAGTTGAAATGGGCCATTGTGGGAAGCAGCAGATTTTCTATCATTGGAATTTCTCAAATGAAAGTCGAACGAAAATTCATCAATTATGCTATAGAAGAAAATCCTATATAATTATGGGTTGAACTAGACCATGGGTTCCCTTTGACTTCTTTGTATTCTTATCACTTAGCTTGATCTGTCACATAATATGTTTATTGACTGATTAATGGATTGTGTCTTAGGTTTCTTGGGGATGCCTTAAACCTATGATTCTATTAAATAAGTAACCAAGTCAAATTAATACTGTTTCTCTTTTCCTTAGGTTTCATCCTCCAGTACAGTAAGGTCATCATTGTACATGAAGAAAGCATCTTGATTACTTTGACACCCAGGAATTTCCTCCTCAGTCACATTTGAATATTACCTTGATGTCAGTTCTTCTGTAGTTCAGCACAAAATAGATTATCTTGGACCAATTTCACATTTGAATACTCCTCAACTGGTCACTGAACCCATAACTACATGTAGAATTTACCTTAGGTCCCTCATAGCTGGGTAACTAAATAGATAACCCTTCTACACACACACACACACACACTCACTCACTCGGAGCTGGGTTGTACCTTTGGAACTCCCTCATCTACTCTGCATGGAGTACCACCACCTTCAGCCACTAGGTCATGTCATCCAACCACACAATGTCCCAATTGCCAGCCTTTTTCCTGCTCGGGATACCCTGGAGAGAAGATATCCACAAGTGGCTCTCCATTCCCTTTTTCTTCCTCTATCTTGCAGCTGCTCTAGGAAATGGTGCCATCCTGGTGGCAGTAGCCCGGAATCCATCACTCCGTGAACCCATGCACTGTTTCCTCTCCATGCTTGCTATCACTGACCTGGCATTATCAGGTACAACACTTCCTACCACATTGGGATTGCTGTGGTTTGGTATCAGTCAGGTGGCCTTTGATGTCTGCTTGACCCAAATGTTTTTCATTCATGTTGCCTCAGTGGCAGAATCATCGGTGCTTCTAGCCATGGCAGTGGACAGATGGGCTGCCATTGCCTGTCCATTGAGGTATTCTGCTCTGTTAACTCACAAAGTGGTTGCAAGGGTGGGACTAGCTGTGTTGGTCCGCTCAGCTCTCACCTTGCTACCACTGCCATTCTTGTTGCTCAGGCTGACTTACAATGATCAACGGAAGCTCACCCATTCTTTCTGCTTCCACCCAGATATTATGAAACTGGCACAGAATGAAACTGAGGTCAATGTTCACTATGGTCTCTTTGTTATCTTATCTACAGCTGGTATTGACTCAGTCCTCATCATTCTCTCCTACATCCCTATAGCAAGGGTGATTCTGGGTCTTGGGACATGGGGAGAGAGAGTACGGGCAGCAGGGACCTGTGTGAGCCATGTGGCTGCTGTCTTAGTGTTTTTTGTACCTATGATTGGACTTTCAGTCATGCATCGTTTTGGGAGTCATGGTCCATTGCCTCTGGCCTTGGTGGCCTACACCTACCTCCTGGTGCCACCTGTTCTCAACCCTGTTATCTATAGTATCAAATGTCGTTGCATCTGGAAGACTCTGATTAAGCTCTGTTTCTACCAACCTGGGGTCCCCAAGTGGACATCATCTCCTCATTCTACCCACATTGGACATAAACCTCTGCCAATTACTTGCTCCCAAAGATACTCTATTCAGATAATGCAAATGGAGACTCCACCCTTGGGAAGTTGCCAGTCTGATGAGAGAGGCATAGTCTTTGGGGATGCTCCAGTATGATGTGATCCAAAATCAAAAAACATGAGAAAATTCAATTGCAATACCAAAGGAAGTGATACAAAACCATCAAACCAAATACTGAGAAGTTGGCAGATGATAAGGAAAGATAGAAAGAGTGGAGAAGCTAGAGTTAAGTATGCCCAGTCAGGCTGAAAACTTTTCTGCAGTAGATGAATTTAAAACCAAAATGACTGGGGTGTAGTAGAAAGAATGCCAGGTTGGGAATCAGAAGTACTTATGGATATTGACTGACATTTATGAGATTATCTATAATCACTTAGCCTCATAAGTTTCCACTTTCATTAATTGTTAAATTAAAATTAGTGAAATCTGTATATTTTAAAGGCTGCTCTGAAAAACAAATGAGATAATATATGTGAAAACACTGAAAACTGTAGAACAGTACGAAAACAGGAATTGTGGAAATAGAGTCTTGGAAAGGAAAATAAATTATTTGACTGTGACTTAGTTCCTTCTATATCAGGATTGTTGAGGGAAAAATCATTCATGACCCTGCCAACCCTCAAGGTTATCCAGAAATGTCCCTATTCTATAGATCTATCACTTTACTAGTGCAAAGCTTTTACAAGTCCAAATTTTGAAGTTCTATTACATTCTGAGATTTATCTAAACTATAACTGCTATCACCACTGATTGTCTGTACTTCCAGTCTTTGTTCCTCTTACAAGCTCCCCCTTCTGCACAACTGAGTTATGAGGTTTAACAGGGTATTTTAAAGCAGAACTCTTTCATAAAATAATATCCAAGACACAAGAAAGTGCAATCTAAAAGTTATCTAAACTGTGAAATTACCATCTGGCACTAAATATCCAAATTCTAAGCTACTACAAGTAGAATATAAATTTCTTGTGTGCCAGGAAAGCTCTGGTTTTTCTTGGCTTGCAGAACCATGATGATGGAGGACTGAAAAGCAAGCCATTGCCTAGCATGATGGACACATTATACTATTCTGTCCAGTTATGGGCAGAAGAAACAAAGGGAAAGATCTCAACCTCTGCCTTCCTGGTATTCTGGTCAACAGTGGCCACTGCATCTATTTTGCTGTTGTTGTCATTGAACATGTTGTCATCAACTTCCTGACTGCACTTCTCTGCTCTCATTTATGTTCATGTGTTCTAAAAGACAAAAGTTGGAGGTTGCCTAAATCCTTCTCTGGTATGATTCATGATGGCGGTAAAGTGGGTAAAGGTTTACCAATGGGTAAAGGTTTTTGCCCTATTAAACAAATATGAGATACTTTCCTTTGTAGCACAACTGGAGAAATAGAAAGAGGGGCAAAGAAGGTACCCATTTGGATTTCCATAGTAGAAGAGCATATTGTACTTATCCCCCTAAATCAGAGGGTCTAAACTGGTCTCCATGAATGTCCAAGAATGTTCATGGGTGAATTTCATGGAAACTGAATTTCTTCTTTTTTCTCCAATAGTTTGAGAACTATATTTTAAAATAATTGATTTCCCTTTTAATCTTGTGTACTTTTATTTTAGACATTTAGAAATAATATTCTGGGAAAGGATTCATTGACTTCACTTGACTCTCTAAGGGTTCTATGACACAAACAAGACTAATAATTGTGGCCTGAGACTAACACAAGCTATCAAGGATAGATTAAACTTTAGACAGGGAAAGGGGTGGAAAACTGGCCTTACAAATTGCTTAAGCAAAGAACTATTTTTAGCTGGAAGGATTTCTATCACCTAAGCCTAGTTCCCCATCAGACCACTCCAATCAAGTAATATCTATATCATTATTATTAACTGGAATCCATATTCATGCTACTTATGAGAGTTCAGGCAAGTATTACATCTAGACTTTTCTATTCATTATATTTGGGAAGCCTTTACTGATTTAAGTTGCTTGGGGGGACTTTTATCTTTCTCAATATTGTAATAATCTATATCCTCCTGTCCATTGTGGATCCATATTATCAAGAACAGGCCCACCCAATTAAAACAATATTCCCATACTGACTTGAACCCTGGAAGAATATATTTGACTGCCAAATAATCACTATGTCAGTAAGAAGTCTTTCTGAGGAAGGCTTCCCTGGAACAAAAGGTATATATTAGTACAAAGAATATCTTTCACATATCTATCCTGAAAGTTTCTAGAGAAATTTCTTTCAGTCCAAGGTATCTATCAAACTAGGAGCCCTGAAGAGAATGGTTTACATGCTTGTTTTTGACTAAAGGCCATGAGGATAAGTGATAATGTATCTTCTATTTTTTTAATGCCCTCATATCCTGGAAGAGAGCAAGAACAAATTTTGTGGGAATGGGAAAAGGACAGACTGTTTGGTGAATTCATTTATTGTCCATTTCTGAAATAAATTATTTTTTCTAGAATACACAGGACTAGGAATAGGTGGCCATAAAGGAGGTAAGATGAGATAGGTTAATGAAAAGTCATCTAAGCCCCAAATGTTTCTCTGTCTGCCAATCAATGACTCCTGAAATCTCCCTTTTTAAAGTTTTCCCTCTGTGAGTTTGTCTTTCTTCTCTTTGGGCTCTTTAGTGCATTCCTTTGGGAAGGCTCACTTAGGCCTTAGTTCTCCATCCAATATCTTCTAAAAGTGGATTTGTTTCACATTAAAAAAAAAAAAGAATTTAGAGGCAGTTAGGTGCCATGATGGATAGAGCACCAGCCTTAGAGTTAGAAGGACCTGAGTTCAAATTCCAATCTCAAACACTTAATACTTAATTAGCTGTCATTTAACCCCATTGTCTTGCAATATCCAAAAAAATTTATGGTAGATAAGCATTGCCACCTTAAAATTTGATAAAATATAATCATTATCATCTCTAGTCTGAACTAGTGGCAATTATTCTATTTGGCTTCTCATCAAGACTCACTCCAGGATAATCCCTTCATGTAGCTGCTCAAATGATTTTCCTAAAATGCAGCTTATATCACCCAGATACCTACCTACATACATGCATATATATATATATATATATACATACACTTATGTATGTATATATACATACATAAACACAAAAGAAATAACATGTTTCTTATCCCTCAAAAAATCAAATTCTAAAAAATCCTCAATTCATTTAAAATTATTTAAGCTTAGTCTTTATATACCTTTCTAATTTTCTTATACTTTGATCTCCTCCTAGCACTCTAAATTTCCTTAACACATTGAAAACTCCATTTCCCACCTCCATTCCTTTGCACTGGCTATCCCCCCATACCTAAAATGCATTCCTTCCTTCCCTTTTTTCTTTTGGAATCCCTGATTTCCTTTAAGAGTTAACTCAGTGGTTACATTCATGAAGCTTTTCCGAGTCCACTCAGCTGCTAAATCTAAAGTTTGTATTATTTTGGGATTTATTGTGTATATTTTCATATATATATATATATATATATATATATATATATATATATATATATACACACACACACACGTTGATCCCTGTAAAATATAAACTTTGGGGGCAAGAACTATTTCAGGTTTTAACACTACCTAATATACAGCAAATGATTATCACTGCTTGTTGAGTTATTGATCCAGCTGTAGACAACTCTCCAGACTTAGTTCTAAGTCTTCCCATCATTGGGAAAAATTAAGGGTACAGTGTAGACAATGATTAGGCTTATTACATAACAATATGACTAATAAAATGAATAAATATTAAAGTCAAAAGTTCTATCCATATGCTCCCTTCTCTGTTTTTCCTTTAATCTTTTTTCCACCTCTTTCCTTCCCTCTCCCCTTTCTTAATCTATTTCTCTCCCTCTTCTTTTTTTCTCTGTTCCTTTCCTCTCCCTTTGCTCATTTTCCTTCCTAATATTTCTCTTTCATTTTCCTCCAGCCTTCCCCACTATAACCATCACCTCCAAATAGTCCCTTTGGGGTTCCCACCATTCCCATTCCACTCAGGTTTCACCTGACTAGTTTACATAAAAGGTGCTATTAGGAAAAGAATATCCCTCTGAGGCTACTCACAAACACTTCTAATCCAAGAGTACTCTAAACTGAAGGGATCTGGGGGGGTTCCATTAGACTTTCTTTTGCAGAGGTAAAAGGAATGGGCAGAGCTTACTTCTGAACTGAAATGGAAACTGGATGAAAATAGACTGATCTGAAGCAATGCAGCATTATGTAAAAGTTAGGGTAAGTGACTGTGCATAAATTTCCCTAGTCCTTTAATTTCCAGATTGTTTGGCTGTATAACTAACGCGTATGAAAAGTTCCTTAATTTCATCAGATCTGTCTGGCATTTTTCATCCTTAATTCGAGATACTTATAAATAATATCTATAGAAGAGCTGATGTTTTTCCCATGCCCCGACCTTTGCTCTTTGAAAAGGTTCTTAGGAAAGGTAAAATGCAGAACATGGAAATAGGTTAAACCAGGGGGTCTACATAATCTGTAGATAAGTACAATCTTGAGTAAATTTGAAAAATAACTGTCTTCTTAAAATCTGGGGACTACCCAGGCAATTTGGATATACTAGTATATATGAGACCATGTTTCTAGTAAGAGTTACATTTTATTCAAAGAAACGGAAAAAAGCAATTGATTGAAGTATGAGAGAAAGGAGTAAATAAAATCAAACATTTTAGTATTATCTAGAAATTATGGACCTTCTCAGATCTTATCTTAAAATTGATTTATTTGTCTATAATGCTATAGACAAAGACTCAACACATTGGTGGATATCACAAATCCCTTTCACAATCTGGTGAAACCTAGAGATTCTTTCAGAGAATAATGTTTTTAAATGTATAACATAAAAACATAAGATTATAAAGTAAATCAATTATGTTGAAATACAGTTACCAAACTATTAAACAAAACCCCAAATTCATTCACATCAGGCTATTATAGACCCTCAGAACCAGGTTTCCCAACTCTAAATTGTTACCACACTCTCTCCTTAAAACCTGGAATTTTACAACTGACCAATAATGATTATTATTATTAGATTTCCCATAATCACAATCTCTGTCAGAAGTCAACTTGTTAAAAATCAATGTGCATATTTATTTCCTAGTTAAGGAGAGTAATAATTGAATCAAATGCTCTTCTTTAAGTTGCCTAGTCTCTCCTAGAAAGAAAATTATATAATAGAATGGAATCAGTTAATTGTTTCTTTTGAGGGACTATGGCACTTTGGGTTAAGTGACTTGTCCAGAGTCACACAGTAAGAATGTCTGAGGTCAGATTTGAACTCAGGTCCTCCTGACTCCAGGACCAATGCTCTATCCATGTGTCACCTAGCTGCCCCCCCACATACATTTATTTCTTTGAATCTTGTCTTTTCATGTTCTTTGATTATCATATAAAACTCTAATGATATTCTCTATTCCTAATTAACTCTCCTTTTCTATCAAGACTCCTATGGATTTAACTATAATCTCTACAGAAGACACCCAAAGACATTACATGTATTGACGATTCAAATCTATACTATCAATTACTTGCAATGTACCAGAGGTGTCCCAAAATAAACACATTCAAAATATAAGTAATCATCTTTTCCTCAAAATCCTTCAACATCATAATACCCCAGTTCCCATTAAGGGTATCATCTTATTGCCAAAATTCAGGTTCTAAACCTGGAACTCTTCTCAGTTCTTCCCCTCTTCCTCTCCACCCTCCTTCCAAATCCAATAAGATGTTGAATCCTATTAATTTTCCCTCTCTAATGTACTTTGCATTTGTTCCCTTTTATTTCTCATACTACACCACCTTACTTCATGCTTCTATTAATCTTATATAAACTATTTAACAAAACACTAAACTGCTAATTAAAATCCCTGTATTATGTCTCTTCTTATTCTATTAAATAATTCCATTTTATTAATTGCAAATTTGATATGAGTAAAGTTCATCTGAGTATGTCACTCCCCTCCACAAGAAGCTTCTATATTTCCCTATTGTATCTATAATAAAATATATATTCCTTTGTTGCATTTTAATTAATCCATTCAGAATCTTAACTGCAACATAATTTTCCAGACTGATATTTCTCCTCTTCTGTTCTGTGTTCCAGTTAAATTGACAAATAGATTATTCTCCATTGAATAAATTCTACTTCCTGCCTCACTACTATTGCAAAGGCATTTCCTATGCCTAGAATATTCTTCTCCTCACCTTTATCTCTATGAACCTGTAGTTCCCTTCAAAGTGCTACTGAAGTACTATCTCTTACAGTGGATCTTTCCTGTTCCTAGTGTCTCTCACTCTCATATCACTAAGTGTATATTTGTTATACATCCTATATTCACTCAATTGTATTAATATATTATTGCCATATTAGAATGTAAACTCTTCATCTTTATTTTTGTATCCACAGCAACATCTAGCATAGAGTCTGGCATACCATATGATTGATTAAGGAAAAGTCAGTTTCTTCCCATCTTTGGTCCTTTACTAGGGCAGCTAGGTGGTGCAGTGGATGGAGCACTGGCCTTAGAGTCAGGAGGACAAGAGTTTGAATCCTGCCTCAGACAACTGATATTTACAATCTGTGTGATCTTGGGCACATCACTTAATTCTGATTACCTCTCCTCTAGGGCAACTCCTGTCGATTTGATTCATATCTGGCTATTGGACCCAGATGACTCTGGAGAAGAAAGTGAGGCTGGTGATTTAGCATGGCATCCCCCTCACTTGAATACAATTCTTGTGCCTGTCATGAATGAAGGACAAGGGGTGGCTAGGTGATACAGTGGATAGAGCACTGGCCCTGGAGTCAGAAGTACCTGAGTTCAAATCCAGCCTCAGACACTTAATAATTATCTAGCTGTGTGGCCTTGGGCAAGCTAGCCTTGCAAAAACATAAAAAAAAAGAATGAAGGACAAACATCAATATCCCTTCCTAGTTCTATCCTTTTTTATTTCTGTTAATTCTGTGCACCTGAATCCTCTCACTTCACCAAACCTTATTCTCTTTGGTCCCCTTGCCTTTCTTTCTTCCTAGATGGAATTTTTTCCATCTGAGAGAACTAAGCCAACCATGCAGAGGCAAGAGTCTTATATGACCTTAGAGGAACAGTAAAAAAAAAAGATGAAAATCCTTCAAGGCAACTATTTCTTGCAGACACAAAATACTGGATGGTGGTTCTCTACTAACTCTTGCATCCTCCATCCCAGAATCCCATATGCTTCTGTTTTTAAGGGAAGAAAAGGTGGGATAAGAAGCTTTAGTCTCTGTTTCCACATACTTCATTCACTGTTCTGTATCTATCTATTAGACCTATATTTTTTAGTTCTAAGAAAATATTGTAATTGTTTGGTGATATGAAAACAGAAGAAAAAGAAGCGGGGATGAGGGTGCTACAATAATAGCAACAACAACAATGATGATATACCTTGGCTGAATTAATATTTGCAAAGAACTTTCACATTGTTTTCTTATCTGACCCAGAAAACATATTTCATTCTGTCTCACTTCCTCCTCAATAAAATGGGGATAATTATTTCTATCCATGCATCCATTCATCTATCTATCTATCTATCTATCTATCTATCTATCTATCTATCTATCATCTATTCATCATCTATTTCTATCTAGATAGAAATAATTATCCCTATTTTCCAGATGAGGTGGTTGAGAGAAGATAAAAGGCACCATACAAACACACACATAAATATAATTTGCCAAAAATTGCTTAGAAATGAATATGAATAGAGATGGAGGAAGACTGGTCTTTGGATATAGTATTTGGCACATTGAAAAATATTCTATGGACAACTAGGTGGTACAGTGCTGGACCTCAGGAAGACTTCTCTTCATGAATTCTAATCTGGTCTCAGATTTGATTTACTAGCCATGTGACCCTGGGCAAATCACTTAACTCTGTTGCAGTCCTTGATCTGTTAAAAATGAACTGGAGAAGGGAAGTCAAACCACTTCAGTATTTATAAAACATTGTGTAGATTTATATGTTACACTCTTGCAAACTTTGAAGCTAGAATCTTCTTTAAGAGCATAAGATTTTTCTGGATGTGGAATATTTATGTCCCTTTTCCCCCCCTCAATAGCCTCTACCTTAAGATTATTCATTCTGCTACATTTAACCTATTTCTTTCTTCATTTTTGATCCCTTCATCTCAAGAGAGGAAAGAGTAGAGTGAGAAATAGGGAAATGCCCTACCTTCTCCCCAGTTACCCTCCACTTCTACTAATATTATAGTTACTCTGTGGAAGTATGGGTTGGGGAGGGTGATGAAACTATGAGCCAAGGTAAAGTTTAGATATTATTTCAACTTCTAGTTTCCAAATCAAAATTGAGATTTTACTGAACTTGAAACCATTTCTATCTTCAGTCTTAATGCCTGAGGCAGATAAAGAAATGAGCTGAAGCAAATAAGTATGACTTTCCATACCCAGAGACAACATATCCTTTTTTTCTGGGAAGATGCTTGGGTTAGAAACTAGTAGAAAGTCAGGAACACACCTTTTTGGGAAACCATTGACCTAAGGGGTAACATAGATGATTCACATTTGGAAAAGAGACTTGCATTTGTAAAAGAAGTTTTTGTATTTTTCATTGATTTCTCAATGGATAAGTGGGATTAAGTAAAATGAGAATTCAAAACTGAAAATTAGTAAAATTGAATAAAATAAATAAAAAAAGAAAGACATGACTGGTAATTTAATGTAGACATCCACAAGTAGTATAAGTCACAGTTTGCAGGTAAATGCTGTGAGACTATAGGATAATTGAGTATGGGCGATATTAATCAGAGAAGGCTTCTTTGAGTATTTTAACTGTGCTTTAGTTTTTATTTCTTGTTATTGTTTTCTAAGGAGAAACAGGATTGATGGAGAAGATGGAAGAGATTAGCGTAGGTGATGCACAAAGTAGGAAACCAGAAATAAGACCAGAGAATTTATAGTATAACCGCAATGAGTGTTTCATTGTTGTTTTTAAATGGTGCATGCTGACTCTAAGTAAAGAATACTGGCAAGTATCTCAAATTTTTTTTTTTTAAATGTTGAGGGAAGAAAAATACAATGTAAAAGAAGCAGTATGGGACTATACTGATGAAAGATTTTTTTATATCTTTTTTTTTAAGGTTTTTGCAGGGCAATGGGGTTAAGTGGCTTGCCCAAGGCCGAACAGCTAGGTACTTGTTAAGTGTCTGAGGCCAGATTTGAACTCAGGTACTTGTGACTCCAGGGCTGGAGCTCTATAGACTGAGCCACCTAGCCGCCCCCTATATCTTGTTATAAAAAGTTTGCTATCATACTGGTAGTATATGGACAAACAGTAATGGTCCATTATGGAAATAGAGAGGAAAATATGGATGAAGAAACACTGACAGGTATATAACGCTCTATATTTCAATTATTTCATTGTTTTATATATCCACTTTCAAGAAAATAAGAGTAGTAAATGGAAAGAAGAAAGGGGAAGAGGAAAAATAAAAGTTAATTCCTTTTAATTTATTAATTGCCGACTTCTTGGAGGCACTCTGCTATATGGATACTGTTTGGTCTATCAAAATTCAAATGGTTCTTGCCAAGACTCTCTATACATCCAAATAAAGTTTAAAACTGAGTATTATTTGCTCAGATTAAAATCTCTATTGTCTAGACTAAAACCATACAATAGAGAATTTCAGAAGTCCTTTCTCAGTAAAATACAAACCAGGAGTGGAATACTGTCAGAAGCCCATTGCCTGGTCCTAGGCTTATTCTTTTATTGTTGTTGTTTTAGGTTTTTTCCCAAGGCAGTGGGGTTAAGTGACTTGCCCAAGGTCACACAGCTAGGTAATTAGTAAGTGTCTGAGGCCACATTTGAACTCAGGACCTCCTGACTCCAGGGCCAGTGCTCTTTTCACTGTACCACCTAGCTATCCCCCAGGCTCATTCTTACAACCCCAAGTTCTGGCAAAGATTCTGCTTCTGATAATGATTCTGAACTCCCCTGGGGTAATGTACTTTTATCTTTCCAGATACAAATCTTCACAGTCCAGAAATGTAACTCATCGCTTCCCAGATTTCCTTGGTATCTGGTCACATATCTTTTACTTTAGAACAGTTTCTGAACTTAGGATCTATAGGTTCCTGAAAGGAACTTATTAATAGATTTCAGGGGGTCTTATCACTTGGAAAGGAAAAAATGGATTATAATTTTCATTAACCTCTTACTGAAATTTAATACTTTCTTCAATTAAAGTCATTAATCTGAAAAGAATATCCAACAGCAAAAAAAAATCTTAAGAATAACTTACCTCAAATTTATTCAAATTAATTTTGGAAATTTTTTAACAATTTATATTCTAGGAAATCTGTCAAGGAAAAAAATTCTACATAACAGCTTTAGACAATATGACACAGGATGGCTACTAATGGATCTTAGACCACTTCCTTCTAACTCGATGGGAAACGAAGGTTTATTATCTGAGATCTGAGAAAAATGTCTATGGTTTTTTCTGAAATCTTGATGAAGAAATCTGTAGATATCGATCCTGTCTTCTGTCTGAATCTATTTCCAAAGTTTAAAGTGGTATCATATTTTGAGAAACACTTCCTGCCTGAGAGACCCTTTCTTTCAATAATGTCCCTTCCTCAGTCAAAAGACAATAGATCTTTCTTCCAACCATCTGCTTTCCTCCTGATTGGCATTCCAGGTCTGGAAGCTGTGCATGGATGGCTCTCCATCCCCTTCTGCTCCATGTATACTCTGGCTCTCACAGGCAATTTCCTAATCCTGCTGGCTGTGAGGAGGACTCCCAGTCTGCACCAGCCCATGTATTACTTCCTTTCCATGTTGGCTCTCACTGACCTGGGACTGACTTTGTGCACACTTCCCACCACCCTGGCTGTGCTCTGGTTTGACTATCGCCACATAGCCTTTGATGCCTGCCTGGTCCAGATGTTTTTCCTCCATTCCTTCTCTGTTGTGGAGTCATCGGTACTGCTGGCCATGTCCTTTGACCGCTTTGTGGCCATCTCTAATCCCTTGCGCTATGCATCTGTCCTCACCAACAGTGTCATTGGCAGGATTGGCCTGGCCATTGTGACCCGTGCCACTGTTTCTCTCTTCCCTGTGCCTTTCCTGTTGAAGCGGCTGAACTTTTGCCCTGAGAAAATCCAACTTTCCCACTCATTCTGTTTCCATGCTGACATGATGAAGAGGGCTTGTGCTGACATCACTGTCAATGTTTTATATGGACTCTATGTAGTGCTGTCCACAGGATTTGTGGATTCCTTGCTAATTGTCCTCTCCTATGGACTCATATTACACACTGTGATTGGGTTGGCTTCTCCTAGAGAACGGACCCGGGCTCTCAACACTTGTGTCTCCCATATTCTAGCTGTTTTGGTCTTCTATATCCCTGTCATTGGAGTTTCCATTATCCATCGCTTTGGTAGGCATGCACCTCCAATTGTGCATTCCCTTGTTGCCTACATCTACCTGATTGTGCCCCCTGTGCTTAACCCTATCATCTACAGTGTCAAATCCAAGCACATTAGGGAAGCAATGTTTAAATTGCTCAGGAGAAAGGGTCAAAGTTGATTTGTCTAGGGAATAGTCCTAGGATCCTAGAAAACTAGTCATGGTTGCGATAGGGTGGAAACTGAACACGGCCAGAACTATGATTAACTTTTATTCTGAGGGAAGAGGTAGAGCCTTTAGTTCATAGAAATTGTAGGAAAGGAATATCAAATTTGAAAGGTGACATAATGTCAATTTTCATAAAAATCCATTAGTTTGAAGTAGAGTAATTTTGAAGTTCCTTCTAAATGTGAATAAAATGCCAGATTTGGAGTCAGGAAGATCTGGCTAAGTCTTTTGAGCTCTTCCAGCCTCAGTTCCTCAGTGAATGAAGTAAATAATAAAACAGGATCAAATAACAAAATATATGGAGAATATATTGTAAATCTTAAAACACTATATAGAAGACTGCTAACTAGTTATTATTCTATTATACTAATCTGGTATGACAACAATCTCCCAATAAATATCTCAACTAGGGAATACTGATTTTAGTATGGAATTATATGTTACTGTTGGCAAGAAGAAGAAAGATAGCACAATATTGTGGGAATAAAATTAGACTTGAAGGCAGATTCTGAAAAAAGACTCAAGAAACTCCATAAATTCAAGTTTCTATTTGCCACTTCCTAAGTGTGTGCCTTAGGTAGGATCCTAAACTTTCCTTGGTCTCAGTTTCTTCATCTAAAAAGTAGTGTTATTAGCATACACACATAGACATACACATTCATACTACATTCACAAGATTTTTCAGTTTTTTCCTACTATCTACTTTTTTGGAGACTATTGTTAGATTCAAATGAGATGTATGTAGGTATGTGATGGGGTTTTGTAATCATATGGAGTTTATAAGTATTAGTTTTCATTCTTGTTCTGAGGAATTAAGTGACCAAAATGACTAACTCCTGAAACTTTTTGAGGAATGTCAACTAGATTCATGTCATTGTTCTGTTGATACACCACTATATGAGTTCAGGGATCTAACCAGTCTTTGCTCCTAAGTCAAACAAAATAATAGTATCTTTCTCTGTACTCCCCATACCCCAAATCTGTGTCCAGTGGATAGCTGTTCTTCCACTATATACTCCCTTTACAAGGATCTCCTTTCTCACACCTCAGCTGTACTGAGGTAAGGCTCTGAGCTCTATGAATGAAGCAGAATTGCAGTAGCTCAAAAGACAAATCTACTCCAAATGTTCATATAGACTATTTGTGTCCAATCTGATCAGCCACAGTCAGACACGTACTTTTTTTTTAGGTTTTTTGCAAGGCAAATGGGGTTAAGTGGCTTGCCCAAGGCCACACAGCTAGGTAATTATTAAGTGTCTGAGACCGGATTTGAACCCAGGTACTCCTGACTCCAAGGCCAGTGCTTTATCCACTACACCATCTAGCCACCCCAGACACATTGTACTTTGACTCCAACATAGTGATGACATTTTAGTCCTCTTCAAGAATGAAGGACAATAACCATATTTATAAGAAGAAAGTAATTTCATAATATATTTGTAAATTCCAAGAAATCATAGTACTAACATTTACTTGGCCAGTGGAACCACTATCTGGTATTAAAATATTATTTCTAAGAAATCATAAGGAATTCTATTGTGTGGATGGGAGAACATTGAACTTTGAGCCATAGTTCTGGGGTTCAAGTCACAATTCTCTTATCCACTTCTTTGTTACATTGGAAAAGTCATTTAATTTTTCTAATGCTCAGCTTCCTCATCAATAAATGAAAAGATTGAGGCAGATTGCCCCTATAGTATCTTCTACTTCATGGTAGAGATTCTCATTTGTTTCTTTATAAACCCAAGTGTCTATCATTATGCTTTTCACATAATTTAATTCATATAATTTACATATTATATAAATTCACATAATTTAATAAATACTTGATGAATTGAATTGGATTGGATATTAATATATTCCAGTCTTGATATCTTTAAGGCATCTGTCAAGTTTCACTTAAGAATTAGAAATATCTTACACATTTTCAACAGCCAAGATTGGCATACTATTCTCAATATTCTTTCCAAAAGTCTTTCCTAGTTCTCTCCTCTTTTTTCTAGAACTTTTGGTAGCTTTAAAATTAGACCACTCCATTACCACCCCATCAATAAGACACTTTAATACAGGTCTGAACCAGGAAATAGGATTACCCCAACCTTGTGATCTTTACTCTATGAAAATTTTTCCTTTCTTAAGAAAGATCTATTAGATGTCAGACCTCGGAGTTAGGAAGACCTGAATGCAAATCCAATCTGACACTTGAAACTTACTAGCTATGTGACCTTGGGCAAGTCACTTAGCCCCATTGCCCCACCAAAATAAAAGAAAGTTTATTAGACCACAAGGTACATATTAATACCAAGAATATCTCTGACCCAAATTCTCTAAAAGAAACCCTACTTGATAAAAAGTGTCTATCAAGGTAGGGACACTGAAAGTAATGTCTTTGTAACTATGAAAGACTATAAGTCCTGAAAACCAATTTCATATTGCCCTCTATATTACCTCTCCTCCCAGCACGTGACAAAAAACAAAGATCAGTCTCCCAGGAGGTTTAGAAAAGACTGATCCTTTGGTTGGCACATAGAGCTATCTCTCAAAAATTCATATTTCCTTCCCCCCACCTTGGAATTCACAGAACTGCTACTTGGTGACCAAATAAGTGGTAAGATGAATGAATAAATGAAAAAAATCTTGTTAAGTGTTTATAATGTGCAAAGTACTGTACTGAGTCCTAGAAATAGAAATGGAATCATTGTTTAATACTCTTCCCACTTCAGAGCCCTCCTCAATCCCCTTCCCACCTGAATTCACCTGATAAATCTCCTATAAATGGCTGCATTAAGCAGACAATACATCCTCTGAGACCTTGCCACACTCAGAGACTCCCATCCCAGAACCTTGCAATTTTCAGGGACCTGAAAAGCTCCATCCAGGCTTTTCCATGTAGAAGTATAAGAGCAGAATAGAACGATTAACTGAACACATGGTTGGAAGAGAATGAACAACACTATGTAAAAACTGAGGTCAGTGATATACTGCACAGATATTACTAGCAATGTCTTCATTTTTCTAGAATGGTAAGGTAAGATAATTAAAATCTATAGAAAGTACCCTAACTTCACCAGATCTGCCTAGTGCTTCCCTCTTCAGACTTTGTTTAGTATTTTCTACAAGAACTGCTCATAAACAATGAATCTGCATCAGAAATTTTCCTCATTCCCTTGACCCTGTACTTGATGAAGGCATTTGTGAGAAAAAGAATGGGTAGAAAATAACTAGCTAAATAATAAGGTATTTGTCATATTAATTTTTTTAATCTTGTGGATTTCTATAGTGGTTTATTGAAACCTGTGTTTTTATTGTTTTTAAAGATATAAAAATTACATATAATTCCAAAGAAAATTAATTAAACTGAAATGAAAAGGTATTTTTTCCTGTCTAAGTGAATAGATCTCCTGATATCTATACCCAGAATTCTAGGAGGTCAGTATCTTTGTCTAGCTAATACAGTTTAGTATAATCAGAAGTGGGCTATAATTAACAGTCTTTATAATTGACAGACTGCTTTTACCAGAAACATGTTCTTATATTCTGGGACAGCTAATCTGATGGTCAGTCTGTGGGTCTCATGAAGGCAGTCAACTGAGATTTTAGATAGTGAGAAGGTGGTTTAGGTAACTTGAGGTAGGAGTGAAAGGGGAAAGAATAAGTGTTCTTCACAGTTTTTCCCTTCTTCAAGCCAATCAAACAATTTGGAATTGGATAAAATCTATATGAGTCATCTCAATCTTCTTGGTCCTTATCTTAGAATCATAGATCATTAGAGTTCAACAAGGGTGTAGTGATCATTTTGTTCTCATTTCACAGAAGGGAAACCCAGGATCAGAGAGAATTGTTTTCTCAAACTTATAAAATCCATAAATATTTGAGTCAGAAGGATTTTCTGATTGGAAGACCAGGGCACTTTCCACAGCACCTCACTATTTCATGAATACCCAAATCATTACTTTGAACATTTGTGAATTATAACTAGAGCTTCCATATCACTAATTCTTCAAGAAAAAGGCAGTATCCGATAGGAATCGATGTATATAAATTTGTTTTGTTGGAAGAGATTATAATCAACCTCTATCTCATCCCTATATTGTAATCATTTATCAAATCTATTCAACCTCCTCAACATCTGCCTCAATATTTGTCATCTCTTCTCCACTCATACCAAAACTACACCAATTCAGACCTTTATTATTCTTTCAATTGGGTTAACCTCCTATCTTCTCTTTTTGCATTTAGTCTCTCTTGTATCTAATCAGTTTTTGAAATATGTCAAATTGATCCTCTTCATGAAGAGGTCAACTATGCTACTCCTATGAAAGTTTCAATGGCTCATTTTTTCATTCAAGGCAAAATACAAAACTGATATTTAAAGTCTTTTAAATTTCTATTCCTGGCTATAATCTTTTCAGAATTATTATAATTTACTTCCCACAACTCACAATTTTGATCATTTTCTCTGGCTGTCTGTTAGGTCTGGATTGCTTTCCCTCTTCATCTCCATTATTTGACTTACCTGACTTCCTTTTTTCTTTTTAGTTTTTTGTCATTCAAGAAAGATTTTATTTATTTTGAGTTTTACAATTTTTTCCCCTAAGCTTGCTTCCCTCCCCCCACCCCCACAGAAGGTAATCTGTTAGTCTTTACATTGTTTCCATGGTATACATTGATCTAAGTTGAATGTGATAAAAGAGAAATCATTTCCTTAAGGAAGAAAAATAAAGTATAAGAGATTACAAAATTACATAAAAAGATAAGTCATTTTCCCCTAAGTTAAAGGTAATATTTTCTTTGGTCTTTGGTCTTTGTTTATTGTCTTTGGTCTTTGTTTAAACTCCACAATTCTGGGGGCAGTTAGGTGGCACAGCACTGGCCCTGGAGTCAGGAGGACCTGAGTTCAAATGTGACCTGAGACACTTAATAATTACCTAGCTTTGGGACCTTGAGCAAGCCACTTAACCCCATTGCCTTGCAAAAACAAAAAACAAAAAACAAAAAACAAACTAAAAAATTGCCTTCCCTGATTTTACAAGTTATTAATTTCTTCTTCCTCTTTACCTATTTGCATTTATTTTGCATATTCTGTATTTATCAGTGAATGTACTTTATTGTCCCAGTGGAAAATAAATCTAAGGGTTAGAACTAGATCTCACTTTTTCGTTTATATCTATAACATGTAGTGCAGCTTCTAGCTCATTGTACATACTTACTAAAGTAAGATTAGCAAAAGTCAAAATTTATTTCACTTCTGACTTCATCGTTTCCGATTTCCTGAAACTCTTGACACTTGATAGTTTCTTCAGTCTTCTTCCCCTTTGTTTTCCTTCTATTCCTTACCTTCTAGATGGCTGTTTCTCTATCCTCTAAGCCTGTGGAATTTGGGGGGAGAACCATGAGGGAAGGAGGCTCTTGTTGCACCCAAGGAGAAAGAATAAAGAACATATTTGTGTGTGTATGTGTACATATATATGGCATGATGTCCATATATTTGTATGTATGTATGTGTGTATGATGCGTACATGCATGTATGCAGATAGGTGGATAGAAAGATAGACAGTCTTTAAAATCAGCTACTTCTTGAAGATCTGACACCTAGTGAAAGGCAGCTTCCCCAGACAACTGAAACCTTTTCCTTTCTACCTTTGAAGAAATGTGAGGTATAAGAGTGGGAATTGCAGGCTTCATTCCCATTCTCCTCTGCTTCTCTTTTTTGGTTTTTCTGGGACTAAAGAGGTAGAATATGTTGAATCCAACTAGGATTATATAAACAGCAAAGAGGGTAGATGGGTAAGAAGTTGTGAATGCCAAAAATAATGGATAAGACCTCAGTTAGAAAATGAACAAATTTAGCAAGTTTCGTGACTAATTTTTCCTTATATTCTAAAAATAATCTAGGTAGGACAGTCATTATTATGATACCTATTGTACAGATAGGGCAGCTGGATGGCACAGTGGATAGAGCACTGGCCTTGAGGTCAGAAGGACCTGAATTCGACACCTGACACTTGCTAACTGTGTGATTTGGTTGGGTAAATCACTTAACCCTGATTGCCTCACACCTAATCATCCTGATTCATATCTGACCACTGGAGCCAGATGACTCTGGAGAAAGTGAGACAGGTGACTTAGTACAGCACCCCCAACTTAAATCCAACTCATGTTCTTGTCGTAGCATCTCTGATATATCATGGTCTTTTTCGATGAGGAAGAACAAACATCACGTATTGTTCAGATGAGAAAAATACAGACCAAAAGGGTTATATGAAAGTAGCTATATGAAACAGCTAGATGGCATGGTGTAAAGAGTTTGAATTCAGTCTCAGACATTCCCTGTGTGACTCTGAAGATAATGATAGTACCATTATCAGAGTTGTGATGAAGATCACAGCAAATGAGTTGATAAAAATGTACATGTAAAACATTTTTGCAAACCTTAAAATGTTTTATACATGATAACTTTTTACTACTACTATACTCCTCCTCCTCCTCCTCCTCCTCCTACTACTACTACTACTATTACTATTACTATTACTATTACTATTACTATTATTATTACTATTTTTCATGCAGAAATAGGAAGGGGGAACATTAATGTATTTGGCACATGCTATAGCATTCACTATAACTTTTCAATCCTGGGCATTGAAATCTCCCTGAAAAGGTTAATTTTCTGAATATAACTTATCATATTTATCTCTCCTCATTCTCACATCTCCCTGCATATGATTTGTATCTATATTAATGGTTCTCTCTTTGAGAAAGAGGGAGAATAAAAATGGGAGGAACTGGACAAACACTCCATCTACTTCTCCACTAATCACTAATATCAACTCCCATCTATATCACCTACCAGTTATGACCATTCTAGGAAAGTTTAGATTGGAGAAATGTTTGAAATTGTGGGACTAATACCTAGCTGTGCAGCCTTGGGCAAGCCACTTAACCCCATTTGCCTTGCAAAAACCTAAAAAAAATTGTGGAACTAAGAAAACATTTGAATTATGCAAAAATGTGGATTTCAATATTAAATCTGAATCAGAATTAAGACTTGTATGGATTTGAAGTCATTTCTAAATTCAGACTTGATGAATGGGATAGAGAGAGGAGAAAAATCACATAAAACCTTCCCCTTCTGGGGGATTGAATTTCTTTTTCTATGGAAAGTGCCTTGACTTAACTTTTACAGCCCTTAAGGCAAGCCATAACAGCATATTTAAAGAGCCATTGGTCAAAAGGAAGGGAGGAGTAACATGAATTGATGGAGAGGAAGGCACATGAAAAGAATTGCCTAGCCAAAGGTGCAGTGGTTGGAACCAAAGTATATGGAGTTGAGGGTCCAGAAAAGTTCTGGGTGAAGTCCTTATCAACAGGACTATATCATTTTAACTATATCTCTAATAACTGCACAGAGCTTTGCCCACAAGAGGTGTATAAGGCATGCCTTTTAAATGTAAAAGAGGCAAAAGAAAAGATTGGAAAAGCAGAATAAGATCCAAATGTGAAGATATTTAAATACTATTGAGGGTCATGGAAGGTTTCTGAGAATGAGGGGTGAAGTACTCAAAGGAGTAGTCTGTAAAATCATTCTGGGAGCATTAGTAGGATGCACGACATAAAGAGTTCTGGAAATTTTTTGTATCATGAGCAAGTTTAGGTCATTGGCAGTGCAATGAAGTCTGTAGACCCTTTTCAGAAAAAAGTTTATTTTTAAAGAATTGAAGGAAATTCAAATTTCAGTGAGTTATTGATGAAAATAAATATGCATTTTTTTCTCATTCAAATTTGTCGACACCCTTAAAATCTATCCATGAACCTATTGGAATCCCATTTCCTGGTTTAGAGGTCTGACAGTAGAGGGGGTCTATTTATTCATCCAGGAAAGAGGGCATGAAAACCTCAATTAGAGTGATGGTCATAGAAAAAGATATGAATAATATTGTAGAGCTGGAGTTGACAGATGGGTAAAGTCATATATTTCAGTTACTCCATCAGTCTCTGTTCTCTGGTATACCACTGTCAGGAAAGTTAGATGGGATGAGGGCAGAAGACTTCATTCAAAATGTCATCTTCTGCAGGTCTTTTCATCCCTGAGCTATTGGAGTCTTTCTCTCTAAAGTTACCTTCCATCAATACTGAATATGTCTTATATGAACATACTGATTTTGAAGTTGTCTTCCCCTTTAGAGTGTATTCTTCTTGTAGGTAGAGGCTATTTTTGCTTTTGCATTACCATGCATTGGTAGACCCATTTTTGTATGCCCACTGATTATCAAGATATGTAGTTCATAGTAAGTATTTATCATTGTGTTAACTGACTATTTGACATTCATTACTTCACAGGATTGAGATGAGATGCAAGCCCTTAAACTTCCCTTGAAGATAAGCCAGACATCTCTCATTCTTCAATTTTTTTGAAATCTAGTTTGGAACTTTTAAAAAATTTCTATCCTTGGACAACTGGCAAGAAAAATGAGTTCCACATGATAACTCCAATAATATAATATAGGATGGCTCTTCACCAGAATGGTTATTTCACTTCCTAAAATCTAAGGTTTAGCATCTTGGAAAATGTCTACAATTCTTTCTAAATTTCTGATTAAAAATTATAGACATTGATCCTGTCTTCTGTATGAATCGAAATGTAAAGTGTGAGGGTGGTGTCATATTTTGAGAGGCACATTCTGTCTTTCAATGATGTCACTTCTCCAATCTCATTACAATGGATCTTTCTTCCAACCATCTGCTTTCCTCCTGATTGGCATTCCAGGTCTGGAAGCTATGCATGGATGGCTCTCCATCCCCTTCTGCTCCATGTATACTCTGGCTCTCACAGGCAATTTCCTAATCCTGCTGGCTGTGAGGAGGACTCCCAGTCTGCACCAGCCCATGTATTACTTCCTTTCCATGTTGTCTCTCACTGACCTGGGACTGACTTTGTGCACACTTCCCACCACCCTGGCTGTGCTCTGGTTTGACTATCGCCGCATAGCCTTTGATGCCTGCCTGGTCCAGATGTTTTTCCTCCATTCCTTCTCTGTTGTGGAGTCATCGGTGCTGCTGGCCATGTCTTTTGACCGCTTTGTGGCCATCTCTAATCCCTTGCGCTATGCATCTGTCCTCACCAACAGTGTCATTGGCAGGATTGGCCTGGCCATTGTGACCCGTGCCACTGTTTCTCTTTTCCCTGTGCCTTTCCTGCTGAAGCGACTGAACTTTTGCCCTGAGAAAATCCAACTTTCCCATTCATTCTGTTTCCATGCTGACATAATGAAGAGGGCTTGTGCTGACATTACTGTCAACATCCTATATGGACTCTATGTAGTACTGTCTACAGGATTTGTGGATTCCTTGCTAATTGCCCTCTCCTATGGTCTTATCTTGTACACAGTGATGGGGTTAGCATCTCCTCAAGAACGAATTCGGGCTCTCAACACCTGTGTCTCCCATATTCTAGCTGTTTTGGTCTTCTATATCCCTGGTGTTGGAGTTTCCATTATTCATCGTTTTGGTAGGCATGCACCTCCAATTGTACATGTTCTTGTTGCCTATGTCTATTTGATTGTGCCTCCTGTGCTTAATCCTATCATCTACAGTGTCAAATCCAAGCACATTAGGGAGGCATTGATCAGAATATTAAAGAAAGATCAGGGTTGATTTATCCTGAGAATAGTCCCATTATTCCAGGAAGCTACTGGGGAGAGGGGGATATAAACCATCAGCACCATAGACAGAGTAACACCTTTGTTAAGTTTTTAAAAGCCTTGCATAGAGGACAAGGGAAGGAAGATGGAAAGAAGGGGGTCACAAATTTGAGAGGTGAGTCAAAAATCTATCCTCAAGGAGATCCAGTTGGTTGGACTAGATGATCTTTCAATTTCTTCTAACTTTACATTTATAAGTCTCACACTATACAGTGAGGAGTCATAAAAACAATTCACATGGTATGTAAGGAATTCAATGTTGAATAATGTGTTTCAATCATCATGGAGGGGTGACAGGTGAAGATTTGTTAAGTAAAACTATAGACTGAGAGCAGACAACAGTCTTAAGTTTTGAAAATCAAATTTCTTTAGGCTATGTGACTTTAGGCAGACTACCTAATTTCACTTAGCCTCAGTTGTTATCATCAGTAGTATAAAATTAATAAGACACACACTCAGAATAAATCATACCAGTTTTGTCCTCTGATGATACCCCCCCCCCCCAAAAGGTTTCAGATTTCTATATGGTCTCTATTTTTCTCATATGACTCTTATCAGAGTTGAATAAGGTCATATTCATTATATGCTTTAGATTAATATAGAATTTATAAAAATGAGCTGAAATAATGAATCTGTGACCAATAAGAGCTCCCATCAATTAAGGAAAGTTTTCTTAATCAATTTCCTCTGCTGTTTGACATTCCCCCTTTCTCACCTAGAGAACTTCTTGTTCTTCCTAAATTCCATTAAAATTCCTTGCCTCTGAATTATGTGTGATAGGAACCTTTCAGTGTTCAATCATGTCTGGGTCTGATATGGGTCTCTTGAAATCTGTAAGTGTAAAGTATTTGTATTTACATCAGTGTACCTAGTTTAGATTGGTATCCCAGAGGACATCTAACATTATATTATATTCAAAGGAGTGTCTCATGAATTTAGGTACTGAATACTTTATTATAACAAATATGGGGTTAATGTAGATGATGAAGAATGTCATTACGGCAATAGCAATTTAAGCAGTCTTGTGTTTTCCAAAAAAAAAAAAACAGTCCTGGGATTAGAGGACCTGATTTCCAATCTTTGACTACCCCTTACAAGGCAATTTTTTGCAATTTATTTAATCTTTATGAATATTCAATTTCAACTATGTCCTATGTAAGATGGAGACATTCCAGCTGCATAGAGTTCTTGGGAAGATCCAATGAGCATCAAAGTGAGAGGACCTTCTATTCCAAATGCTATGTCATTGTAAAATATAATTGTCATATTCAATGGTAGAGAAGAGATTAATGATTTTAATTCAGTTACTTAACTTACTTATTCATTTATAGAACATACCCCAAATATAGGCAACATTGCAAATCATTATTTAGATAATTTTTACTGTAACTCATATTGTCACATATTGTTTAATTTCATTTTTATTTTTGAGAAAATCTTCAATGATTTCATTGTTGATGAATTAAGCAATAATTATTTATTTGAACTCTTTATAAAGGTTTATTTTTCTGCTCATATATTCAGCAGTTCAAAATATCAAATTATTTGTTTTTAAAGTGTATATACTTCTAAATTTTTTTATATTATTGATTATTTTTTCAATATCTGAATGTATTCATTATCATAGAATTGTGGGTAGTCTCTTCAATAGATCAGGTTATAATCTCAACATTTCAAATACATTGCTCAACACAGTGGATGTGTGAAAATCAACATTTTGGGCATACCAGTGAAACAAATGGACTATGCAACAATTATCCTGGACATATATCATGTGACTGACTGCTTCTCATCAATAGTTTCCATCAAGATTTTTATGGCAATTTGGGGCATAGATATGTGCAGAGAATTTTTGACAAAAGACAACATTCAATATTGTTTGGAAAAAAACTCTATGAAGCATAAGCATAAAAGATTTTTAGATATTATTTTTAATATCTTTCAAAACCCCAAAGTTGTATTATATGCAATAGAAAACACTGAAAACTTTACTTATAAATTCATAATGTTCCCTTTTTGTGTGTTTTTATCATAGTTTCAGAAGTTATAGAAATAGCAATAAGAAAAGAAAACTAAATTAAAGGCAGAAACAAGGAAAAAAGAGGAGATAAAACTATCACAGAAGGTATAAATAATCATTAACTTAGTATATATCCCATATGATATGTAAAGAAAATAATTGACAAAATAGTTTCAATCAAGTAGGATACAAAAATTATCCATAAAAATAATTGGTTCATTATATAGCAATAAAGAAGTCACTCGCTACTCATAGGAACCTTTCTCTTATTAAAACCATGGGTTTTAATAGACAAGGAGCAATAAAAGCAGGGGTGACAAAGGATAGAGTAAGACTGAAATCAGCAAGACCCAAATTCCTGAGTTCAGTTCTGACTTCAGACAGTTTATAGCTATGTAAGTAGCTGGACAAGTAATGTGTCTCAGTTTACTCATTTGTATGGTGAGCTGGAGAAGAAACTGGCAAACCTCTCCAATATTTTTTATGACTAACACTCCCCCGAAATAAGATCATGAAGCATCAGACGTGACTGAAACAACTGTCCAACAAAAACAATAAAAATGAAGACACTGTAAATTTTTTGTCCCTGACTCTTGTAATTCCTAGCAACACTTTCTGAATTTCTTTCACTGGTCACTTTTATTTTAAAATCAGAATCTCAGAATTTCTACTATGGTCTTAAAATTGATATGTAATATAGATATAATTTATTCCAATTCTCAACCAAAACAATATTTCCCTATAATATTCCCATCAAGTAGTCATCTAGTTTTGGTGAATTTCAATGAGGGATCTTGTAGCCGCTGATTTGTTTCATGGGTTCAGTTCTGCCCCACAAGGAATCATGACTCACACTCGGGAATGCAGGTTTTGAAAAAAAAATTGAGATTTATTAAAGGAAGTTACAGCACATTAAGAAAGCGATAGAAAAGTTAGAAAGAGTTTTAAGAGAAAACCACGTGGATTACTGATTAAATTTTGGCCAGGCCAGCTGGCCAGCATTCCACAGGAGACTGGAAGATCAAAGAGGCCAGGTTCCCTCCCAGACCTCTTAAATTCTTTTGCATAATCCATGGGAGAGGGTAGTGACCTGGGCATGACCTAAGTCCCTTATTGGAGATTTTGACTTTTGGGGAAGGGTCTCTTTTGGGTGGTCTTCCAGGACCTATACTCCCTGGCTGCCACCAAAAAACAAGGTAACCCAAGTCAGGTGGAAGGTCAGATCCTCAGGTGTGGCTTAAATTAGAAGATACAGGAAGGAAGATTCCCTTTACAATGCCAACAAGTTTTACAAAGTTTGTCTCCAACTGATCTCATCACCCCCTATGCCCAAGTTTCTCTGTATCAATCTCATTTCCTCTCCAAGCACCTTGTTCCACTTTTGGATAGCTCTAATTGTTAGGAACTTTTTATTTATATTGAATATAATTATTTTTCTCTGCAACTTTCTAGTACTCTCATAGTTCTTCTCTCTAGGGTCAAACAAGTATAAGTCCTCTTCTTCTTGAAAGTTGTTCAATTACTTGAAATTCATTTGTTTACTTTAAGTCCCATCTCAAAACTAAATATCCTTTAAACGTACATTTTAGATAGTTCATCTGGAAAAGATTAGTATGCTTGCATATTGTCTATGTCAGGTAAAACAATAATAGCCTTTGTACATGTTATTAGGGAGTCATACAAACCACCTTCATAGCTGTGATAAAACTGTAGCAAAAGAACTGATTCCTACTTGGAAGGTCTAGTTTTACTCTGTGCAGACCAAAAAACCCACTTCATAATTATTATATAACCCTGAGTGTTCTATTTGTTTCTGTCACAAGATTCTTCTCAAACTCTTCAGATATATTTTCTTCTTCAATATTTCTTATCCTTCTTGCTTAGCACTTCAAAGAATTTTATTAGATAACTTTCTGGATTTAATAACAGGATACACTAATTAAAATCTTGCCCTAGACATTCACTACCAGTGCAATCATGGACGAAAACATCTAAATTCTCTGAGCCCCAGTTTCCTTATATGTAAAATATGGATAATGCTACCTGAGACCTTCACAGTCCAATTGTGAGGAAAATGTTTTAGAAACATCAAAGTACTATCTAAATATGATATGTTAATCTTTCCAGGGCTATTTCATTCTCCTGAAACATGAGAGCTAGAAAAGCAGTTTTTTTTTGTCTTCTTTTCCTTTGGAGGAATCTATACTTTGTTAATATATAACTATTGCTTATAACTAGTAGAAACACAATCATAAGATCCTCTTTACATTTCCCTGTAGAATTTCGCTTACCTAGTATATTTGCTTTTGTAACCTCTTACCTACTAGTCCTTTGGTATCAAAGACCAGCCAACCCTATGACTGATGGCACGAGTTACATACTTATGTTTATTATAATGAGGGTTATGCTGTGCAAGCCACCCTTCTTACTTGCCTTATTCAGAATTGTTCTATTCCTTGACCTGGTTTATAGGAAAAAAAGATTATTGGAGATGGTCTGGCTGCTGTAGGAGTCTCTGGGTCTTGAATTGTTTTGCTTCCTCCTGTATTAGTGAGGCACCAAGGTGCACCATAAACACAGGGCAAGTATCAGCATGTGACACCTGGTGATAGAATGCAATAAACCGGTACATCCTAATGTATCTCCCAGTCTGACCTTTCCCATCAGACTTTCCTTGGATTTCCTTGAGGTAATCCCAAGGAGAGCTCTTTTTCTTTGTAGTCTCTTAGCATGAAGGCTAATGAGGGCTGATGAAGTTTTTCCCAGCAGGAAAAAGGTATTGAAGATTCATGGGATGGTACTATACCCATGTGTAGTATCTTGCATACACCTAGATAGATAGATAGATAGATAGATAGATAGATAGATAGATATAAATGTAGATAGTTATATAGATATAGATAGATATATGATAGATTAGTTAAATATAAATAGATATATAGATATATATTAGAGAATCTTTGAACTCTGAGAAGAGGAAGATCCTGTGATACAAATTCATACCAACAGTGAATCAGTTATAAGGGAAAAACATGACTATCCCTACCTGAATAAAGTCACATACAGTTGGAGGAGCTTTATCAGTTACTGTTCCACTTAAGGAGGGATCTACCAGAACAGAACTTGGACATTTCCCTGACTTTTGCTTCTGGGTACTGGTGAATTTTTCCACTTTTTACTTCTCCCTTCTAACCTGTCTCATAGGTAGCTGGCATGCTTGGAAGCCTTCTTTTTCTTCTTAATTCTGATTTATTTTCTGTATGTACCTTTTTTCCCCCAAGTAGAGGTTGAGATATCCTGCAAGTGTTACTTAGAATTGAATTGTGAATTAGCAAAATTTCTGATAAAAGGGTGAGTTCCAGCCTTGACTTGTTTTGCCAAATATATGAAGTCATTTTTTTTTCAATGTGAAGTTAGTCATTTAGATATCTCAGGGTCAAAATTAAAAGAAAAATGCTTCTTCCAAAATTCTAGCATTAGTTTATGTTTTAATAGTTTGACTTCTATTTTAAATCTTTTTTTTTTCAATAAGCACTAGTGGAAACTTTTTTGTATTAAACATATCTTTTCATGTAAAGGAAATTAGTATCTGTCCCATATCTGGTTTAAAATTATGCTTTAAAAATTTTTTTTCAAGGCAATGGGGTTAAGTGACTTGTTCAAGGTGATAAAACTAGGTAATTATTAAGTATCTGAGGACAGTTTTGAACTTGGATCTTCCTGACTCCAGGACCAGTGCTCTATCTACTGTACTATCTAACTGCCCCTTAAAATTATACTTTGAGAATTTTTCTATTCCATCATTGGATAGGATACCAGACAAGAATCAAAATCTAATCTTTAAACATTCTTCCCAAAGGTACTAGTAGTATTGTCAAATTAGACAGAATACTCTATGGAAAAAATAACAAATCACATTAAGATTTCTAAAACATTTTCCTCACAATACGATTGTGTAGGTCCCAGGTAGCATTATCCACATTTTACATATGAGAAAACTGGTTTCTCTTCTAGGTAAACAGGCTGCCTAAGACTGAACCTAGTCTAGAATATATGTACAGTAAAATGCTATCCACTTTTCAAATATCTCTTTATCCTCACAATAACCTTATAAGTTAGGGGCCGTTATTATCCCTATTTTATAGTTGAAGACACTAAAGTGAACAAAGGGTAAATGATTTGTCCAAGATCACAAAACCTGTGAGTGTCTGAGGCTGAATTTGAACTCAGGACTTTGTTTCCAGTATAAATATTATATTTTCCCAATCTCTCAGGTTTGCAACCTTAAGGGTTATCCTGGATTCCTTAATATCTCTCATTTACTATGTCTAAACTCTTGCCACAGTATGTAGATTTTTTCTCAGCATCTCTCAAATATGTCCCCTTTTCTTCTCTGACACTGTCACCATTCTACTGCAGACCTTCAACACTTCTCATCTGGGTTATTGCAATAATCTGCTACTAGGTCTGCCTGCCTCTTGACTATCTTACTGCACCATCTAGTTGCCTCATCAGCTGAAGAATATTTCATACCTACTTGTCTGGTAGTCATTGATCAAAAAAATTTTTAATGACATATATGATAGTTTTCAAAGATAAAAAAAGAACTTGATGGAACATTCACCAGTTTTTTTCAAATAAAATTTTAACCCTATGGACTTCAACCATTTTAGAGGATCCTGAATTTGTGTGTGAGGCAGAAAAAAAAAATTCATACTAGAGGGGAAATATATTTTCACCAAGTCTCTGTGGAAAGGAACAAACAGGACACTGTAAAGCAAAAACTTAAAAATAAATAAAAATAAAAGTCAAGAGGGTTCACTACTTTGCCACAACTTCCCACCAAGGATGTTATTGATCATATGATTGAGTTAAAGGTAGTTCTTTTCCAAAAGAGTTATGTAAATATGAAAGGAATTTAATATAATCTAAGAATAAAGACTATCCTTTTCTTATTTTCATACCCTTTATGGTTACTGTATTACAAAAAACTCAAAGGTTTAGGGATCATTAAATAATTTACTAAATATTAAACACCTTCTGATTTACCAGGATTGTCCCAGATGTACAAAGATTGTTTCATCATTCTCTTAGTAGTTATAATGAACAAATCCTGAGATACAAAGGAGAAATAAACATTTCTTGCTCTCAAAGAGATTACAGGCTAATGAGGGAAATTATGTATATATATATATATATATATATATACATACATACATACATATATATAGGTGTATACAAGATGCATGCAAAGAATATACAAGGCAATATCAGAGGGAAAGGTTCTAGAAGTTAGTAGTACTATTGGAAAAGCTTCTTAGAGAAGTTGAACAGTCTTGTGGAAGTCATGGATTTTAATAAGCAGAGATGGGAAGAGAGAAAATTCCAGGATTAGGAGATGGCCAATAGACATGGAAAGTCATAGAAAGGAGGAAAAGATTTTTGGGTGAGAAATAGCAGATAGGGCCAGCATGTTTGCATAGTAGATTGCAAGGAAGGCATCAATGCATAACAACACTTGAAAGATAGGAAGTATGTATAGCTTTAAATGCCAAATCGAAGAGCTTTATTTGATCCTAGAATTTATTGAGTATGAGGGGAGATGGCATAAATTAGGAAATTCACTATATCATCTATGGAGAGGATAAATTAGAGGACAGGAAACCTGAATCAGGGAAGCAAATCTGAAGGGTTGTGGCAATAATACAGAAGAGGGGTGATGGAATCTGGAACCAGGGTGGTTGTTGTGTGAGGGTAGAGAAGAGAATGTATGCAAGATACTGCAGAGAAAGAAATGATCAAGATCTATACAAAATAAATTCTAATTAATTAGGACCAGTGAAGGGCACTTTTAGCTAGTAAGGATTTAGGAAAGAATCATGTAGAAGATAGCATTGAGCTGATCTTTGGGGGAAACTAGGGATTCAAGAGTAAGAGATAAAGCAGTACATGAAATAAAGAACTCTCACTGCAAAGGCATGGAGATAGAACAAATAATACCCTTGAAGGATATGCCCAAGGACGCTCATCTGGCTATACTAACTAGTGTGAAAGGGACTCTTATTTACTGCCCAATTAGACTCAGAGCTCTTTAAATAGAACAGGCTCTGACTTTTTGGCTGACTTTGTAGCTATGATGCTTAACCCAATGTTGCCACATTCTAGACCCTTAATAAATGTCTATTGACAGACTGAAAATGAAAACTCAGGAAAAGTAGGTTGGAGTCAGGTTCTTGATGCCAATTATAATTTATTCTAGAGATAACAAAAAGTCAGTTTATTAATCAGGAAGTTTAATGATAAGGCTATAGTATGTTCAGCCAACTGGAAGATGTATTAAAGAAGATTGATCCTTGAATCAGGAAGTCCACTTAGAAAGCAATCACAATAATCTAGGGAAAGGAATAGATGGAAGATGTTACAGAGGTAAATATACCATCAATATTTAGAAACTGATTAGATATGTGGAATTAGGGAACATAAGGAAATGAATGAGATGTGTGCTTAGAGTTAGAACAACATAAAAGTCTCATGAAATATAGGAAATGAAAACTTGTCTAGGAATTAAGAGATCCAGATTCTGCTCTTAGTTAGATCATTGATGTTCTCTGAATCATAGGTTGTTGTTATCGTTGTTGTTGTTTATTGTTTCTGTCACTTCTGGTTCTTTGTGACATCCATTGGGATTTTCTTAGCAAGGATACCAGTGTGATTTGCCATTTCTTTCTCCAGTTCATTTTATAAATGAGGAAACTGAGGCTATAGGCTATAGGACCCTGTGTGCTCAGGGTCACACAGCTAATAAGTATCTGAGGTTGAATTTGAACTCATGCCTTCTTGTCTTCACACTCAAGGCAAGTCAACCAATCTTAAAGGAGAGCAATTCATTCCTTAGCCATAAAATGGAAGCATAAACCATCTCCACTGGCTTGTGATATTCATATGAACCTCTAATAAAAAAAAAGTAAAGAAAACTCTTTGGAATGAATTTAACATCCTAAAAATGGAAGAATTTTTCAGTTATTTTTTCATCTGAGTCTCTTGGGGGCTTGTTTTGTATAATGATTCCCTAGGTAGCAAATTATTACAGTAGAGCTCAGAGGCCCTAAGGGAGGGCTTAAAAGAGAGAGACGTACTACAAATACCCTATAACCTTCCATCAGACAACATGAGTGGTGCATCCATGCCATTTTATGTTCCTGGTAACCAAGATCTCTACACTTAGCTTTGGGCTCTAGGTAAGGTCCATGGGGACTGTGGGAGATGTTTAAGGTGATAAACCAAGAATCATGCAGTAAGGGTTTTGGCTAGTATACTAGCATGAATAGCATAGTTCTCTAGGATAATATCAGAGGATAACATGGTAAGGAAGACTGGTGGTTATAGGAGATACTTCTTGAAGTCTATTGATGACAAGAATTGCTGCATCATGGTACTCAGAATAGCCATTACATGCAATCCGAAATAGAAAAGACTGGTCAAGAGGCAGTGGGTTACAAAGAGAATGCTCATTCAGATACAGAGAAGTGCAAGACTAGATGACTCAGTGGATAGCATTGGACTTGAATTGGGGAGGACCTGGGATCTACTACTGCCTCGGTCACTTTTTAGCTCTGTGTTCCTTGACAAATCACTTAAACTCTCTGAATCCTAGTTTCCTCACTTGTAACTCTTGCACAATTTTAGAATCAAATGAAATGGCATGTCAAGTATTCCAAAAATCATACAACATTATATAAATGTAAACTATTCCAAGAGAAGTAGTATCTAGCAGAGGGACCAGTTTTGTTTCATTTAAGGAAGAATGAATTCTTAATAAGGTTAATTAATAATTAAGGTTGCCTTTAATTAAAGTTCAAGGTTGAAGGGTAATATGTTCACAATAAAGAAAAGGATTCAAAAGAGCATTTCATTTCTATCAGTCTTCCTACTGGAGTTATGATCAAGTGGTTTGTAAACCTTAATGTATCATAGCAATGTAAGATACTCTGATTATAATCATCATTAATCCCATAAGAAATAAGTATTGTAAGTCACCTTAGGACATAGGAAGGACCACATAGCCTAAAATCCTATGGGGAAAAAATGAACTAACAATAATAAATAATGTTCGAGAATGAAATTTTAATGTTACAAATATAATTATTCTAAAGAAAATGAAAAGGAGAACTGCTTAAAAAGTTTGGGTTCATAAGTATCATCAATAAATTTAGCTTTTAAAAGGCTATGTGTAGGGAATGAAAAAAAAGATCAAGAAAAGGAGAGTGAAGCGAAAGAAGTGATCTGTCCTGTGGCAAATAGCATTAAGGACAGTTTGCCCCCACAATAAACTGAAGATAGCAATGAAACAGGATAAGAAAGCAAGGGGTATCAAAATAGGTAAAAACTTACTGCTTGGCATAGAGGAGATGAAAATAATTGTCAAAGGCAGAACTCACAATTAATGAGTTTCTGTTTTATCAGACAAGAATTATTTTTGGACTGGGAATGTTAAATCAAAAATGTTTTATTACTGATTGAAAAAAAATTCAAGATAAATGAAGGTAAAAGACGTCACAAATGACTTCAAAGAATTCAAGTCATCAGATCCATATCAACTACATGCCAGTGCACTGGAATGAATGACCAATGTGCTTGCTGGGCCACTGTAAGGGATTATTTTTAGTCACAGAGAAAAAAGAAAAGGCAGCAAAGGATCTAAGACTGTAGAATACATCTGTATTTCAAATAAAGGAAGAGGGACTCTACAAACTATAGATAATCAAATTTGAATGGGCTCCAAGCTCAATTCTAAAATATATTATTTAGAGAAGTTCTTTTTGAACATTTGGAAATCAAACTTGAGATAAATAAAAACTATCATAATTTTATTAAGAATTATTCATAAAAGATTAATTTTTTTGGTCAGGATGAATAGATTAAAAAAATAACTCACTTCCCACTTGGCTTTTAGAAAAGCATTTGATAAGTTTTCCACCTGTCCATGAGGACAAAATAGAAATATGTAGATAAAATAGTTATCTTGTTGAAAGTATATGAGAATGAAAAGGATGATCTGATGACAAGAACAGCCATGTGAATGACTTGATATCAACCTTGAAGGAGATTTTTACTGGAATATGTAATATATTTTTTCTTGGCCCTAAGCCATTCAAAGTTTTTATTAGTGAATTTAAATAATAGTAAATAAATAAATGTTCATATATGAGTACATAACATTTATATGTTTATGTATACTCATCTGTTTAGCAAATACATCACTAATAAAATTTGCAAAAAAAAAAGATGAAATGGATATTTAATATGTTAGTTGAGAGTATCGTGTTCCAAGAAAGACCTCAGTGAGCTAAAATGAATTAGATCTGAGGGGCTAGATCTAACAAAATGGAACTTTACAGAAATACATATGACATCCTTTACATGGTTTCAAAAAATCAGCTTCATGATTACAAGATGCGTTGTTACATAGCTATTTGGAGGAAAAATATATAAGGATTTTTATGAATGGCAACTTTAAGACTGGGTACTTAGGTGGCACAATTGATAGAATCAGAACAACTCAATTCTGAAGTTCAAATCTGATCTCAAACATGTACTACTTCTGAGAAACTGGACAAACTAAATCCTGTTTACCTCAGTTACCTCATTTGTAAAATTAACTAGAGAAAAAATGACAAAAATCCAATATCTTCACCAAGAAAACCAGAAATAGGGTCAAAAAGAGTTGGAAATGATTGAAAAATGATTGACATTTGACTAAACAGCAGGATTAGTTTGAAATGGCAGCCAAAGAATTTAATAGTATTTTAGGTATTTTAAGTTAATATTTATATTTATTTAATTAATGTATGTTCTGCATGATCAGATCATTTCTAGAGTATCAGGTTCAACTGTGAGTGTGTCATTTTAGGAAAACCATTGGCATCTAGAGTGAGGTTTTTTAAACCTGGAGTACATGGACCTTGAAGATATTTGTAGACAGATTTCAGGGGATCATTGAACTTAGAACTTTAAGATTTTTGGTTGATCTATACATATGTCTCTATATAATGAAAGTTCATTTCGGGGAGGAGAACCTAGGGGCCTAATGATTAGACTAGGAGCTGGCCAAGGGAGCCTCCTACAGAGAAGCAAGGTCCCGCCTCTGGAGCCCTTACCACCATCAGCCTAGGTGCAATCTGTAGGAGAGT